>NW_026533252.1:2377500-2977500 GCF_028296485.1 Oppia nitens | reverse complement strand
TAAAAAATAACTATTAAAATATCAAAATTATATAATTTTTTTAAAATTTATTTATTATATATTTAAAAAAATAATAATAATTTACGGATTAATAATCTTAATATTGGCAGTGAATACGGCAATCATTAAATAAATTACAGAATGTATACAATTGGATACAATAGCGATCCAAACGGGAAAGTGTGATAAACCCCATCCGCGGCTCATAATCGATCGAAACGCTTCGGTAGGCAGTGTTAGTGGGGACAGTAGGGTCAGTGTCTGCAGGAATGATGTGTACGACTCGACTGGCCATATAATGCCGCTGAAGAAAAACGATGGTAACAGTACGCCAATACGGACAACCATTGCGGCCGATTCGGTGGACACGAGAGCCGATATGAGAACACCGAACGATATGCTACAGAAACCGTGAAAAAAGATTTCGGTTATCAACAACAATATGCTTCCCTTGACCTCCAGTTCCCAAATGAATAGTACGGTAACACTGTAGACAACTATCTGTAGTATAAGAAACATAAACTGCAGTACAATATGCGATACAATATAATCGGAAACATTAACACCGGCTACAAGACTGCGCTCCAGGATTCCTTCCTCCCGGTCCTTCAACATAGCAAATGTACACAATTTTAGGGGTGCATAGAATAAGATAAATGACATGAGTCCGGGAAGGGCGTACTCGGCAAATGTCGGATCGTATCGGCCGTATATGTATTGCGGAACGAGCGGTACTTCGGCGATACGCGGATTTTCATCAACCGATTGGAAGTAATGTTTCAGAAAATTGATGACAGTTACGCGCACTTTGTCCACAATCTGCGGACCGACCATAATGTTGGACATATCGGCATACAAATTGACAGTGCTTTGGCTGCCAAAGATGGCGGTGTCGTTTTGGTCGTCGGTAAACTTGCTTTCGATTCTTTCGACTAACGAGTCGCTAAAATTTGCAGCAAAAGTGATGGCCATCGATGTTTCGCCCGTTTCGACCGATCTGATGGCCGACTGTAGTGTCCGATGAGGAAACTGTATGATCGATGTGTTGTCAAACAGGTCGAGTATTTGTGTCGAATAGTTGCCGTTGAGGTCGTCGTTGAATACGGACACCCGAAAGCCGTGTTGCGGTCCGGTTACCATCAGAAACAGCGACAGTTCAATGGATGGCAACAATAATACCCAAAAAACTAGTGTCAAATTGCCTCTCAATTTGATCCAATTCTTGAAAAACAGTGCCCAATGTTTATGAAGCGACAGATTGTCACTCAATTGTCGCCAATACGACTGGTAGTCATCGGATTGTCTTTCTTGAACATCTTGGTTACTATTTTTGTACTCATTGTTTGGATTCATATTGTTATCAAAAAAGTTGATACTATTTTTAACCACAACCTGGTTATGATCATCGCTTGTTTTTTGGCTATAATTTGTTTTATCAATCGTTGATGATTTATATGGTAATGATTTACTATTAATTATTGTCGTCTTATTGTTAATAGTTTTATCATTAGTAGTGGTAGTAGTAGTAGTTGTTGTAGTTGTAGTAGTAGTAGTCTTATGTGTGCTATCATCCGAGTAGCATATCTTCAGAAATATATCTTCTAATAGATTTGTATTGTATTTCTTAAGCAAACAAATAGGACTGTCCTCTGTCAGCATATGTCCGTGCCGTATGAAACCTATAGTTGATGCACCCCTGGCCTCTTCGACATAGTGTGTGGTTATTATGATAGTTATGCTACAGTTTTTTGATAAGTGCTCTAAATGTTGCCAAATATCTAATCGCAGCAATGGATCGACACCTATAATTGATTTATTTATTTTTTGTTTTGTGTGTAAAAATTTTTGTTATATATTTTATTTTATTATATTGTAATAGTTTTGTGACAAACAAACAAACAAACAAAATAAAGACTAACCAACTGTAGGCTCATCTAAGATAAGCAATGGCGGAGAGTGTATGAGTCCGATGGACATCGATATCCTACGTCTTTGGCCATCACTTAAATCGGACAACAATTGTGTCTTTTGTGGCAAACGAAGAAATTGCAATAAAAACTCAGTCCTCGACTCAATTAGTTGTGTCGACAGACCGTATAGTCTACCAAAATATAGTAGACTCTCGGCTATTGTGAACTCGAGAAACAATGCCAACTCTTGCGGGACATACCCCACGCCGGCACCTGTTTTGAAATAATTTTTTTTATAAATACATTATTTTTTTATAGTATAGTATATATTTTAGTACTATTCATTATCATTAAAAAAAATTTTAAAATAAGTACAGTTAATAAAGTTGAAAAGGTTTATTATAATTAGTAAAAACCTATTTTATTATATTATTATTTTTATTATCATATTATCAACAAAAAAATTAATTGTTGAATTTTAGGTAGAAAATGAAAACATAATTTATTATTATTATTATTTTTGTTAATCTGAATGTCATCTGTAATTACACTTAAGATTTATTATTTATTTTATATATCTTTCTTGTTATACAATACAACAATTATTTAGCTAAATAGTGTATAATTATATTAATATCAAACATTTTTATTATTATTATTATTAAGTTGCTATCGAGAAAAAGAAACTTTTAATATATAGAATATTTTTTAATGATTTTATTATTTTTTATTTTCTAAATTCTAATTAGAGATTATCTAAAAAATTTTATTTTCATGTTATTCACTAAAAAATAGTTTTATATCAAAGTCACTAATTAAATAACTACACAATTATTTTTATATAAAATGTTTTTTTTTTGAAAAATAGTTTTAAGTTTAATTTAATTTTACCTCAATTTTAATCTTATTTTTTTAAACCAAACAATTTGCATAATTATTTTTTCTCTGTAGATAAAATTTATAAATATTTATGCTTTTTTATTGAAAATTCAATGTTATGTTATGTAAAAATTGTATGATTTTCACAAATAAGGTATGCTTTAATGTATTTTAGTTTTATTTTTGATAAAATTTTTTAAATCATTAATGTATTAATTAATTATGTAATGTTGTTATTTTAAAAAAATTATTAACAATTATCTTATATCCAAATTTAATGACAACAATAAATTAGTTTTAACATCAAATAAACTTATATTTATTTTAAGAAATCATATCTTTATTTTGTTTTGTATTTTAATTAAAATGTATTTTTTTTGGAAATTTACAAATTTATTTTAATTTAATTTCAATACCAAACATTATTAATATAAAAATATTTATATGTATTATTACTATTAGCTAATAATTATTTACTGATATAGTTGATTGAATATTTTAGTTCAATAACGTATTATTTTTGTGTAATATTGAATAAATACTTAAAAAATATTAGTATTTTATCATAAATAAAAACACATTATGCAATACATATATAAGTATTATACAATAAATGTCTTATTGGATCAATCAAACAAAATAATAAAAAGAGATTTTTCACATTATTAATTATAAAACAAACAAATTGTTTACTAAAAACTATATATATTTTTTAATATATATATATTAAAGTTAAAACTTTATTTATAATTGAAATAAACTATATAAAATGTTATAATTTATAATAGATATTTGTTGAGTTTTTTGGTTGAAAATAAAGTTGATTGATTAATAAACTAGATAATAATAAAAATGTTAAATTTCAACATAAAGTTTGTTATAGGTTTCAATAAAAAAATTATGTGAAAATATTAAAAGGTTTTAGCTTTTTTTATTATTATCAACTATAATATCATAAACTGATATTTAATTTTATTTAGATTATGTAATTCACACATTATTTTTTAAAAAAATTCAAAATAGTTGTTTCTTAAATTAATTTGGTTTCTTCTATATAATTGTTTGTTATTTAATTTTTGTATAGATTTTTTTTTTTAAAAACATGTATTATAGCCTATATTGCAATCGTTTTCAAATAATCATTGATTAAATAATTGTAAAGTTACAATAATTAATTTTTTTATTTAACAAAAAAAAATCTTATCTATATAATTTAAAACAAATAGTAGCAGTACTAAATTAAAGTGTAACAACAATGTTAATTAATTTACTTATTTATTTATTTATCAGAAAAAAATTATTTTATAAAATCTTTTTTTTAATTACTGTGCATATAATATGATATAGTATTGTTATTAATAACCATGTTATCAACAAATAATTTTTTTTGGACAAAATAAAATTTATGTGCCAATTTTTTTTAAAAAAATAATTATGATTTGCTAATTGAAAGTTTTTCCCGTGAAATTTTAGTGACAATTTTTTTTAGCACATAATCATTAAAGAAAAAGGTTTTCTTTTAAAAAAAAAATTATCAAAACTATCAGTAAGTGTTAAATAAAATACTGTTTACTTATATATGCATTTTATTATACTGTATGTCGATATGCATATTAGCACATATCATATCTTAAACTTTGGGAAAATTTGTTAAAAACTATAGATTTCAATAAATTAACAAAAAAAATAACTATTCAATTGATAAGTCTAAGAGCTTCTCATATAAATTATATGATATAATGCATTAATGATAACTAAAATGGCTAATAATTTGTTTATATTTAATAAGTTAAAACTGGCTATTTTTTAATCTAAAATTCAATGTAAATGTTTAAATAAATTACTAATTTTATTATTAATTGCTAACAAAAAAAACAAATAAATAACAAATTGTTATCAGATATTATTTAATTGGACTAAATATACTTTAAATCAATATTCTAATCAATTCATTATTATTAGTATTTTTATTATTATTTTATTTAAATTAATTTTTAATATAATCTGATTTAGATATAAATAAAAATTTATGTTTTGTTTGTATTTAAAAACTAATAAAATAAAACAAATTATATTAATGTTTTACAATAATTTCCAATGATATAAAAATTTAAATGTTATACAATTAAATTTTGATTATAGGATATTATAGTATATATATATTAATATATTAATATATGTATGATAATAAAGTGTCATATAATTTATAACGATTAATAAAATTATCGATTCTAATGATTTTAAAAAAGAAAAATTAATAATAATAAATTTATTTATATATATGTATATTAAATATATTAAATGTTTAATCGCGATTAAAATAATAATAATAAAATATTTTACACATAAGTGACATTTCAAATTAATAATTTTCAAACAAAAATTATTAAATAGTTAACAAACAGACAGTTGAAAAAATTTATATAAATATTATAGTAAATGAAATGGTTTTTCTCTGGTCGTGTATTAATATGACTATAACCTCAACCCATTGAATGAGAGAGAGAGAATGAGAGAGAGAGAGAGAGAGAGAGAGAGAGAGAGATTATCTAAAAAGATTATCCGTTTTGTTAATGAGTTTCAAGGAATAGCTCTCAGTCACACACACTTTAAAGCATTTAGTTTTCACATAAATACATAACTTATAAAACTCATGTGTGTTTCTATGTATTTATGTGTGTGTGTGTTTGTGTGTGTGTGTGTGTGTGTGTGTGTGTGTGTGTGTGTGTGTGTGTGTGTGTGTGTGTGTGTGTGTGTGTGTGTGTGTGTGTGTGTGTGTGTGTGTGTGTGTGTGTGTGTGTGTGTGTGTGTGTGTGTGAGAGCGTTGTTTGTTTATATAGATATTTAGAAATTTTATGAAAATATCGTAAAATTAATTGAAAAAAAATAAATTTAATTGTTAATCAAAAAGGACTTTATATTTATATTTTATAAGTCACTTCATGACTTCACGATTGCATGTCTCTCTCTCTCTCTCTCTCTCTTTCTTTCTCTTTCTCTCTCTCCCTCTCTCTAAAGTTTTTACACTCACTTAATAATACACACACACACACACACATCAAACAAATTTTTATTTAAAAAAACCTCTCATTCACTCATTTGGTAAGTTATCCTTAATAAATCAGTATTAGTTTTTTTTTGAAAAATAAAGTCTCTGTTCAAAATAAAAATTATTTTTATACAACGTTTAAAAATTTTTCGAGAAAATAATTTGCTAAATGAAGAAAAATTGTTTTTTTAATACTTATAGTGAAAGCAATAAACAAATAACACATAAATGCCATAAGTTATGAATTTATGTGAAAAATAAATATAATATATATCATATACAGTATATATACTTTACTGTATATATCAATAATAAAATAGCTTTATGTTTGTGACTGAGAGCTACTACTCCTTGAAACTCATTAACAGATCGGATAATCTTTTTAGATAATCGTCAAATTCAATGGGTTGAGGTTATGTGTAGTATTTTTTTAAAAAACTACCAGTGCTATAATGCTTAATAGCTATAAGTTTTTCCCAATATAATCACACCTATAGTTTTTATTTATTTAATGCTTTTATTAATTCAAAAGATTTTTTAATGCCAAATCATATAAAACTGTCTTAATATAAATTTTTATTATTATATGTATATCTAATTTCTAATTAAGTTTTTATTATTTTTTATTAATGTCTTTCTATTATATATATATATATACTATATTATTATAATTTAAATATAATTTATTATTATCATTATTACTTATATATATATATATATTATACTCTCATTAAGTTTTTATTTTAAATTAGTTAATAAAAACTATTTAAACAAAAACAAATATTTACCACAAAATAAAACCATAAAAAATATTAAATAAACAGATAAATATGTAATGAATTACAAAATTTTTTAATTTATATATTAAATATGTAACAAAAAATGTAGAATTAATATTTTTTTGTTAGGATAGCAATTAAATGATAAAAAACAGTTATAATATTTAGTTTATGGGTAATTTGTAATTTAATTTATTTTAAATTATAGCAATTAGACTGTATATTGTATCTTCAAAATTAAATATTTTATTATTAATAATAATAATCATAAAAAAATTTTCCAGAAATATTATATTATTTATAAAAATATATCATATATAACGGCAATAATTTACGACATTATGTGAAAATTACAAAAATAAAAAACATCAAAAAATTATTAAATAGAAAAAAGATCAATTAAATTCAATTTTTAAAAAAAACTAATATTTTAGATAAATTTTGATAAATTGGTTAGATTTTTAAATTCCACAAAAATTAACAAAGTTTTAAAAACAAATATTTGTATATATAATTATTTATTAATATCAGATATTTCATATAAAGTATAAAATAATATATAATTTTTTTTTATAAAATATACAACAATATTTGTTTCATAAATGATCTGATAATTTTTAGTTATTAAATTATTGAATTTTGCAATTTTATTAAAAAAAACTAATTTTATTTTCAAATATTTTTATACTAATTTAGATAATTCAATAACAATAATACATTTTAATTTAATTATCTATTTTTTGTATTTTTTTATAAAATAATATAAATTATTTCATGAGAAAATAATTTTGCATAAAACAAAAATATGCATAATTTATATTTATTTAAGATCATGATTTTAATATTAATTTTTTAGATATAGCCTATAATTTAACACATTAATTTTATGTATTTTTATTTTATTTAATTAATAATTAAATAATTTTATAGGATATAAATTATTGTTATAAAACTTTACATTATCATAAATACGGTATTATAATAGTTATTATTAATGGTAATAAAGCTAATATAGATATAATTTAGGCATAAATAAAATATATTACTAACTTTATATTTTGAAATTTGATTTATGATTTTTTTTAAAATTACAAAAAAATTACAAATACTTTACTGTTTAGATAAATACATAATTAAGGCATTTTAAAAATATTAATAGATATTATTTTGGTTTATTTAATATTATATATCAATAGTTGAAAATTTACTGTAATAAATTAATGGTTGGTTTTTTTAATTAATTTATCAAATTATTTAGGTTTTTCATATTAATAAGCCCTTTAAGTCACTGTCAAATTTTTAAAATAATTTTGCTAGTATTTTAAAAAACTATTTTATATTATAAATAATGATTTATTATTTGTACCGTACAATCTCTTAACTAAACATATGTTTTAGTATTATTATTAGGTATAGGATAGGTATATATATATATATATATATATATAGTTAAACAAAATTTTTGCTTATTTGCATTTGACACCACTAATTAAATAATAATTACCAGATCTTAATTAGCAATGGCGCTGCTGGTTGTTTAAATAGATGATAGTTTGAAGCAATATATAGATATATATATATATATTTATATATAATATCTAAAAATGTTGTTTTAATTTAAATTAATTATAGAGAAAAAAAACGTTTATAACCATAAAAACTGGTTTTGTTTTTATTTTTATAATCTACAACATCCGTAATAAACAAAATATGAGAGCAAATAAAATAAATATAGATATTTATATTGATATATATATTATCTATTATTTAAGTTTTTATATAATTTTTCTGAGTTTTTTAAAATAGTATTTTACAGTTATAATAATTTTAATTATTTTATGTTAAAAACATATAATTTAGTACTAACCGGGTATTTGGCTTTTTGACGATCCGGGCGTCTGTCCAAATATTTTGATACTACCGGAGCTCGGCTTTAGTCTATTGACCATACATTTAATGAATGTAGTTTTGCCGGACCCGTTAGGTCCCAGCAGTGCATATATCTGACCCTTTGGCACACTTACGGACAGATCATTGAGCACTGGTTTCATAAAATTGCCGAAAATGTCTGAATAAGAAAATTGTAAATTTTTCACTTCAATAGCATTCACATCGTTTGTATTAATATTATCCGCCGCACAATCATTATTATGGTTAGCCATCATTATAATTGTCTATTATTATTATTATTACGGGGAACAGACAGCTAAGGGGACAGACAGTTACAGACTACTATTGAGAGGAGCCCAGCAACAGGTCACGCGGTCAACACTATTGAAAAAAACAGTCAGTTGTTGTTGTTTTAGCTGTGAATAAAAATAAAATCAAAAAAAAAGTTGTTTCCAGTGGTGCTTCCGCTATGACACACATACCATAGCCATCATAGCCTACATTTAATAAGTTTTTACAACAAAAATATGACTTTCGCTATCTTACAGTTCTCTCTCTCTCTCTCTCTCTCTCTCTCTCTCTCTCTATCTTTTTCTCTCTCTCTTTCTATATATCTTATGCCGAGTCAGCTATTGATGTGTATATCCGACAAAAAATACAGTTATGTTTAGTCGCTCAGGCAGTTGAACGCACCGCCCCATATGATCGGTGCGCCACTCGATCAATGAAAAAACCTTTCACATACCAGTGCTTTAAAAATTTTGTATTTTTTATTTGTTGCTTAAAAAAATATATAATATTTTTTATATAAAAAATGTTGATTTAGATAATTAAATAAATCAAAAATATTTAAAATATTAATTTTTCAATTTAGTATATAATTATTAATAGATTAACTGAATAACTAATTTGCTAAAAATAAATAGATTAACAATAAGTTTGTTAATTATATAAATTTGTGTAATTTTTAAAAAAATAAAATTGTTGTCAATATAACCAAAAAAAATGTTGTTTTAAAATTATATCATTGCATTATTCACAAAACTATATAAAATTATAGATATATAATTTAGAGCATTGGAAAAATTATAGTTAATTTATTTTTATTTTATTACATAAACTTTTATACCATCACTTAATAAAAATTTGTTTTACAGTAAATCAATTTTCTAAAGTTTTTGCATTTTTGTTGATTAATTTTTTTAAAATTTTTAAAAAGATGATTCGGTACTACCGTTTTATGTGCAGTTTATAAATTTATATATATATAATATACAGTATTTATTTATTTATTAAGAAAATCGTTACATTATATTTTTATTTAATGATAAACATATATATATATATCCAATAATTAAAGATAACATTTTTATTGCATACATATATTAAATACTATAATAATGATTACAATCCTAACCAAAAAAATGGTCATCTTATTTTATGATTATTAACTTAATTGCAATTAAAAATGCAATTAACATGTGTTTTATTTATATGAAAAATAACATTTTAATTAAATTTTGTTTTATTTTTCAAATATATATCAGCGATAATAATAATAAATTTATCTAAATGGCAAATGTATTCAAAGAGAAAAATATAATTTAGAAGATTTAGGAAAACAAATTAATCCTTTGATTACTTAATTGCTAAATATTTGTGTTAACTAAAACAATTAAAATAAATTAAACGTATATATCAATTATATATCAAATAATATTTCAATATACAGTATATACTGTATATATTGTACTGTATATACCTGTATTATACAGGCTGTATATGTATAATTAATACAGTTTACAGTACAGTACTGTATATACAGTACATAACCAAACTTGAAGTCTATTTTACTAAAACTTAGTTTTTTTTTTAAATACTGTAAATGTTTTAACCATTAGATGATAGAGATGTCGCACAGTTTGCTATATTATACTTAGCTTTTTTTATTGCAAAAATACTGCAGATTTTAGTATTTTCTAAATAATTATTTTTATTTATATCCTTAACTTTAAAAAAGTTTTTGATTTACTGTACTATGCATTATATGGTAATAATTTAATTTTGAAAAATAGTTTTCCTCTTAAAAAAAACTTTATTTTTGTATTCATTGAATTTATAAATAATAATGTCTTCTCTCTCTCTCTCTCTCTCTCTCTCTCTCTCTCTCTCTCTCTCTCTCTCTCAGTAAGTAGTAATTAGTTTTAATTGCACATTAAACATGATTTTAATTTACGTGTATTTAATTAACATTATAATGTATATTTGATTGATGTTTGTTTATTTGCATTATTTTAAAGTCAATATATAATATATGATACAATAGATTTTATCATAAATAATGTGATTGTATCATTTAGTAGAAAAAACATCTATATATGGTCAATGAATTACAATTTGTATTGAATAAATAAATAATTAAAACATTTAATTTTTATAAAAAAAATAGTTGCAAATAATATAGTAATTTCATCATTTATTTAATACAAATGATAATGACATGTATTAATACTGTATATATTATTAGTAGAAAAAAATTTACATTAAATTAATAAATTGAAAAAAATAGCACCGATTGTATAATATTTGACAATATTATACATGTATAGTATATTCAATAGTAATCAAATAGGTTTATTTTTTAGTTGGTAACTATCCTGCAAATTTCCATTAAAATTTATTAACTTTTCAACAAAAAATACAGTTATTTTATCTATTTTTTGTATGAATGAAATATCCATTAAAAATAGCAATTACTGTATTAATAGGAAAAAAGTAACTAATAATATATACTGTCTATATATTTCAAAATACAAGTTTATTAATATTATGTGCAACTTTGTATTAAAAATATCTAACTAGTTCAATTATTATTATTTTTTGGGTGATCTGGTTCAATTTGGTCAGTATATAGATAGCATTTTTTTGATCAATTACTTTATTTTTATTTCTATCTATAATTTAATTAGTTTTATATAATTTGTTTGCAAAATATTTACAAATTACAATAATACAATGTATTAAATTTCTTTAATATAACTAATCCATCATTTAGTTTAATATCAATGATTATCATAATTGAAAGGGTATATGAAATGTATTGAAAATAACTATATCCGTGAAATCTATATATATATATATATATATAATATTATAAGTATTATGTTTTAATAATATCATAATTTATATTTTAAAATTTAGTCCAACCACGTGTCCATTAAAATAATAGTCAGTAAATGAGACTATAATAACTTAAAAAAAACATTTCTATTTTATTATTTATCTGATGTAATGGTCAGTAATATTTATGCAATTTTTGTTATAAAATATATTGTAATATATTTTATATCATATTAATATAGAAACCATTTATACTTTAATATACTTTAAGTATTATTAGTATTTTTTATGTGTATATGAATACTGTAAGTAAAGTGTTTATGTATATAATAATAATTTTTTTAATTAGAATATACTTTAGATTAATATTAAATATAATTATCACATAATTATTGTGTTTTCTAAATTTTAGTCAAACTTGTAATTGACTTTTTTATATTAAAAAAAATTGAATTTTATATTAAATTACTATAAATATATTACATATAATTTTTCTGTACAGTACTAAAGTTTAATTATTGTGTGAAAAAAACTTAGATTTTATTGTTTATATAAAAAGTCTCATAGTTTTTATTTTTTGTAATTTGCCAAAAAATAGTTAATTACATGTTATAAATTAATTGTATACTTATTTAACGTTTTAAAATACTACAATTAAGATTTTATATATACCGGTATAATATATTTAAATTATTATTATTATTATTTTCAGGAGAAAATTTTCCCAAAATTGCATTATTTGTTAAGTCTATTATTCAGTTTTAAAATGTTACAAATATAACAACAATTGTATATAAAAAAAATTATTATTATTTCTAATATCTGTAATAATGTAATGTTTTAGTTTACTTTTTTTAAAAAATTATTATTTCATATTTTTGTGTTATGAAATTAGTTAAACATATTTTTGTTGTTGCTGATTTATTAGTATTAATATAATCTATAAACATTTAATTTATTTACATAGAAAATTAATAAATTTTCTTTAATTGGGCAATTTTTTTGTAAGTTTTTTTTTTATTTAAGAATTTTATCAGTAAATATTTGCAAAATTAATTATTTATTAGATAAATCAGATAAAAATGTTATTATTGTTTGGCAATATAAAACTCTTTTTATTAAATTAATTTTTTTTCATATACATTAATTCATAAAAAAAGATATATAAATTAAAATAATTTTAATATTTTGTTTATAATAATAATAATAATAATAATTTAAAGAAAGCGTTTTATATGTATTGAGGAAATTTAACATTAAAATAAATTTTGGCGTATTTTCCGCAATTTATTTTAATAATAATTTCTCTGTGTTTTATTTCTAGGATTTAAATTTATTATAATATATATATATTTTTCTTCAAATATTATTGTTTATTAGTTTGTTTTCAGAGTATATTGTATTATTTCAAACAACAAGTATTGTATAGTTTGTATAATAGTTGTCGACTACTAACAGTATAAACACATCAATAAATAATTTTAATTTTAATAAATATTTTTTCTTTAAAAATATTTATTGTTTGATTTGAGCTGTTTGTGTGCAAATTGATTTAAAGTAAGGTATTTAACATAGATTTTTAACTGTAATAATGCCATATCTTATATTTTTAATATATTTTTTTATATTAAAATTTATTATTATTTTTATTCTTTAATCTCTTTAAATAATTTATTAGTATAATTACAAATTTTTATTTATTTATTTTTTTCAAAAAAAAAAACGATTTTATGAGTTTATAGTTTATAACAATAATTTATATGATTAATAAAAATAAATAAACATCTATTTGATTCATCACTAGTGATAACTACACTTAAATGGGTTCACAAAATCTGACTGTCTTTTTGATGTAATTTTAAATTTTATTTTTTTGATTGCATTAAAACTAAAGACTCATTTTTTTCTGTAAACCCCTTTAAGATGTGGCCATCGCTAGTGAAACGGCCGACACGTGTAAAACTTTTTTTTTTAAAAAAACTTAATTTTTATTTTTTACAAAACAATACAAAAAAATATAACTAACAAATATTGTTATAAATAATTAACATAATAATAATTATTAGAAAAATCGGTACTCATTCGCAATATTATTGGATTTATTTGAAATGTAATTTTGCGAAAGAGTTACGAGTTTTTTAAATAATTGCTAAACACATATCATTTACGATATCATATCTATATTTTTTAAAAGTAATTAATAGGTTTTTTTATTATCGTTATAAACATCAATATCAAGAAAATAACAACAACAACAAAAAATTTAAGTAAATGTAAGTAAAGTGTTGCAAAATAAAAATTTAATAATTAATAATAATAATAATGTTAACTCTTTCGTTAAATTTACTACAAATTTGTTGAGCATTTGACGTTTAAAATATATAATTTGTAATTTTTATTACTAATAAAATTATTATTATTTTTAAATACAGTAATTGTATGAAATTGCAATTTGTATTTATTTTAATATTTTATAGACTAGTGAAAAAAAATTATAGATAAAATATTTATTTTTTAATTAATATATAATATTTTAAATAAATCAAATGTCTAAATAAATTAAATAAACAAAATTAATAGATACTAATACACATAATTTAATAATTCTAACTATAAATTAACGTGTTTTAAATTTTTTTTTATAAATGATTAATCAAATTATATTAAATGCTAAATTATTACTATAAAAACTTTAATGATACAAAATAAAAACAAAATTTTGATTATCACTCTTTTTTAAAAATGTGTTTTTAATTGAATAAATTTTTTAATTTTGTAAAATTATAAGTTTTGGACATAAAAAAAATCTGTTGTTAGTTATCATTATGAGTATGCTAAATATATAATAATTGAAATATACTATATATATATAATTATTATTTTAATTACAATACCTATAAAAAAATTATTATTAATTTATACTAGCACATCTGCTAAAAGCATATGTAATTTTTTTTATAAAAAAATATTGATGAGATTTGTTTGATTAATTTTACTTTTTTCTTTAAATTTTTAGTCTAATACAAAAACAAAAATTTTATTTTGAAAATTATGATAAATATACTAATTTTAATATCATTAATTATCCTATTTATAAATCATATTAATTGTCAATATTTTAGTACTGAACCAGAAATCTACTACAATGCGGTAAATTAAATATTAATAATATTTTTATTTATTATTATTATTATTTATAAAATTATATTTATTTTTATATTAAAAAATCTTCATTTTGTTGTTGTTGTTATAAATAAAGACTCAGTTAATTGAAGCGCGAGGTTTCAAATGGGAGTCACATTTGGTGACCACAGATGATGGCTATATTCTTCAGTTGTTTCGTATTGTTAATCCATATTTAAAGCCAAATGAATTGAAGGAAAGGCCGGTTATCTTATATCACGGATATGCAGACAATGCCGGCACTTGGCTTAAGAATAGGAAGGGTAGCCTAAATAGCAAAGGTATCTATAGTGAAGACAATGGCAAAGTTGTCAACAATTGTACTACACGTTTGACATCGACACTGGCCTACACGTTGGCCGCTTGCGGTTGGGATGTATGGTTGGCCAATAGCCGTGGCAATCGGTATTCAGACAAACACGTCAATCTTACAACTAATGGTTTATAGATTTTTTTTATAAATTATTATTATTAATAATAATTATTACATATGTGATTATACCTGTGTACCTACCTGTGTAAACTAACACAGGTACGTATGTATTGGTTTATGTAATTAAAAACTAGTTAAATTACAATTTTTTTCATTGTCGGAGCATAGACTTGAAATACTGGGAATACTCATTGACTGAACAGTCCTTAAATGATGTCCCCGCAACTGTTTTTAAAGTACTTGAAATTACTAGAAAAGGTAATTTAGAAAAAATATTATTATTATTATTATAATTAAATCAATAATATATATCAATATTTTTGTTGTTTTTGTTGTTGAAAATTCAAGAAACATTATCATATGTTGGACTATCATTGGCCACAACACAGATGTTTATATTGCTATCACTGAAACCCGAAATGGAAAAATATTTTAAACCATTCATAGCATTGGCACCGATAGCTTATTTAGGAAACACTAGAAGCCTGTACCGAGCACTGGCACCTATTGTACCATTATTTAAGTAAGCATTATTAAATTTTAGGGTGAATTTTTTATTTAAATAATAATAAATTACATGTATTATTATATTTGTAATATCAGACTAATTTGATACACTTTTTTGTGTGTGTCTGTATGTATGTGTATACAGTTCCGTAACAATAGGTTTGGGTGTACCGGAACCGTTGATACAGTTTATTGGGAAATTTATTTGTGGCAATTTTATATTAAAATTTGCCTGTCTCATCTATTATGATGTATTCTATGGTAAAGATAGTAAAAATTTAGATACGGTAAGTGATACAGTTAAAATATTATAAGTTAATATATTTTAAAAAATCATTTATATAATACACTATATTCAATGATAGGCATATATATATATATCAAAAATATATATATATATATATATATTTATAATAATAAAAATACTAATAATTAATAGGAAAGAGTACCCGTTTATTTGGCCACTGGGTTTGATACAACATCATCGCGTATATACTTACATTTTGGTCAACTAATTTTGAGCAATAGATTTGCTAAATACGATTTCGGACTGATTGACAATCGGAAAATATACGGCCAGATTCATCCACCCGACTATCCACTGGCTAACATAACCTCACGGCATATCTATATGTTTAACGGAATCAACGATTTGTTGGCCGATGAAACTGATGTCAACAGATTGGCTGCCAATTTGAAATGTATTAATAAAATTAAAATATTAATAATTATTATTATATACCTTAAAAATAATAAGATAGATATATAATTATATATAATGATAATGTAATGTAATTAGTCTAATGTTATCTTTTTTTGTTATTGTTAACAGATTTACGTAAATTGCAGACAATTTCGTGGCCATTGTGGACACATATAGACTTTAGTCTTGCAAAAGAGTCAAACAAATATCTGGATCAGTATGTTATTCAGATATTAAGATCATATAACTAATAATAATTAAATTATTATTACAAATTATTATTGTTAACTGATATGTGTTATTGATTTTTCTAGTCATTATCTCATTAATGTTTTTTTAGTAATCACATTTTTAATATTAATTATTATTTAAATTTAATATATGTTAATGAATCGACAAATAAATTTTTTAAAATATTTTAATATTAAATTATTAACTATTATTTAAAAAAATAGATAAATTACCAGTAAGTAAATACTATAGTTATACTATATGTAATTTAATGTTGTTGATAAATACATTTTTATTAATAATTATTTAGTATAATAGTAAAAATAAACTGTAAAAATAATCGCATTTATATATTAAATAATAATTCAAAAATTACAATTTTGATTTTATAAGACAATATTTTATAATATACTGTATATTAGTTATCAATAGTATGAGGTTTTATTTTAATCTAATTTAGTTAATAATAATAAATTTTAATACTGTATATACAATATAAATATATTAACTTACGGCATTTATTTAAATTTCTAAAAAATCATTGAAATAATTAATATTTATATAAACCAATCGGAAATCGGGTGCTCAGGTCATGTTTGATGGACACACAAAATCTTAATTATAAGCGACAAATAGTAAGAAAATATATTTAAATCAATAAATTAGTTATCATTTTAATATAATTAGTATTGTATTTTTAAATGACAAATTTGTTTTTAAGTTAATTCAAATTGACAAATTAATGTAACAATTTTATCATATTTGATTAAATATTAATAAGTACTACAAATTATTAATATTATTACTATATAAATACTGTATAGAAAATTAATATTTATGTTTTTAAAATGAAATAATAATTTAGTTTATATATATATTTTTAAATAATATTGAATATAAGTTAGACATAATTTGTTTTATGTAATGAGATAATAATTAATGTTAGATAAACTTATATTTTATAACAAGTTTATAACGTAAATATCACTAAAATATTTATAAAATAGTGTATTCCTGGAAATATCAATTTTAATCAAATTAAATAATTATTTAAACTAATTTTTATCAGTATTAATATAATGCAAAAAAAATGTTTAAACAAAAACATACTGTACTATATATACAGTATAAACTATATATATATATATTATAAATAATCGAAAATTTTTGTCTATCAAAATAATGATTTATATAATAATGGGATTAATTTTTAATTATTATACAATATTTGTTTAGATTAATGTGACTAATGATGATCTCATTTTAATTATTTAAAACTTGATTAAAACTCTATATTTGTTATTGATTGATAAAATTAGCATAGTTACAGTTATACAGTATAATACTATAGTAACAATAGAAATAGGATATTAAAAAATCATATATAAATAGAAATTAGTTTTTTTAATTACATTAATAAATGATTTGCACTTTTGTATCTAAAAAACTAAATATTAGTAATAATCAGTTTTATTTATTAAAACAGTTAACTAATAAATAATTAATAAAATAATGTCTAAACCTATGGTAATCATTGATACCGATTGCGGTGTCGACGACGCGTTGGCTATAATGTTGGCCGCATTTTGCCAAAAACAAAACAAATTGGACATTAAGGCCATTACCTGTACGCACGGCAACACCAGCTGTACTAATGTCACCAAAAATGTTGCCCTAACCCTCAGGGCTATGGATCTAAAGGTATTTATTAATATTATTTAATACATATTATTAATAATAAATGAATTATTTAATTTTAAAAATATATATATAATTATTATTTGAAATTTTCATTTGTAATTTATATATATATATAATTTTTGTAATTTTTAATAAACTTTAATATAAGAATATCAAGATATATAAAGGCTGTGAGTCTCCAACTATCGGACCATTTATTAATGATGAATACTATGGAAAGGATGGTTTGGGCGACTCTACCAAAGATATGCCGCCCATCGATGTACACGTCGAAGCCGAGCACGCGGTCAATGCGCTGATACGGTTGGCCAAAGAAAATCACAAACAGATAACACTGATAGCATTGGGACCGTTGACCAACATCGGACTGGCCTATCTCATGGACAACCAGTTTTTCGATAATCTCCGTGATATTGTTTATTTGGGCGGAACTATAGATTTTGGCGGCAATATGACACCGGCCCAGGAGTTCAATGTAATGAGAGATCCCGAAGCGTGTCATATAATGTTGAACAATGCCAAATGTCCCATTACTATTGTACCAATTGAATGCGGTCTAACCAATCTACTGACCTGGGTATGTCATATATTTTTGTTATTATGTGGTAAATTTAGTAATACTTTTATATATTGAGTTTTTTTATTATATTATTTTTTTTGTACTCAAAAACAATAACTTTTTAGGATATTTATGACAAAATCATAGCACTGGACAATGATAAAGCTAAATTTGTCAAATTGATTACCAATATGGAGTATAAACGTGTTCATCCAGGTTAATTTTATTATTAACTATTAATTTTTAAAAAAAAATAATTTATTAATTTTTGTTTTTTAGGTTTTAAAGGTCTTATAATGGCTGATACATTGACAGTCTTGGCATTTGCTTATCAGGAGTTTATTGTAACTAAACAGTCAATCAAAACTAGTGTTGAACTAAATGGCGAAAATACTAGAGGACAGTTGGTTTTGGATAAAAGACATGGATTTGACTATCAGCCAACCAAATGGCCAAACGTTACATTTATTACACATTTTGATCAGTCAAAGTTTATGCAACTATTGATAGATTTTCTAAAGTAATAAACAATTATAATATCATTAAAAAATGGATTTAATAATAATAATAATAATAATAATCAACTGTTAGTAGTCATAGAAAATATTATCCCAGAAAATTAAAATATTAAACTAATAGTATTTTGAATTAAATATTCGTAGTTTTTTTTTAAAAAAAAATAAAACCTTTTAATTTTAATTTAATTAAGTAATTATTTGATTTTTTAAATTAAATATATGATAAATATTATGCAATTAGATGTACTCCAGATTATGCATTTATCTAGAAAATTATATATAAAATACAAACAATATTATTTAATTCTTGAATTTATTTTATAAAATTTGGAAATATTATTTTTAAACAAATAAACTGCTAAAATTATATTTAAAATATTTATCAATTAAGCCATAAACCATAGTCATATAGCATTTTCATATTAAAAAATTTGACTATTAAACTAAATTAAAAAATATAAAAATAAATAAATTAATAATAATTTGTTAATAGCGCTTATATTCTTAATAGAAAAACTATATTATAATAAAAATTATAAAAAAAATAATAATAATCATTTAAATTATCATTAATCTTAAAAATTAACATAAATAGTTATGTAAATCAACGACTTAATTAATTAAATTTTATTTTTCATTTATTAATAATACATTTATGATATATTATATTATAAACTTAATTAATTATATTTTTGGGAATTCCCATTTGTATATATAGATAATTTAATTTAAAATAAACAGTTTTTTCTAATATTGTTGAAATATTATTATATACTTTATATGCTACAAAATATATACATATACTGTACTATATAAAAGTTAAATATATATTAATTTTTTTATTTAAAAAAAACTTTAAGTTAGATGACCTAAACATTCAAAAAAAAATTAATCGTTAAATGTATTATACCAAGATGATTATTATTATTATTAATTATCCTACGTTGATGATTTATCATAAATCTCCACTTTTCTAGAAAAAAAATTGTTAAAATATTTGTGTAAAAATTTTATAAGTTATTTACACTTTTCAACTGATGCTGACTATTGATTACGACAAAAATCTAAACATCATTAATAGTATTGAGTATTATATATATATAATACAGTATATACTATATTATATAAATATAAATCAGATATAATTGGATGATAAAATAAAATAAAATATGACATTAATAAATTTAAATGTTTTATTAATTGCCACTCAAATATCCCATGTGTTTAGTGAGTGAGTAGAGAAAGTGAGTGAGTGAGTGAGAGAGTGAGTGAGTGAGTGAGTGAGTGAGTGAGTGAGAGAGTGAGTGAGTGAGAGAGTGAGTGAGAGAGTGAGTGAGAGAGTGAGTGAGAGAGTGAGTGAGTGAGAGAGTGAGTGAGTGAGTGAGTGAGTGAGTGAGTGAGTGAGTGAGAGAGAGAGAGAGAGAGAGAGAGAGAGAGATTAATATGATATCATAGCTAAATTATTTTTATAGTATATCTGTTTAATAATGTTTATTTATCCAATTGGGTTTTCATTAAAAACTATTATAAAGTTTATAGATTATACAGTATAAATACCTAGTATATATATATAGGTTAGTGGACCCAATAAAACACCGACACAAACAACAAAATATGATAGGTATGTACTGATATAAATTGATTTGAAGTTTTTTTACCCTGATAAAAAAACCTGCATGCTCAAAAAATTTTAAAGTATATTTTTAAAGAAAAGTACAACGATTTTTTATTTTTATTTTTTGATTAATTACTAGATATTTATACAAAAAATACATTAAAAATAAAGTCAATATAACAAAAATGAAAGTTTATTTATTTTGAAAAAAATATAAAAAATGATTTTAGTTAATTTTTCAAATTAATTTTAACTATTTAACCCATTGGTTTCACTAAAAAAAATACTTGATAAACTAGAAATTAAACTAAATAATATTATATATATATATATAATAGATAGACAGGCAAAAAACTTTATAACTAATATATCATAATATTTTTGGAAAAAAATATTAATTAGATTACAGTAAAAAAAATCGACAAAAATAATTACTATATATATATATATATATATATACAGAGCACACGTTTCGCATTTTTAATAAAGTGTATCAAATTTTTGCTTAAATGTTTTTTTTTGTTGATCGGGTATTTACTATCACAAAAAATTCCACTTAATTAACATTCTATTTATATCCATCAAACAAATATTGTCTTGGTCATAATAAATGTTTTTTTATAAAAAAAATTGTCTAGCAAAATTTTTATTTTATAGTTTAATAGTTTAAAAATAGATAATAAGAAACAAAATAATTTTTTGCTATAAATAGTCGTCGAAAGAGTTCTAGTAAATCATTAAAACCTTTTTTCGCTTAAACATATAGTTTAGAAATAAAAACTTTATTTTACTTTCAAAATGAAATTTTCGGTAATTTATATATAAAATATATATTTTTAATAATTTTTAGTATAAAATATTTGATTAACTTTTTTTCTCCCAAATGATTTGTTTTTTTTTCATTCAGATTGCTATCGCACTGTTGGCAGTGATTGTCACCGTAAATGCCATCCAACCGTTGGGATACTATCCCCAGCTATACCAACCATACCAGCCATATGTGGTGAAGCAGCCGGTGATCTACAAACAACCGATTATCAGTCCAATTGCCGGATACAGACCATTATATGGCGGCGTTTATGGCGGCGGTTACGGCGGTCTATACGGTGGTTATGTCAAACAGCCAGTCGTATACCCGGGTTATTTTGGCAAAAGTCTCTACTACTAAGATTGTATTGAACACTAACTGTCCCATTGAAGTTGTTTGTTAGAAAAAATGATCATTTTTTATTGCTCTCTCTCTCTCCCTGTATATTACCGGTAATATATGTAATTTTTTTATTTAATTTGTTGATAATAAATTAAGTTATTGATTGAAATCATAAACTAAATTGTACTTGTTATTATTATTTTTTAAAATTTTTACTATAATATTTTATAACATTTATAATTAGTATTCAATTCTATTATAGTGTATATGATAATAGTTTAATATTTTATAGTTAGTAAAGTAGCATAATTGGTTATATATTAATATTTTAATTATTTTCTATAACTTGCATCTATAGATAATATTAATTTTTTAATTAATTAATTAGTAAATAATTATTTTGAAAACTTCTATTATTCTAAAATATTTATATTTTGTTTAATAAGAGTTAGAGTAGTTGATTGATAACTAAATAGTAATATGTTTAATGTTTTATTTTAAATAATGATTTGATATTAAGGATTATAAATATGAACTGGCTATACAGTAGGTTTAACATAGATCATATAATGTTAAATTTTATTAAATAACTTAACAAATTAAATTTAAATATCAATATAAACCAGTTAAGAATGCTAGAAAGCATTTTCAGAAAAAAAACTTGAATAGCATTGAAAACCATTAGTTATAGCGGCTATATAATATATAAAAATTTAAAAACTGGTCAAATATACATTATATAAATATTGTCATGTAGAGTATCAATTGACTCGATATGACAAAATAAACAATTTTAGTCATGTAGAGTATCAATTGACTAGGTATAACAAAATAAATTCAACTTTTGTCATGTAGAGTATCAAATGATTTAGTATAACAAAATAATCATCTATAATTATACTTTTGCCGCTTATACTTATCCTTTATGTTCCCGTAGATATCAAAATTTTAATGAATATTTTTTATTTTTGTTTTTGATCCTTTATTCAAATCTATAATTAAAAATTTTTGTGTACTTTTGCCGCCATTTAAAAAAAATATGCTGAAATATTATATCATATTTTTGATGCTCTTTACAATTCTAAACGTTAAAATTTTTACCTAATTTTTTTACTTTGGCCGCCATTTTCTTTATGTTCCCGAAGAGATATCAAAATTTTACTGCATTTTTTATTCTTGTTTTTGATGCTTTATTCAAATCTATACTTTAAAAAAATTTTCTTAAAATATTTTTTACTTTGGCCGCCATTTTGTCCATGTTCCCGAGGAGATATCAAAATTTTAATGCAACTTTTCAATACATTATTAGTAGTCCTCTAACCGAATCTGAAGTCAGAATTTCAAAATTCACAAAAAAATTGCTACACACACACACACACACACAAAAAAGGCTCGTATAGATTTCAGAAAACAAAACTTTTCAAGTTTTTTTTGAAAATTAATGACTTAGATTCTAGATAATTGTAATTTATAAAATCTAACCCAAAAATAGATATTAAAATATATACAGTTAATGATTAAGTTTTAAATTTATTACTATATTTATATATTTATATAATAAACAGTAATGTGAATATGTGAAATATATTTTATACATTATTAAATATAGTGTAGTATCATTTTTAATAAAAATTAAACTAATATTTTTATTTAAATTAGTATAAAAATGTTAATTTTAAAAAAAGTTAGACAATTTAATTTAGTAATATTGTACATAAAATTTTGTCCCTGAAAAAGTCTTAAAATTTTTTATGATTTAGTTATGATTCATATATGAATATAATTCATATACATGTTATTGATATTTAAAATAAATTTTATATTTCCAAAAAAAACATAAGCAATATTACAAGTCATTTTCAAAATTTTATTATTAAACCTTTTTTTATTATACCTATTATTGAATTTACTAATTTATACAAATATAATTATATTGATTGAAAAACAAATTCACTTATTAGTAAATAGACTATAAATTTATGGATATTATTCAACTAAAAGTTAATTTTGTTATTAATTTTTTGCTATACGTATGTATTATGAAAATAAATATAATAATTACAGAAATATATTTACAAATTGATTCACTTTTATTAGTCATATGAATATTAAATTTAGTTGAGGATCTCGTGTTGAATTTGGCTGCAAATCAAAAAATATATTAATATTGTACACAAAATATTGTTTTTTTTTAAATTTTTATTTTATGTAAAATTCTCAAATAAGAATAGATTTATTACTTTCTTAAAACAATATAAAAAATATATAATTTTATTAAATTATACCAAAAAACATTTGATTTGCTTATATAATAATTTTTTTAGATGTGTTGCCAAATTAAAAATATTCACTAAACTTCAAATCCATTAAATTGAATACTAAATACTGTTTTAATTGATAAGTTTATTAAAATTTATACAATACCCGGTACTATAGTACTATAATTAATTTTTATATAAAAACCAGCTGAGAATGCTTTAAAAGCATTTCCACACGAATTCCTTAACTTAAAAAGGAAAAAAAAATTTTAAAAATAAAAAAACAAGTTGAGAATGCTTCAAAAGCATTCTCATACGATCTCCTTAACTTAAAAAAGAAAAAAACCAAAAAAAATCAAAAAAAATTTTGTAGCTGAGCCTGGATTCGAACCTATGTCCTCGTGGGACAGACAGACAGACGGACAGACGGACAGACTTTTAGAATGCATATACGTATTCCTTTCAGGAATTCGTGAATATTGCATTGTATTATTATTATTACTACTACTACTACTACTACTACTACTACTACTACTACTACTACTACTACTACTACTAAAACTATTAACAACTATTATAGCTTTTAAATAAAATTATATAATATTAGATACTTAAGATAATATTAATATTATACGTAAAAAAATTTCTAAAGATATGAGTTACTATGTATACCACCGTATAATCAAATATATTATTGAATAATTGTAACTGTGGTGCAAAACTGTAGTCAAACTGTTAGTCTAAAATAAATACATTATTTAAATATACTAATCGTCAAAAACAAAATAAACAAATTATATTAATAGTTTTATAGACACATGTATGTTATGTTACAATATAATTGATTTACATTATATAAAACTATACACAGAGTTAGTATATATTGAAAAATTTATTACACAATATATACATACAGACACACACACACACACACACACACACACACAAAACTACTGATAAATTTGATGGGACAGGTATTGGTGTCACCACCTAAACACATAAAATTATATACTTATACACTACACTGCAATGCAATATTAATACATTAGTAAAACTTTAATTATATACAATAACAGTAGAGTAATATATGAAAAATTCATCAATCAATAGCTCCAGTATACTAACAACACCTTATAAGTACTTTATATAAAAATATTTTTGTAAGTTTATCATATAAATTATTGTTTGCAATAATTGCAACTCATATTTATTTAATTATAATTATATATACTGTACTCTGTGTGAAATAGACACAAATGTTATTATTAATATATCCGAGTGGAGGCAATACTGTGGGGTAATGTATGTGTGTTTTTATTTGACGTAAATTTTCTAATACCAGTGCTCTCTCTCTCTCTCTCTCTCTCTCTCTCTCTCTCTAATCATGCGATCAAATTGGCATTCAGTTCACACAATTCAATGAAGTGCTAACAACTATAATACACACACAGAGAGTGATAGTCTTTTAAGTAAAATCTATGAGAACTCTGTGTCTGAAGTTTATCACTGATAATAATAAACAATAAAAAAAATATAATTTAATTATAAGAAATAAGAAATATTTTTCGCAAATTATAAAAATGAAAATTCAATAATATTTTATTTTGATAAAAAAAATCCAAACAAAAATTATTGAATTGTTACCAACAAAAAAAACTTTTATAGTGATTTAAAAAGTTTTTGTTGTAATAATAATAATGTGATGAAAAAGTTTTTATAATAATAATAATATCTATGAATTTTTTTTAATACAAGAATTTGTGTTGAGATAAAAAAAAATTTGTTTGCTCTCAATTATATCTATACATATGTTTTGCGATAAGACATAATAAAAAAAAATTTATTATTATTTTCAATTATAAAAAAGTATTATTTTCATTGAATAAAAAAATCAATTGTTTACAAGACATGTATTGTTCACAATCTTCGCAATATTTGTCGCCAAAAGACGATACAATATATTCAGTGTCCTATTGTTTGGTCGATACGGTCACTATAGCGGCCAATATCTTAGTGGTCGCTATTATTGTTGTCTATCTATTGGTTAAACGGAAAAAATTTTCATGTTTTTCATCGACAACTAAAAATAATTTGAAAACTTTAGCAAACAATTCATCGCCCATTAGATTGCTTAATGAAAGTTCATTATATAATCACAATAATCATTATAGTAATCATAATAATAGTAATAATAATTTAAATAATTTACTAAAAAGTAAAACTGGCAAATATTTAAACTGTTATTTAAGCAAATTTTATAACTCATTTATCGAGAAAATAGTTAAACAAATTTCATTGTATTTAATTTTGTTCATCAATTTTGTGCTCATCTTAGAGTTGATACTCATTTGGCATTTATTTAGCCATTTCTTTGCCATTGATTTCATAGCTATATTGTCGACACTACTGTCCTCAACGATAGCACTGACAACAGTTGGCAAACAATTGAATAGCAAAATCAAAAGCAAACCAATTTTTATTAAACTTTTGTTGGCATCGCTTTGGTTTTGCCTACAAATTTCATCCCTAAGCAAATGTGTCATCACTGCCACTAACAATAGTGATCATTATTGGCAATTAATGAGAGTTTATATTTATTTTATATTATTTATTGTCTACTCATTATTGGTATTCATTGAATTGGCTATACTTTTCAAACCGGTAATTATGATTTTTAAGTTTTATTATTGATTTTTTTTATTGATATTAATTGATTATTACTATTTTAAATATTAATACTGCTATGTTATACATGTTATTATTTGCAATTTTTTTGTTTTTAAAATAATTTTGTTTTTATTAATCTAAGTATAATTAAGTTAAGTCATTTAATAAGTTATTATATAATTTTCTATTTTTATATATTATATTATATTTTATTATATTGTTTACTGTAATACAAAATTATCCGGGTTATGATGTTATGATGTATTATTGCATAAACTAACTTGTTTGTGTTATTTTTAGTTAATTTTTATATTAAAAAACATAATAAATGAGCTATTGTTGATTATTGATTAAAATCATAATTGTTATTTTTGCTTAATAACTAATAGATTTTTAAATTGCATAAATTAAATTTTTTAAAAATAAAAATTGCAAAATTTTATAGAAATATTTAATATCTATTATAGGTATACAATATATATAAATTGATTGATTATGTATGCTCAATTGATAATTAGCATATTTTTTTAAAAAATGATTATTATTGTTAACATTGCGTTACTTAAGTTATTCAAAAAATAATTTATTTTAAAATATTTCTCTCTCTCTCTCTCTCTCTCTCTCTCTCTCTCTCTCTCTCTCTCTCTCTCTCTCTCACTCACTCATTATTATTATTATTATGCATAAAATAAAAATAATTACATATAAATATATAAAGTATACTATACTATAGACTATACTAATATTTCAATTTTTGATATTACATTATGCAATGCATTGTAATCGGGAAGAAATAATAAAAATATATATTTATATTATAAATAAAAATTAATAATATTTTTTTTAATCTTTTTGTGTCTGTCCAACATAAGTTGCAATTAATTATTATATTATGACATTTTAAGTGCATATGTTTTTCAATGACAACGATAGTACAGTAAATGATTGCATCACTAATTGCAACAATAAATACTAAAGTCTCAGACAAACAGTGATTGAACCAAAAAATAAAATAATAAATATATATATTTAATAATAATAATAAAAAATAAATAAATAAAATGATATGTTTGTAGGAAATTACAGGTAAATGATTTTTTTCTTCTAAATCATTGTTTTCAACTGTCAATTATCTCTCTAAATGATTTGCTCCTAATATCTATTAGCAATAAAAAAAATTAATATTATTATAAATATTATATTATTGGAAATTTGCATAAATATTAGCAAAAAAATTTTTTTAGTATAGTACACCATAATAATAATAACAATAACAAAAAAAATAAATGTCCTTCAATAATATCAAAGTAATAATATCTAAATATGCAATAAAATGAAAAACAAAATAAATAAAATAATAATAATTATAATTCAATTATGATAGTCTACGGTATTTTTTTTTATTATAATTCATATGAATATTATTAATATTAATTGTGGGTTATAATTCCTATTATTATTATTTATATTATTTATAGGGTGTTTATTATTTTTGTTTTTAATTATAATAATAAATATTCAATTAATTTACATTTTGAAAGTGTTGACTAATAAAATAAATAAAAAATCAATTGCATCTATTAGTCAGAGATTTAGTAATTGTAATTAAAACTATTATATCTTATTATTTGAAGTGATAAACTAATTGAAATAATTTTTTTTAATAAACAATTAATAAACAATTATTTTGTTATTAATGATTATAATAGTTGATTGTACTTTAAATTTTTAGCATTGATTGTAATGTTAAATTTATGAATACAAAACAATTTTTATAAAAATAAAAATTAGTTATGATATTAAAGTAAAACATATGACTTTAGATAATTATAAAAAATTATTTACTAAAAATTCGTTTTTTTGTTATTATAATTAATATTTAAGTTCAAACTAAGATATATAATAATTTTTTTCAATATTTCTAAACACTTTATTTTTAACTAATTAATTATGTAATTGTTTATCTTATATTTTATATAAATTATCATTTAATATATTTTACACCAATTAAATTTATTTTATACACTAATAATATTATACATTTATGTAATTGTTTAGTTAGAGAAATCAAAATTTATTATAAAAATTATAATAAATTATAAAATATAGAGGAAATAGCAATTATTACTAATTTTTTTATAATTATACAATTAATTTTCAGTTAATTTATTATGATTTTTTTTTTAAAATGGATAATATTTCAAAATATCAGTATTATAATAAACAAATATAGTATAATTATTTTAAATACATAATAATTTTTATCATTTATTAAGTTTAAAATAAAAATATTTTATTGATACTGATAAATATTAATTTAAGTAATATAAAAATAATTGTAACATGTATATTATTTTTAATTTTAAGCATCATCATTGCGCTTAATAAGTATTTTTAGTACAATATGAGATCATTTTGTACAGTGATTTGTTATTATCAAATAAAACATTTATAAAATAAATAATTGTTTATATAATGTATTTTAGTTTTGTATTTATATAGATTCAAATTACATACACATAAATAAATGCCGACAACTAATAAATTATCAATCATTTAACTTATCATTTCATGTTTTTATCATTAAATTTTTTTTTCAATAATTTGTTTATTTATTTTAATGATTTGTACTTATTTAATGTTTAATGTTATTTGTTGAAAAAAATACTGTAGACATTTCATATACTATAGTCTTATAAGTCAAATAAAAAAATAATATACTTTAAATGTACGGGAAATTAATTATAATATATTATATAATAATTATAATAATTTATGAAACTATTGATTATATACTTTCTGAGAATATTTATAATAAAAAAATTCAATTTATATTATAAATTTCAAACTAAAAAATACTTTTTTTTTATAATTTTAGGTTATGATTAGTCTATACTTTACTTTAATGGTTTTTTTAAAATAAAAAGTTTTATTTGAATATATTTAATAAAATTTGTAATACTTATAACTATTATACTCTTTATTATTATTATTATTATTTATTCTCAATACACTCTGATAATTAAATGGGAAAATCCCATTTGAAAAACATTTTTTTTATTTTAATCACTTTTTAAAGGTAATAATAAATTGTTATTTTTTAAAGATATTCAATACTTATAGTATTAGTTAATGTATGATATTTTAGTCGATTATCTAAATTATTGAAATTCCAATGTATTAGTTAAGTTCCGATTGCAATATAAATAATGTATTGATATTACTATTAAAACTATTTGACTTATTCAATGATATGTCATTTATCAAAAATATATATTTCATTGTTTATTGAAACTATACAATCATTAGATAAAAATAAGCTTATAGTTATAGATTTTTGTTGTTGTTGAATAACCTAAATAATAATAAAAAAAATTTAAAATATGATAATTAAGTAATGATTTTATATATATATATATTTATAATATTTCTTGTGAAAAAATATATTTATATAATTATTCTTACAAAATTATTTATTTTTCTTACTCATAAAAAAATAATCGATGAATACTATTATTCATTAAATTATATAACATATAAAATATAAAACTTCAAAAAGTTTATATTTTAAACATATGGTTTTTTGTACCTAACAACGTATGAATTATTGATTTAATTTTATCACAAAAAAAGTTTCTATTCAATTATCATTCAAATATTTAAAACATTAAAACAAAACTGTTATTATAGAGAGAGAGATAGAGGATTGAATTTGTTGTTTTTTTTAGTAAATAATTATTTGCTGTAAAAAATCTTAATTGTTTAATACCATAGCTTAATAATTATTGACATATAATTTGATGTTTTAATCACTTGAAAAGTACAGTCTATTTGAACAATGGTTTGTACTGAATGTCTGTGTTTTTTGTTTTGTTATTTTATTATTATTAAAAGATTATTACAAATATTTCTAGTATTTTTAGTAATTATGTTGTTTTCATAATTATTGCATTTTATAAAATTGTTACTTAAATTTATTATATATAAGTCATCTTTTATTTTTTTACAAAAAAAATTATTTTATGAGTTCAAACAATACTATTTTTATAACTCTATATTAGATTAAGAAAATATTTACATTTAAACAAAATGTGTGCCTATATATCCTGGTTGTGTTTATTTTTGTTTTACAAGATTGTTATGTCAATCAATAAGAGAGAGAGAGAGAGAGAGAGAGAGAGAGAGAGAGAGAGAGAGAGAGAGAATTTATTTAATGATAGATATTTAACTAATTACAACAAAAATGTTTAATAAGTTATAATAAATTTTAAATACAAATATTTTTAAAATGTGTGAAATTTAGTTTCCATTCAAAATTATAATGATATTTACAGAACACTACTAAACATTTTATTTTATTATTTTTTTTGCTGACTATTTGTTATATTTTTCATTCATTTAATATTATTAGTTATCATTTGTTGTATACATTAATAGAGTGTTAGCATAAAAATTGTTTTTACAAAAGTGATAACATCATTGTGTAGACACAAAAAAAAGTTTACTTAATAACTATTATAAAACAAACATTTAAATAAATACAATGTTTGAATAAAACAAACAAACAAAATAGAAATATTGTCACATAAGTATTTATTTAATAGTTATTTACATAAATCCTAATTATGTCTTAACCCTAATTATTATGAATAAAATAATAAATTATTATTTTATTTTTGAATTAACTATATTTGTTATTTTAACTTATAATTTGTATTAATATTACAATAAAAGATATAGATTTTTTTCTATATGAATAATACTATATGAATAGTATATATTGAGAATTTTTTTTTGATTATATTTAAATTAAACTATTTTCAAAACCTATTTTTTAAAAAATAGTGTTTCAAACGACCAGAATATGTGCCGACCATTGAACTCGAGGACACAGTCAATATAGCCGATATAACTGGACATCAAACCAAACAAATAAAATATTTACGAAATTATAGTTCAATTATATCGAAAGCCACGTTTAGTTGGTTTTTGCCGATACTTAAAATAGGTTACCGTAGGCCACTGGAACTGGATGACCTGGGACAGTTGCCTAATGTTAGTTATATATATATGCATTTTTTAATATATTGTTAAACCATAAACTATATTAAAATGTGATTTTATATTATAATTATTATTATTGTCTATATATAGAGAGAGACATCTGAATATCAATTCATTAGATTTATTAAATCACTTCCGGATAGAAAGGTTTGTAATAAAAAATATAAACAAAAATTTTGGTTTTTGATTATCGATTTTTAATATATAAACGAAAAATTATTAACAAAAAAAATAAAACTGACAGAACTGTAGCCCATCTCAACTATGGCTATGCTATTGGAAAACCTATTGGAGTTCACTAGCAGTGGGCGCCCTCATCAAGATAGGGGCCGATCTGTTTGGACTGTTTGGTCCGCTTTCTATCGATTATATACTAACCTATGTAAACAAAACACAGTCAATGATTGCCGACAATTATCCGGACATTGATCACCAGCCGGACTACTATTGTCTGAAATGGTCACAGTTTTTGACCAACGGCTACATCATTGCACTGATAGTATTGTTGGCCACACTCTTGCAGTCGACGTTTTCAAACAATTTCAATCATTTGGTTAACGCCGAAGGCATTCATCTCAAGACAGCTCTCAATGTAAGCCAACAACAAATAAATAATAATAAATAATATTTTAATAGATATTTGATGTCGGCTTTTAAGGGTTTCAATGAACTAAAATAAAATGTCATTATAATTGTTGTAACAATAATAATAATAATACTTTATTTGTATATAACAATATATAATTTATTATTGTTTAATTAAATATTTGAACAATTATTTAGTTTTTTATTTTATTTGATCAAGTTAGATATTATATAATATTAAATTGCTCTAATTTTTATGATGTTTTTTTTTAAAAAAGTAAGTATATTATACTTGTAGTTTTATGATGTTTTATGTAGTATAAGTTATTAGGGATTATGAGATAAAATACTAGCAATTATTATTATTATAACAAGTTATGTAATAAATTGTTTGCTTTATAATGTATACTTATTTTTTTGTTTAGTGTCTCGTTTACGATAAGACCCTTAGGATGACAGTTCAATCGGGCATTGATATCGGATCTATTGTCAACCATATGTCTATTGACTCATACAATATGTTTATGGTATGGCATTAGTTATTATAGTATTGTTTATTGTTTTTTATTAATTAATTTTATTGGATTAACCTTTTTTTTGTTATTTTATTTTCTATGTCCCATAAAATTGTTTTTATGCGTCTAATAGCTGTTATCAATGGGACACTATTTATGGGCCGTTCCTCTGAAAGTAAGATAATGTTGTTGTTGTTGTTACAAACTTATGAAACATTTTAATAAATCATAAAAAAATTATATCTACTATTAGATAAAGCAAACAAATTTAAGCATAATTTTATATATCAATTTTGTTCAAGTACAAATAATTCAAATTGTTTTCAAATATGTTATAAATCATAAATATAACAATGTATTCAAACACACACACATATAATACTGTTAAAGTACACATTATAAATTAATTTAATCACCTAATTATAGTTGTTAAACATATTGTACATACACACATACATACATACAAACAAACAAAAATCATAATTTTATTTTTTTCTAATATAATAACTAATTGTTGTCTATCTTTTTTTATATATTGATTTTTTTGCAGATACTATTACTATTGTATCTAATGTATTGTCAATTAGGTTACAGTGCTCTGATAGGTGCGGCCACTATCTTTGTATTGGCACCACTTCAATATTTTATATCAACAAATTTATCAAAAATACAAGAACAAGAAATGGTATATAAATTATATTATATTATAATTATTATATATATATAAATATATATAAATTTATCAATATATATATATATATATCAATTATAAAAAATTATTAAGTATTGATATAATTCCTATTATTATTATTATTATTACTGGTGGCTTAAAATAGTTTGCATATCTAACGATTAAATTGTGTAATACTATTAAAACAAAATAATTTCAAGCACAATTTGCACAAACAAAATAACATAATAATGATAAAATTAATTTTATTTTTTTTAATAAATCCTTAATTTCATAATCGCATAGACACACTATAAGGCAATTATTGCATAATTAAGATAATTAATTATTTTATTTATTATTCAATATAAATATTATATTATATTGCACACGACTCGACATTGTATTTATTTATATTTTTAATCTACAATATCATTAACTTATAAAATATTGATTATAATAATATATCACAAATACTTCCTAAACTAACTAACATAACCTATTGATAATTATTTTTCTCTATACTATATTTTATACTATTTTGATATTGATTATATTATAAAAATTATAATATATTTATATTAATGAATTATTTTTTTCTAATAACTGATAATATGTTTTTCCGATAATCTAAATGAGTAAAATTACAGTTTTAAAAATTTTTATTACCCTAAAATATTAATTTTAGAAACTGTATTAAATAAATTGTCTAATATTTTTTATGTTTATTAATATTTATTATTACTATAAATCATAGTGAATAGTATAAAAACAGAATTTATTATTATTATATATATATTATTATATTTTGTTAATTCTTCTATATATAATTTATGAAAATAATTACAACATATTTTTACAATATTTTTTTGTATGTTATATCACTAGTATATACACTGTATATTATACAGTATAAATATATATAATATATATAATAGATATAATTACGAGTTTTAAAGTTTATAATTTTTATACAATAATTCTGATTGTCTGAAAAAATAATATTAAATGTAAAGGTCTTGTCCGAGAATTGTCAAATATTTATAGATTTTATTGAAACTTTAACATAACATTAAAGAAAGTAAAAAAAACTTTTAAATGATATAATAATTATTTTATTCAGATAATAGGTAATAAAGTTATTTAAGTTTTAGTATTAAACTTCAACTTCTCATAACATTTTAATTACAAATGACATTTAAAACATTATTTCAATATAATTACAATAATATTTTTAATTTAGTAAATTACTATATATACAGTATATATATAAATATTATTTTTTCATTTTTATGTCATTTTTATCATAATTATATTATTTATTTTTGTATATGAATAAAAACTTACTTTATTTAAATGTAATTTATATGTCATAATTTGGTCACTACTGTATAATATTTAATATCCTTAACATTATATTTCAATGTCTTTTCCGGACAAGTCCTTTAAATTAAAAAAATATAACAATTTTTGTTTTATAAGGATATTGCCGACGAAAGGATCCGAAAAACAACTGAACTATTTATGGGAATAAAATTCCTGAAACTATTGGGTTGGGAGTCATGTTTTGCCGACGCCGTCAACAAAATCAGAAATAAAGAGCTCAGTGTCCTTAAAAAGGATGCCATTTATGTGGCACTTAATAGTAAAAACTTTTTATTTTATAATTTACTTAAAATTAACTATTTATTTATTTTTCATAAAAAGCATTTATAACACAAGGATCAGCTATAGTGGTAACTTTGGTCACATTTGCCATCTATCCTTATATAGAGGGCAAACCATTGTCTGCATCGCATGTATTCACTGGACTGGCATTGTTTAATCAGCTAACTGTTCCACTATATATTATTCCAGTTGTAAGCATATATAACATATATATATACCTGTCCTCTGAAATCTGTTAAAAAATAATTAGCATTTAATTAATTATTTTTCATAATAATAGGTAATACCGATAATGATTAGTGCAGTTATCAGTACTAAACGATTGGCTAATTTCTTGTCGATACCGGAAGTGGATCCGAGTATTCCGTGGCGAACCAAGACTACGACATTGCAGAGACGTACTAATGATCTAATAAACGATGAATATTATGTAAAAAATGAGACCAAATCCAGTTTCGATGGCAATGCCGGTCAACCGATCATCAATAGTAATACTATTATTACTACTAATAATAATGTCAACAATGATATGCCGGTAATCAAACCCAAGACAAGAGTCAAGAAGAAAAGTTCGTCCAACTCTGTTGGCGCCACCGATGAAGTCTGTTGTCGTATTGTTAACGGCTGTTTCACTTGGAGTCTGGACAACAACGACGATAAAAACGCCGACATCGACTGCATGTGTCAACAATATGTGCTAAACAATATCAATATAGCCATACCTAAAGACAAACTGACGCTTATTGTGGGACCGGTCGGAAGCGGCAAGTCGTCACTGTTGGCCGCCATTACCGGCGAAATGATACGCATCAGCGGCGAAGTCAATTGGTGTCAATTGAATACGTTTATCGGTTATGTCGGCCAAAATCCGTGGCTAATAAATACGTCGCTTCAGGAGAACATTACTTTCGGATCGCCGTTACTACATAAGCGCTACAATAAAGTTCTCAAAGCCTGTGCACTCGAGACAGACATCAAAATACTACCGAATGGCGACCAGACAGAGATCGGCGAACGCGGAATCAATTTGTCCGGCGGTCAAAAAGATCGGATCGGATTGGCCAGAGCTCTGTACTCGTACGCCAATACACTCATATTGGATGACACACTGTCAGCGTTGGATCCGATTGTGGGAAATCATATCTTTGAATACGCTATTAAAGTAATTTGATATAAAAAAAAATTATGATTTTATATACAATTTATTTATTTTTTGTTTTGTTATTTAAAGAAACTAATGTTACAACAAAAACGTACGGTAATTATGGTAACCAATAAACTCGAGTACATACCGAAGGCCAACCATATTATAGTGTTAGAATCGGGCGGAACCATCAAACATTCGGCCAGTTATGCCGAAATCGAGCGGTTAGATCCAAGTTTAACCGATTACTGGACCAAAGCTCGTAATAAAGAGGAAGAGATGCGCCGAAAGGTGACCATCGAAGAGTGCGGAACAACCAAAGAACGGAAATCATTGGTCAGAATGTTGTCGTCCAATAAGATTGGATGTCGCGGATCATTTCAGATGCCATCGGCTAAACCTAAAAAACCGAAACGACGACAAGTGTCGTTCAATCGGTAAGTCTATTGAATAGTTATCACTAAATAGATTTGTTTTCATTAAATATCTGTTATATTTCTAAAGACAATTAAGTCACGATCCGTCGGGTCCGCTGCCGTGTCACGACTGGACCGACAATGACGACCCAACGATAGTCGGCTCACACATTGAAGAATCGGTGGTCAACCGGTCGTCGACACCATTCAGGCGAATGCATTCCAAAGATTCAATGGACTCGAAGTCAAGTTATGGCAATTCGTCTCATTTGTCGACAAGTGCCGAATCAGGTGGCTATATCTGGATGAGACCGCAGATGAATCGGTTGAACTCAACGACATCGAGAGTCTCATATACTTCGATTCGTGAAGTCGACGAAGAAGAGGAAGAAGAAGAAGAGCTCGACATCGGCGCTGAATACGAAAGAAACGATCAGAAGAATGACGACTCAGAATCTGATGATGAGATCAAACTGAATGACGATGTCTTTGAAGAGCTCAAACGTAAACATTCAAACGGAAGGACATCCAGTGTGGCCACTATGCGACTGATGAGTAACGAAAAACGAGAGACCGGATCCATATCGAAGAAAGTCTACTATTCCTACTTCAAGAAGTGTTCAATTTGGCTGTCGCTGACATGTCTTTTACTTATAATCTCAACGCAAGGCTTTAAAGTAGTTTCCGACTTTTGGTTGGCTCAGTGGTCAAAGTCGGACGTCTCTCTGGCCAATGATTACAGTCAGCTTCAGTATTACATAAAAGGCTACGCATTGCTATCGTTGATCACAATAGTCATATCGCTTATGGCTAACCTGTTGTCTCAGTTGACATCGTTACGAGCGGTCAGACTTCTTCACTCGGAAATGCTCGACAATATCATCCGATGTCCGCTTCGGTTCTTCGATGTCACGCCATTCGGACGTATTATCAACAGGTTTTCCAACGACATGAATACCATCGATAAGGTTTGTGTAAAGATTTTTTTTCGGGTGATAATAGACCCATAGATTTGTTAATTTTGGTTAACCCCCTAAAAAATGTCTTTTACTTCTCACAGAAACTTCCGATAACGCTTCCAGTGTTACTTCGTTTTGTATTCCTCTGTGTGTCGGCCATAATCGTCGACATCATAATCACGCCGTACTTTTCGATAGCCATAATACCGATACTCATACTCTACTATTTTGTTCAACACTTTTTCCGCTTTACGTCCCGTGAATTGCAACGGTTGGACTCAATCACTAAATCGCCAATATTTTCGCTGTACAGCCAAACCATCGACGGTTTGGCCACACTTCGGGCATTCAATGAAGAAATTAGTTTTACAGATAAGATCTACGAACTGTTGGACATCAATAATATATGCTTTTTGATGGTCAATGCGGCCAACTGTTGGTTAGGTATTGGATAATAAAAAGCTTATTAATTAATTGTTTAATAGTTATCAATAATAATAATAATAAATATTATATACCGGTATATAGGCATAGCATTGGACTATTTAGGAGGTGTTATATTGTTTTGCGCTACGATTGCCTCAATCTGGACGGCCATACATTTGAATATGAGTCCGGCTTATGTGGGAATGGCTATGACCTATACACTACTGGTGCCCATATATCTCAATTGGGTGGTCAGGAATGTGGCCTCAGTTGAAATGTATATGAATTCTGTCGAAAGAGTTACCGAATTCTCTCAGTTGGAAACTGAAGACCAATTGGCTGATCCAGTCTTAAGTATGTATTTTTTGGTCAACCAGTTGTTTATCTAAATAAAACAAACAAAACCTTTCATATCGTTGTTGTTGTTGTTTCAGTACAAGTATCAGAGGAATGGCCTAAAAGAGGTGAAATCAAGTTTATTGACGTTAATCTCAAATACGATTCAAACGTCGATACTGTTATCAGAGGCGCAAACTTTCACATAAAAGCTGGAGAAAAGGTTTTTTTTAAAAATTAATTAATTTTTAAAAAAAATTATTATTATTTATACTAAAAATAATTAAAATTATATATTAGGTCGGAATATGTGGTCGCACTGGTTGTGGCAAATCATCGCTAATTAATGCATTGTTTCGATTGAATAACATAACAAACGGTAAGATACTTATCGATGGTATAGACATCGCAAACGATGTGACCACTAGTGTACTCAGGAGTAGACTGTCGGTCATACCTCAAGATGTGGTCCTATTTTCGGGAACAATTCGGTAATTTTTATTATTTATTTTTATTATTTTTTAAATGACTCAACAAAACTAATGATATGATGAACACAATAGCGAGAACTTGGATCCCAACAATCAACTAACTGATCAACAAATTTGGACAGTTTTGAGACAATTGAATCTAAATAAGAGCATTGAATCTTTGGACGACGTTATCACTGAAGAGGGTCTAAATCTGAGTACAGGTCAGCGACAGTTGCTTTGTATAGCCCGAGCGCTTCTTCGCGAGTCAACTATTCTGGTGATGGATGAGTCCACCTCTTCGCTGGACGAAGAGTCCGAACATTTGGTATTGGATCTGATTAGGCAAACAAACAAAACAGTTATATCAATAGCACATAAACTATCGACAATCTTGGACTACGATAAGATTATTGTTGTCGATAAGGGGGTTATCAGCGAAATTGGTTCACCAAAAGAGTTAATCAATAGAAAAGATTCGCTGTTTAATACACTTTTGTTCAAACAATTCAAAGCAGTTATCTTGAATGGCGTCTAATTTAATGTCAGATTAATTAAAAATAATAATAATAATAATAATTAATATATAAATTTAATTTTTTTATCAAATATATATTATATATTTAATATATATCAATATAAAAATTAGATTGCATTGCATTTAAATTTTAAAAGCAATATCTCAGATAAATTACATAATAGTACTAATAATACTGTATGTATAAAAAAAATAATTATTTATAAAAATGTTTTTTACAATTTTTATTTTATATTCATATTGAAGTCATATGTAATTAATTAACATTAATTATTGTAATTTAAATTATATTTGTAATTGACAATGTCTAAAATCATAATATTATTTTTTGTTTATATAATTAAATTTTTAGATGTTATACTTTATTTATTAATTGATATCATAAATAATTAATTATTTGTGTACTATTAGATGATAATTAATTTTATGTCTTTTTAGATGTAATTAATATTATTGCATTAATTATAATGTTTTTTTAACTAAATGTATATAAATTTATAAGTTTTAGTTATATTTTATCACAAATTATGTTAATGTATTAATTTATTTAATTTTTTTATAATATTAAGATATCTATTATATATATCTCATAAATTAGATTAAGTCATTGTTTTAAATGACATTATAAATAATTTTTAATCTTAATATAAATGTTATTAATAAATAAATAAAATAAAATTGAAACTTATTATACCATTAATTTCTAGTATTAAATTATTTGTCATATGATGTTATCATTTAATTACATAATAATATCAATAGTAATGTATACTATACTGTATATGAAAAAATTTAATTAAAGTTTATGATACGATTTACTGTAAGTTTGCTATAATACAATAATAGATGATCAATAAGGGTAAGTGTATCAATAATATTTTTTTTAATAATAATATTATATATAGATTTTTTTTATTATTATTATTATTATTAAATTAATTAAATTATTATATTATATAAAAAATTATTTTAAATAAACTTATATTTTTTATTATTAAAATTAAATTCAAAATTGATTTATTAAATATTATATATGATATATTATATTGTATATGATATGAATTGTGATGCGGTCACCCCTTGGCTATATTAGATTAACTATAATAATGTTTACTAAACGGTCATACAATATATAAATATATATGTAGTATATATGGTCTAATATAAAGTATATTTATAGTTATTACACTAACCATAATATAATATTTTCCTATTTTATCATATCATTATTATTTAGTCTCTGAATGCTTAACATCCAAAAAATATTCAATATTTTTTTTAACCAGAATTTAATATTGAATATATTTAATTGAATATATATATATATATATAATAATAATATAATTAATAAAATGTGTTTTTAAATAATTTATAACATTTTTTTTTGTTTAATAACAACTAATGTTTCATAAAAAAATGAATTCATTTAATTTTCCATTAAATTACATATTAATACTGTTTGGTTTCAATATAAACTTAAATCAAAATAATAAATGTTTTAAAAAATGCATTTATTTTCTGTTAAGAGTTAAAACTATTTTAATAATGTCTTTCTTTATTCATCGATCATTCGGTGAGATCGGCGATAAAAATGATATCAAAAAAAACTTATACAACATATCATATCATATAAAATCGATTATTATATTAATCAGTTTTATTAATTTTATGATAAAATTTCACAAAATTAACATTTTATACGAAAAAATTGGCAGAAAATTATGTGAATACAAACGAAAAAAGTTGCGACTATTTAGCATTCAATTGAGTGTTTTGTTAATCGTATTTTACATCATTAAAATTATCGGTAATGTATGGACAAAATGGCCATACTCGGTGGCCATATTGTGGACAACCTATTGTTCCGGTTGGCTAGTTGTCTCACTCATACTATTACTACATATATGTTACGGCATACATGTGATGGAAGAGAAACTGTTTGATAGGTCGATGACTACCAGTTTTGTTGGAGTCGGCGGCGCCGGTGACCAGCATGTGATCCGTGGGTTTAGTTTTGTTGATTTGCGACAAAAAATCTATTTTATTAACAAATTGAAACAAACATTCAACGATGAACTGGGTTTTCTACCATTTCTATGGCTAACCGAACTGTTTGTGTCGACCTGTTTGCGTCTAACTTATCTGGCGGTCAACAAAACAGTTAGCAAACTAGTCGAGTGTACCCTCGAGTATCTATTGCTATCGATATTTAATTTGATATTCATTTACTCCATACACTATTGGCAATCGTTGAGACCCACCGACAATGATCTGTTAAATTTAGTTTGCAATGATAGCCATTGTTTTACTGTAGGCGACGATACCCTTAAGTTAGTGTTAATACAAAAATGTATTCAATGTTATGGTAAAAGTCGGTACAAAGTATGGAATGCCTTTAACATAGATAAGCGATTTGTGTTCACATTTCTCGGATCTGTCGTTCCCTTTACTGTTATGTTAATACAATTGTTACAAACACAGGCCTAACAAACACACAAACAAACAAACAAATTAGTGTATTTTAAATTTAATTTACATATAATAATATCATTTTATTTAATAATTAATTTTTTTATTTTTTTTTTGTTATTTGTGTAATACTATTTAGTTTAGTTTTAGGATAATTTAATTTTAGTATAAATAATCGGAAGTTAGTTACGTGATCAAAACAATTTTTTTTTGGTTTTTATAAGTTAATAATTTATTTATGTATATAATTTTTTTCTTACTAATATAACTTAAATTATTTGTATTATTCAATATAAATTTATGATATACTGTATAAGTTTATATATAAATATATATATAATATTAAATATATTAGTGTATACTGTATTACAATTTCTTTTTGTTGTTATGAATAAATAATTTAACATAAACATTGTTATATATTATTTTTAATATATATAGGTATTTCTAGATTATACAGTATTATTATTATTATTATTATTATTAGAATTTATTTAAAATATATTTTCAAATTACATGTAAGAATAAAAATAGTATTATAGTTAATAAATTAAATAAATATTATGTATGTTTGATGTAAAGCTTTAGGTTTTAATTGGTCACTAAATTAACTGTAAATTATGTTTTTTCAAGGAATGTATAATTTTATAAATACACTGTAATCGTGAAAATACACATGAATTAAATTTATAATATAGTACAGTATATGTAGTAATATATTAAATATTAATATTATATATAAATATATATATGAAATGCATTAAACACATATTATAAACAATATATTATTGTTTATTTTGAATTTCATAGACTTTTATAATTAAATTTATTGTATACAATATAAAGTATTATATATATGATATATATAAGTTATTCTACATATTATAATATATGTTTTTCTGTACAGTATATCTAAATATACTGTATATGAATATTGCTTTAATAAATGTGAAAAATTCAAAATTATGTCACAAATAGGGTCGTAATGGGTGTCAAGTATTTTTCATAAGGGTTTAGATAACTAAAAATAGTTTATCCAAAAGTGCACACACAAAATACTTATATAAATGCCCGATTAAGTTGTCCATAAAATCAATATATGCCAACAACAACCCCACCACTCAATGACACTACTCATGTGAATTAAAACTCATGTTTGGAAAATAATATTTTTACAAAAAATAAAATAAAATAAATAATAAAATCAGTTTACACAAACTCAAAGTAAATTAATTAATGTCAACATTGAAAAAAAAACAAATTGTATGAATTAAAAGTAATTAAATGATAGATATACAGTATATGGTATATAATTTACAGTTTATATATATATAATGTATTTTTTTGGTGTTGCTTATCATATAGACTGTCGTATCTGTAAATTGTTGTTAATCGTAGCCAACAGTGTCGGCGTACGTATGGATCGTTGGGATCGCCTATTAGTGAATAGTTGTTTCAATGATAGCCGAAACTTGGCGTTCATCGTAAATATGATGATAGGATTGTATGACGAGTGGCTCATTGCCAGCCAATGACTGCTTATCCATATAATCATAATATACTGGTGTTTCCAGATGTCGGGCATTTTATCGCCGATCAAAATAATTGTATTCAATGGTAGCCAACAAACGGCATACGATAGTACACATAACATCATCATTTTGATCATCTATTTTGATGAATATATATATAATATAATATTTATAATATGTTATAATTAGGTCAAAAATTTTATTTTTGATTATATAACTTATGTGTGCAATAAATATGTTATATTTTTAGAAAAATGCTTTTATGACAAATATTGTTATTATATAATATACTATTATATTATAATAATTTCTAATATAAACTATTTAAATTAATAATTCGCTATTTATATATATATTAGTATACTTTACTGCATAAAATCGTAATTAGAGTAATTAAAATATTTTTAGCCCAATTATAAAATATTAAACTATTAATTATTTCATATATTTTTTTTCTAAATTCTCATATACTGTATAAATAATAAAATTTATATAAACAAATATTATAAATTACAATCTTAAAAAATAGATAATATATTAATTGATTAAAATTTATATATATATATCTAATAAAAATAGATTACGGTAAATATTTTGAATTTATAATTAAAATTTGTAATCTATAAATATTTGCATAAATGTTTTCTCTTAATATTAAAAAATTATATATAGATAATAGATAAATATGTTTCAAAAAATTTTCATTAATAAAACTAACAATAAAATTATCATAAAAACTGCTATTAAAAAAAGTTATAAAAAAAACCTTTCTCTTGGAAGCCCTGATCCTCTGATCTCTTTGGTCTTCAGCTTCTCCGGGGGTTTGTTTGGCAAACAATACGACAGCTATTCTAACATATGTATAGATGAGGACAGTTAGCGGAAATATGTACTGCAATGACATCAATGTCAGCGAATAGTAATAGCGTTTATTGTTATCATTCCAGTCCTCAATACAGGTCATGTGCGGTGAATTGAGATTCATTTTTTTCAGTTTGGACAGTATGGCTGTAGGCAATGGTGTTACCAATGATATGAACCAAATGATCATAATTATCAGTTTTGTATTCATTTCGGTTATTCTTGACTTCAATGGATGCAATATAGCTCTGTATCTGTTATTTATTTATTTAGTTTAGTTTTTTTTTGGTGACAATTAATAATAATAAGAAGATATATATTAATATATTATCAATGATTAACTAACAAACAGAATGTAAAAATTCCCCAAAAAAATAAATAAAATAAAAAATTAGGTTAAACTCATCAAAAAAATAATAATAATAATAAATTATGACAACTTATGTTCAATGATATGGTTTGTTAAACGACTAAAAATAATTTTTTGTGGTTGGTTTGCGTTGCGTAATGTGCTATAATAATAAGTTACTAATAAGCTAGGTTAAAAATATTACACGCTTTTATCGTTAAATTATGCAATTAGTTTGATTTATTAACTTGAAAACTTTTTTTTAGAAATTTAAAATTATTTATTATAAATTTAAGTATCTTTTAAATTTTATTTATTACCTAATAATAATAATAACACCCAATAATAATAATCTATGTGAAAATCTATGTATCATATTTATAAATATAATAATTTCTAAAAAAAAAATTATTTAACATACTTATCAATACTGATAGCAATCAATGTGTAGGCACTGATGAAAACAGTGACCGCTTGTGAATAGCCAACAATGTTACACATGAATGAGCCGAATGGCCAGTAATGAAGCAATAGGTCGGCCACAAATGTCGACGGTATACACAGTGCGGCCATTAGGACATCGCCGACGGCCAGGTTTAGGATGAAAAGGTTGGTTACTGTTTGCATTGGTTTCTCTTTGATCACTATATAAATGATAAATCCATTGCCAAGAATTGCGGCCAACCATATGATTGTATATAATAAATACATAACAACCTAAAAATTATTATTATTATTATTATATATAGATTAATATAACAATTAATTTTTTCCTAACTATATATAAATATTATACAGAATATTCTTTAATTAAAAAATTAATTAATAAAAAAAATTATATTACTTCAAACATTTCGCTAGTTTTAAAAAGATAGTCATTATTATTAACGTTAGGTTGTAGTGAACTAATGTTGACTATTAATTTATTTAATCCGTTTAATGTAATATTATTACTATTATTACTATTATTATTACTATTGTAATTATTTTTAATAATATTATTATTATTAGTATTATGAATATAATCACTTGGTTTGAGATTCAAATACTTAATGTCATTGTTATTATTATCGATGGCATTATTTATAATAATTGTATCAATGCTGGTAGTAGTGGTGCTAATTATTGTTGTAGTAGTAATGCTAAACATTTTACAGAATATAACTATAATAACACTGTAATAACACTTTACATATATCTATATCTATCTATATATCTTAATGAAAACACGAGAAAAAATATGTTTTATGTTAAAAACAGTTTTGTTTTTCAAGACAACATTTTTATAAAAAAAAATTATTTTTAGTACTACAACTGGTAGTAAAATGTTAGATAGAAACCGCACTACAAAAACTTTTATATACAATTTTTCATAATTGATTATTAGTGGATAAAATGCATAACTTTTGTAATGTATTTATGTAATACATTTTATGTATACTAAATACATTATGTATATATATATGATAGACATACATATATATAATACTGTACTATTGGTTCACATAGTTTTCAAAAATAAAGTTTTAAAGAGTGAGTGTTTTTAGTTATATATATATATCGTATATATATTATATAATAACATATATTGTATGCAATCTCTCAACAAAAACATCTTCAGACACCAAACTTATGACTGATTGAATGCACAGCTCGTATACACTGAGAGTAAAGAAGAAAAGAAATATTTGTCTCTAAATATATTTTTATGAAAATCTTTTTTTTATTGATGAGAAAAAAAATCAAATATATCTGTCGTATAATACAACTGTGTATTCAATAGTCTCAATATATATATATATTTCACAATTTAAATTGAAAAAATGTCAACAAAACTTATTTTTATTATTTTTTATTTCAATATATTCATTCAACATGAAAATTCAAATATCATATTAAATTAGATGAAACAAACTATTTAAATGCAAATACTGTACAATGTATGATACAAAATGTATATTATTGTTATTATTATGTACACTGAATACAAAGTATGTAAATTTATTTTTGATAATAAAATTTATACATCTAAATGGACACAAAAAAATGCACAAAAAATAAATGTATTTTTAAAAATACTGAATAAATGTTCTTTTTTTTCTATTATAAAAACAAGATTCAAAAACAATGAAACATATGTTGAGTTTGAAAAATATATACATTTATATAAATTAATTTCTAATAAATTGGATATATATTTATATATAATTGAAACACACATCACATAAACAATTTTTAAAAAAATTAATTAAATTTTTTTATAACATTTTATTAGTAATCAAACAAATAAATATGTTGTATTACAAAACAAAATGTTTTATATTATATATATACAGTATATTGTAGTTTTGTTTGAATTGTTTGCTTATTTACAGATAATTTTATTGTGTGGCCACTAATGATCAATCAGCTACAAGACTAATACAAATAATAAAAATTGCAAAAATACACTGTAATATGACTACAGTATATATATATATATATATTTATTTATTGTACATAATATAATCGTATTTTTTATTTGTATTATTATTATTATTATTCTGTAACTGACTGATTACTAGTGGCGTAAAACAATCAAATTAGATCTCATCCATCCATCCATATATCTATCAATATATATATATAGTATAATATATACGTAAAAATTGCATCTCAATGGCTAAACTTAAGTTTCATACCAAAACAAAAATCCAATAATATTACTATATATTATATATACTGAGATTTAACGTTTTAGTGTTCAATATGACTGACTAACTGACTGTACATTGATAACTACCAGAGCTGTTAGGATACTGTTCCTCCAAATAAGAGCCGTAAGACTGAAACTCGAGTTTATTAATATATATATATAGATATATTTTTTTTGGAAACAACATTTTTCCAAACAATATCTCTAAACAACAGTATTTATTTTATCAATATTTATATACAATATATATATACAGTATATATACGGCATATGATATACCATAACATACTATACCATCTCATAGGCTTAATGTGAAAATCCAGTAAAAAATTATTACTATTAAATAAAAGAAAATAATGATAATATAGACGATGCGATTCCTATATACAGTATATATCTTATATATAAATTTATATTCATTATCAGCTTATTATTATTAACTTTCCAATAGCTAATAGATTTTTCATACCACTGTATATAAGTATCAATACAAGTAATATATATATATATTATATATATATATATTGATTAATTTATTGCTTTGTTAGATACATAATTTTATTTATACTCGAAATAAAAATAATCTAATTACTAATAAATATATATTATTATATACGTATATACTCTTTATTTAACACTGACATTGGATATATAAGATCTCTCTCTCTCTTTCTATATATATATATGAAGTGATGACAAATATCTATTTAAAAGAATATGGATTTATTGAATCAAATTACAGTAAGCAATAACATATGAAATCATTATATGTTTCGTTTCATTAGAAAACAAAACTAACATTTATTTTTGTTTAGTTTGTCTGTATTTTTCTTATATAATGATAATATCTATAAACTATTAGCTGCTAATACAAACACCACTTTCAGTATCTCTTTGGCTAAGAATTTAAGTGATGAATGATATCTAACACTTGCTATCAATTTTTGATATGACTGACAAACAGTTTGTCTATCTTTTAAAGTTTAGTTTTTATAAACTTTTTATATCATTTTTCATCAATTCATACGTAATACAGTATATCTATATATTATTTATATAAACAAAATTTATTATAAATTATTAACATTTATAATAATAATTTATGCATAATAATATATTCATGTATTGCTAAAAAGTTTTTGGGTAGATATAATATTATTAGAATTTTTCCCAATAAAAGTTTCTAGAAATTTATTCAACAAAATTTTATTTCAGCAACTTACAAGTTTGTAAATTTATATAATTTTTTTAAAGTCATAATATTACCAAGTCAATTAAATTATACAATTGTGTATTAGTTTAAAAACCGTTTAATAAAATACTTTAATATTTATATACCCATTAAAATTACCGGTAATTATAATATGACTTTCAATAAACTTACCGTATTTTTCTTTGAAACCTAAACGCTAATCACGTAATCACTGTGTTATTGATTGATAGTTTTGACGTAAATCTCTTAATAATAATAATAATTTTTACTTTAAATAAATTTATTTACATATCAGATTTTTATGATTTTTGTATATTAATAATTAAATCAACTAATATGAATAATAATAATAATTTAAATAAATAAAAAAACTAGTAATGAGTAATTTTCAAGTTTATAAATTAAAAATAACTTAATAATATATTTATGAAATTATTATTATTTTTAGTTACAGTAATTTTATGCAATTTTTTTTATAAGTAAACTTTAAAATGTTATAAAATTTTATATTAAGATTATTATATTTATTAGATGACTAAAGTTTATATGTATTTAAAATATTGCTTGATTAAAATACTATATATATAGTACACTAATTAAATTACCAAGTAAATTAAATAGAAAATAGCAAGTTTTTATTATTACTTTTGTACATAATACTTTTTTTTATACAATTATTTTTATTATTATTTCAAACATAACTATTTATATTATTATTATACAATATATTATTTTTAAAAATTTATAATTAAGTTACATAAAGCTAAAAATAATGGTATAAATAAATGTTAAATAATGTGTCAAACAATTATGAAACTTTTATAAAGTACACTATATAATAATTTTGTAAATTTAAGTACAATATTATAATTTATATAAAATAAAACATGATATACAGTACATACACATAAATAAAGAAGCTAAAATAAATATTTGTAAATATGCTTATTGTAGCTAAAAATATTTTTTGAAAATATTAATCTGAAACTACAAAATAAAATTAAAAAAATAATTATTTAAAAAATATGCAAAATTTGTTAATATTTGTTATCATTAATTACAGATAAGTTTTGTTTGCGGCGGATATTGCGATATAAACTGATGACAAGCACTACGGTTCACTTGCGGACACTCGCGGACATCCAAATGTATGATCGATGGACAGCAACGCAACGATTGTAGACTCATATCCGATATCTTACGACAACCGCTCAGATTGAGTTCCGTCAGGTGTTTGGCTTTAGTGGTGGCCAACCCAGCAATGCCCTAAAAAAATGTTATTACTATTACTATTCATATCAGTACAACATTTATCATCGATACGTACAAAATCGGTAATCTGTCGACAACTGGATATATCGATACGGGTGACAAACGTCAGGTTCTGGGTTATCAATCGTAGCGATTTGTCGGATATATTCAAGCCTTGATATTATGGGTAGCGATATATATATATAATGTTAGAATTAGAGCACAAGTATCCTAAATATAATATTAATAATATAATAATCACCGGAAAGATTTATTTCCTGTATAAATCTGAGACGAGTTTTTGACTCCATAAGTCCGGGTCGGGTGTCATCGGGTGCCGATAACAATCGTTTAATAAAGTCGTCGTCCACGCCCTGACTATGGGATATATCCAAAGATGCCATTAGCGGACAATTGCATGTTATCAGTGCTGATACAGTATATGAGGGACAGCCGGACAGCGACAGTGCTTGAAGATGTGGCAAACGACAGATCAACCAATACAACTGTTTGTTATTAATGTTAGTCCACGAAAGGTTCAAACGGCGCGGTTGTCTCAATACTATTCCTATTAATACGATTTTTGTGATTTTCTTGTGACTCAAATCAAGTTTTGGCCATAATTTTGGGTCAATTGAAAAACCTATAAATGAAATTAATAAAAAAATTTAATTTAAAAATATTGAACTGAATTTGAAAATTATTAAAATTATTATTAAAAAATATCATACCATTCCATTGTTTGCAAACAGTCATACATTTCAGTAAATCGTTTTTCGGCAAAAATCTCATAACTGGTACCATAACATCCCGTTCGAGTGCCAGATTGTCGGCGCGTTTGGCTAAAAATTTACGGAAAAATTTTTGTTTGGCTTTGTTTCTCTCTTTTTTCACATTATTATTAGAATCGTTAGACTCGTCATCCGAATCGGACGATTCTGCCGATTCTTCAGATTCAGATACATCACAACCAAGTGGTGCCGGTCTTACCTAAAAAAAAGATTCGGTAAATAATATGTTTTATTTTTTAAATTAATTATTCAAAACATACGACATATTTTGGTTTAACTATTTCTCTTTTCGGTAATGTCGCCATCAAACTGTTCAAACTGTTATCTAGTGGTTGTTTGTTACCATTCATTTGTTGGACACTAGTAGTAGTTGTTGTTATTATTGGTTCGTCGACTTCTTCATCGGTCGACTCATCGTTGATGTCGTGTTGTTGTTGTTGTTTTACACCAATAGCCGAAAACGAACTCTGTGTGCCCATTGATGACAGTGATGGCGGACCCGATGGACTCATACTGGCGTAAGAAGGACTCGATACTGAATAGCTTGAATTGGATGAACTGGAACTACATTGAGTAAACATTGATTGGCTATTAGTTGACGAACTGTTTGTCGATGAAGAAGACTTGTTGTTAGCTTTCTTTTGGTGACCCAATGAGTTGTTACTGATTCTCGACTGTTCCGATGATTTTTTCAAACCTTTCAAACTCTTGAATAGACGATCTCTTGATGTAACATTTTTCTTTTTTGCACAGTTAGCCAAAGCTGCCAATCCTTTTACTTCAGGTTTATTAGCCATAGAATTATTGTGTTTTCCAACAACAACACTGTTGTTGTTGTTATTATTATTATTAGTCGACGACGGACTAACCATTTGTTGTTGCAATCCTTGACTCAATAGTGGAAAGCGAGCACAAGAGCGGACGTGCGATGAACCGGCAGTTGTCGATCCTTTCGACTGATTGCCCAAATGACTGGAATTATTACTGTTATCCGTGTCATCTGTGACCTCATTGTTATTATTATTCTTATTGAATATCTGTTTTGGTTTACTGTCTTCTTCATCATCATCGGATCCGGGAGGTGATTCTTCAGCCAATAGGCGAATCTTTTTTTCTGGTGGACAATCGCTACCATTTTCCTCACGTTTAGCAGCCGATACAGTACTACTACTACTAGTAGTAGACTTTGATTTTTGATATTTAGTTTGGTTTTTGGAACCACTTTTCACACAACGCGGACACTCCCATGAATTGGGAAGATCTTCATTGATATTAGCTGTTAGACAATAAAATCAATAATAAATCAAACTTTTAAACTAAATAAAACAATAGTTTAAGTAATCATACCATCAGATGCTAAGAGTTGAGGAAATTTTTCGTTCAAACAAAACGGATGGACAATCTCCCAGCATTGGGAACACTCCATCAACGATGAGGCCGTTTCATCGTTGATCGACGGATTTTCTAACTTTTCCCAACCGTCGCGACCGCATATCATACAACAGGCTGTATGTGGCAGTACAGGTGCCAAACACTGGCGGGCAATACACGACTGTTTCATACGTCCTGTAAAATAAAATTCAAAAATTAATTCAAAAAAAAAAACAATTACGATAATTAATAATAGTTTTATTTTCGCACAAAAAAATAACAAAAAAATAACAAATAAATAATACAATACCGGGTCCGCCAAATTTTTTCATATCTTTACAAAAGTGACATTCGCCACAATCGGCTCTCAGACATGAATCACATTTTTTACAGCGAGTGCGCCGTCGACGTGATGAGTCATTGGACGATGACTTTGTATTAGTTCCCGTTGCGGTCGATGCAAACATTTTTTGATTTGTATTATTATTATTATTATTGCTACTATTGATTGGCAGTGATGATAACTGTGTCGATGTGTTGACCATTTTGTTGGCCATAAACGATTCACTTGGTGTTGTGGCCGCCGAATGAAAACCTGACGGCGGAACAGCTGATGGAAACGGTCGTGGAGTAGCAGTAGTAGTGGTCGGCGGTATCGTTTGATTTTGTATCAGTGTCTGCGTATCGACCGGCGCTGTCATCATCGTTGGTGAGCTTAACTTTGAATTTATATAAACATTATTAAAATTTTGCGATGTTTGCGATGATGTTGATAATGAAAATTGTTGTAAATTATGATTGATTGGTTGGCCATTAATTGTTGGATTCAATAATTTCTTATCCATATTCAAACTTTGATTATTATTAATGTTAATTATATTATTATTATTATTATTTAAATTTATATTATTATTATTATTTGAATTTGTATTTAAATGATCGGAAAATTCTTTTGGTAGCGGAATATAATTAGATTCATTTTGTCGCATTGTATTTGCCATTTGGTATGAGCTAACCATTGAATTAATTGGATTAATAGGAGGAGTGGCAGCCGTTGAGATCAGTGGCGACGAATATGTTGGTGACATATATGAGACCATAGGCTGTACTGTTATAGGGGTTCCGCTATGACTTAATAATGGGCTATTTGTTGGCGGATTATACATGTGATGATAATGATTAACACCCGTTTGTGCGATAAGACCAGCGAAAGAACTCGGTATCATATCTTGGTTTAGTGTGGTCGCAGTGTTAGTGGCGTATTGATTTGAACTAATCGGTCGAGTGGGCGGCGATTCTGCTCTGGGAGGTGCTGGAAGTGGTGGTGTCTCTTTCATACGCATCTGTTTCAATACATACGATGGCGGCTTAATTGATCGCAACTGTGACGTAAGCAATTGACTTTTGGTCAATTTCTTGGTCCACGTAAGCACTGGTTCACCAGAAACGGCCAAATCATGTTTGTCGGCATTGTGTTCATCAATGAGTATTTGTGCGTCCGATAGCAGTGCATCGGATGAGATTATTAGATCGGGTACCGATCGTTTATGAGTCGGTAATTTTTGTAACCACATTATGATAGCCTTCATACCAGATAATTCGTATGGTGTTAAGTGTATATGTTTTGATTGAGTCGATGGCAATGTCTGTAATGATTGTGTTGGTTGTTGTTGTGGTGGTTTGTTCACTAAAAATAATAATAATAATGATATATTTTTTTAAAAATTTATCGATATTTTAAAATCCAATTCAGTCAATACCATTATTTTCATCTTTAACAACAATAGTGACTCCTTCTTCATCGCATTTCAGATGATTTTTCTTCATAAGACAGCTAACATATCGGGCCAACACATACCACAATACTTCGGTATAGAATGGATATCGAAATTTGGTGGGAACTTTAGTCAAATCTTCTACCTGTGCAACGCGTAACTGTTTTTCAATTGAAAACGAGTGCAAAAAATTGCCGCCAAACACAAGCGAATCTTCTGGCGTAAACACGGCGTGTATCCAACCGGTAGGTATGAAAAACGTATAGCCAGACTCTAGATGAACGCGTACGCACTGTTCGACCAGATCGCCGAAGAATACATCCGATTGTTTGCCCGATAGTACCCATTGTTCGAACAATTGAATGTTACGTTCAGTTGGCGGTATCAACCAAAACACTTTACGACCCTTCAGGATGTGATACCAGACCGATGTGCCGCCAAAGTCAATGTGAAAATCAGTGTAACAACCCTTCACTGACATCAGACAATATCTGTAAAAATTGGGTTCAATTGTTATGTTATTTCTAAATCAATTCTTTGTTATCTCAGATGACATACTTTTGTACTTTTGGATACTTCATCTCATCGATAATGTTTGTTCCTTCAGTTTGAGATTGCTTAAGATGTTTGGGCCAAACCTTAAAAAAATAACCAATCAGTCAGTCAATCATCTAATGTTAATAACTGATCTACAAAAAACTGAGAAAACCAACCAAATCAACCCAATCTACTTGTTTGACAATCGCCGGACTGTCCACATGTGTCTCAAGTTTTGTATGTGAAAACTCTAATGATATGACATTCAAGAGTCGATCCCTTTTCGGTGCACTGAAGTATTCGCACCACTCTTTCATTGTCATTGTCTCGTCCTGTTGTGTCTGGACGTCCATAACGTCGAGCATACGCCTGGAGCCGACACACTGTTTGACATCGTTGACATTGAACGTGTCGGTCGGCATTTTCATACCCAAACCTTTCATATGTTTGACAACAATCGGCTTTTCAAAACCGTTTCGCTGAATGAACGACACATTCAGTTCGTCGCCGGACATCTCACGTACGATATCGGTATCCAAGCAATCAAACTTAGCGCTGACCAACTTTTCGTCGACATCGAAAGCATAGCCGTCAAAGTCGACCACATCTTCGTCGTCACCGTTGGTTTCCGTATAGCTTTGGCGTTGTTTACGGCGCTATCGGTTAAACAACAAAACAATAAAATGCATTACAAAGATATCATCTAAATCGATGGCCACCCGATCGGTACTGACCAGTCGCGGACCCGACACAGACTTGGGGCGATCGTCACTCATTGTTGTTGGCGATAGTCAAACAAACCGTTGGTGTTTGAAGACACTGGCGATGATGACCACAACGGTATAGTCGGAGTCAATGAAATTCAATGGACAGACATTTTTTCAAACATTCAAAACAAAACTCAATGTTTTTGTTTACAAAAATTTATTACTCGTTTTTAATCACACAAACAATGCAAACGATTGGCTAAACTATAGATGGCGTTACCATAGAGTAGTAAACATACATATAATGTGTATACAAAAAATACGTTACGATTTTGAACACGTTTTTTAGAAACCCTTTTCCAATATATATATATATTTATGTCAAATATTTTATACTATTTTATACTATACAATGAATGACTCATTTTTGACATTGAAAATTTTATGTATGTTTTCTCCCCCATATATTTAAGTGTACTATCATTTATGAATAGCTACTAACTAGTGACTCACTTGACTGGTTGAACTACAAGCAGGCGTTAGTTATACTAAACATTAAATTATATTTAAATTTATTAATTATTATTAATTATTTTATAATTAAAATAATTAAATAATTTAGTATTTCTTATAGTATTTTAGATTTTTTAATAATTATTATCTTCAATTGGTTCCAATCTCCATACCAAACTGTATTGTAAACTATAATGAACTGATACTGTACTACTAGTATAACGTATAGTTTCAAAATGCATACAAAAAAATTTTTTTAGTGTTATTTTCTATATGTAAGCAATTATTATGCAAATGATTGGAACGTTTAGAGAGAGAGAGAGAGAGAGAGAGATAGACATTGCTATACATTATTATTATTATTACATACACTCTGTGTGTGTGTTGTGTTGGATAACAACGAGTCAATTGTCTGTTTTAAAACTAAAATAAATAATAATTTCAAAATGCATTCAAAACAACAAAACATATTACAGTAAATGTTATTTTGAATATTATATGTGATTTTTTAAAAAAAAAATTTATTTTAATTTTTATTTAACTGTTTATTATTGAATACTATTTATGTGTCACACACTTATTATTATTGGACAGTCAGTCAGTCAGTGAGTTAGTTAGTTAAGTCTCAGTCCATCAACAAAACAACAAAAACCATTTGAAAGTCATATTTAAGTTTATATTAATAGTGTTTTTAAAGCCATTCAACAAAAAAAACATGTATTTCCGTTGTGTTGTTGATATACATACAGTACTTATTTATAAATGTTGTAGTTATGGCACATCACTTGTTGTATAGTTATTATTATTATTATTATTTGTTAACTGTTTATATCATATATTAATAATATAATATGTGTTTGTGTTGTCATTAATTATTAATAATATTATTATTAAAAAACTATTGATTTATCCGTTTTAGTGATTTATATATGTATTGATTTGTGTTTGATATATACAGTATATGATATGTGTGTTTGTTTTTTTTGAAAATTGTCGCATAAAATACTAATAATATAATAATGTTGTTATTGATTGATATGATTTAATATTTGATTAAAAGCAAGTAATTGTCATATTTTTTTTGATGATTGATTTTATTTTTTAATTAAAACTATTACATATATGTATATGTTTTTAATCTGATATTACTTATAGATTATATGATATGATGTTTGTTTGTTTGTTTGGGTTAAAAATATAATTGACAAAAATAAATGACTAAAAATAAATCAATGATTTAAGCGATAATATTTTTTTGACAATCAATTTGAATGCCATTTTCAATAACAATAGCAAAGAGATGTTAATAATTTATAATTGATTTTTTTTTGTAAATTTTATAAAATATAAAATAAATAGTAATCATTGATTTGTAACGTTTAGTATTGTATATTCAAATAATAATTATAATAATAAGTTGCACACAGTTTGTAAAGTATATCCATATTATTATTATTAAAAAGTCATTGAAGTTTGATATGCCATGAAAAATGTGGTTTCAATTAATATGTTTTCAATTTTAAACCATTTGTTAATAACTTATTATTTTATTTCATTTTTTTAAGTAATGATAATTTGTTTTATTATTTTTTTTAAAAAAACTCTTTTTTTCATCATTTAGTTAAACAAATCGTTTTTTGTGTCTTGAAATATATGTCTGGATTTTTTTAATTAACAGACTCTATATGACATCACAATATCTTTATGAATATATATATAATTAAAATAAAATGATATGAGTTTTGAAATTTGAATTGAAATACCGAAAAATTTCTTATCAATTGCCAACTGATATGTAAAATATCTGTTGTCTTAAGCAATAAATTAATGACTCATTTGTTTATTTTTATAGCGATATAAACATAATATTTATCCAAAAAATAATATATATATAAATATCATATTGAATACATTGTTGCTGTGTGTGTTTGTGTGTGTATATTAAAAATTTTTGGTTGAACTAAATAAATATTAACGTTTACAATAATTTTATCGATAGACAAGTCAATGGTTTATTGTCGATAGTTTGTTGACAACAAACACACACACATATTGAATATTATTAGACTATATATATATATATATATATGAAAATTGTATATAACTTTATAAAGTATTCAAAAAATTATTTTTATTATTAGTATTATTATCATTAAATATATATTAAGCGCTTGTCTGGCACTGTCCTTAAAAAAAAGTGTATAACCCTTATGTTTAGCCAACCGTTGATTTTAAATGTCTGTTATTTTTAATTATATATCTTTATTATTATTATATATAAACGTCTCCTATGTTTAAGTGTTTTTGTCACTAACTAGTGGTGTGTGTATTATATATAGTGAACTACACCTTAAAAAAATACTTAAAATATTTTTGAATTATATTGAATGTAATTATTTATTATTAATATTCTAATATTTTATTAATAATTTTTTTTCTGCCAAAATTTTAATGAATTTTTATTTTATTGTTTTTTGATTTCTCACAAATTTATTTCTTCTTATTTTTAATTTCAGGCAATATTTGGGTTATACATCGATAACATATATTCATATATGAATTGAAAGATTAATTATTATTATTAAGTGGTGTTAAGTGTTTGGCTCCTTAAGTGTATGTGTTTGTGTTATATAAGAGTTTTTTGTTGTTTGTAATGGAAGTGTCGTCTTTAAGACATCAATTGATTGAGTTCTCGCCGGAGACGACCAAAATGAGTGGTAATAACAATCGAAATTCTTCACAAACAATGGACACACTGTTCGATAAGTCAGAAATGGATCAGTTGCTGATCGATGCCCGAAACGAGAAGCAAAAATTCGAGACAATTGTCCGACAGCTGCGCGAACAGCTAACGATGGCCGAGTCGGAGGTTAAAAAATTAAGACAACAGTTAGTACTAACCGAAAGTGACTCGAAAGAGGAGATCCAAAGACTAATAAAACAGATAAAAAGTTTTGAACTAAAGTGCAATGAATTTCGTGAAACAAATGAACAATTGATAATTAAGTTGAAAGTTGCCGAACACCAGAAACTGGAGACAGAGATTACCGCACAGAGAGTTGCCGTCGAAGAGCGCCGGCAACTAATGGCACAGTTGTCCGATAAAAACAAACTCATATCTGAGTTGCAGTCGAGTTTGGCCGTCAAAGAACAGGAAATCAAACGGTTGACGGCACTGATGGTCGCCGAACAAGAAGAGTGGAACCAATTTCAGTCAGACCTGTTGACCACTGTTCGTGTCGCCCAAGAGTTCAAAGAAGAGACACTACTTGAGTGTCAAAAACTGATGCAAACCAATAGAGATTTAGAGCACAAGTTAGCAGATCTTGAGGTAATTGTCTATTAATTTGTTTCTATTGTATTTTGAATTAAAATCCAATTATAATATTTATTGAGGCAATGATTATTCATTGATTTTGTTGTTTGATTGTAATTTAATTACATTTTTATTACATAATTTGTCGCTTATTATAATAATTATTAATTTCTATAATTTATTTGTTTCTATCATTTCCTGTTTTTTGCTTTATTTAATGATCGATATAATGAAATATTTGTTTGTTTTTATAAAAATTGCTGATTTAAAAAAAAGTTGTTTTTTAAATTTAACACTTTAATTGATATTATAATTACTGTACTGTTAATAATAACTGATAACATTATATATAGAATTAATTAGGAATTAAACAAAAATGTTATCAAATAATTATATATTTTCTGTAAATATTTACAAAGTATTATTTATTAATATATGATATATTTTTCCTGTATTTACATTAGTTTACATTTTTTATTTTATAATATATCAAATATCAATAATATTTTTTTTTAAAAATTAATTTGCAAATATGTTTGTCTATATTATAAATACCAGAATGAGTTGAAAAAGTACAAAACAATAGACACCTCAATAGATGTGATCCCAGCCGCCGAAGAGGCTATTGTCTCGCAGATATCACCCCAACAACAACAACAACAACAAAAAGGAGAAGAAGAAGAAGAGCAATCAGAGCCGCAATCAGAGCCACAACCAGAACAACACGAACAAAACCAGACGACACCGTCATCTGAAACCAGTCTTCCAACGCCCCCACCGATGGATGAATGTCCTATCAATACAATCACTGAATCTCTTTTGTCCCAAAATACCTCTACTATTCCTACTATTAACACTGTCGCGCCTCCCGTTGACACACAACCCCAGCCACAGCCACCAAAACATGTTAACCTATTTGCTATGAGATCTAAGTCGTTGCCATTGCCATCAGTGAGAAGCAGTAGTGTTGGAGGTGGTGGACAGGTATTATGTAAACAATCGCCAATTACCGGTAAACCAATTGACATTAATCAGCGGTCCGTACGCCGGCTGATCGAGTCTATCGAGACGACAAACAAACAAAAGATTAGTCCCACACGTTGTCTGTCCAACACAAGTATTAATAGTTTGATTAGTACAATGACGCCGACGACGACTACGACAATGATAACAACACATCCACTGAACGACGAATTAGTGATAAAACGAAATAAAAACAATTCATTGCGTCTGACATTACAGATCAACTACGAGACGAAAGACGAGAACAATAAAGTTTGTTCATTAAATTCAGACATAACTTCGCCGACAAATAACTTAATAAACAATAATATTAATAATAATAATAACAATAATAAAGTGAAACATATTGACAGCATATTGAAAGATAAAACTGATTCAAATAATACTGATAACAGGTATGTATTTATTATTAAATATTTTATATAAACAATTTTTTAATGGTTTCTATTATTATTATCATTGAATAGTGATATAAACGACGATAAAAAGTCAGACCCGTTGTCCAAACTGGTTCGCGGCGGCGGATCCAAGCGTAACGCCCTATTGAAATGGTGTCAGAATCGTACGGTTGGCTATAAGGACATTGATATAACCAATTTTAGTTCATCCTGGAACGATGGACTGGCCTTCTGTGCCATACTTCATACATACCTTAAAGACCAAATACCATACGATAGACTGGAACCGTCCGACAAAAAGCGTAACTTTTCCATTGCTTTCAAAGCTGCCGAATCAGTAGGCATTCCCACCACTTTGGTATGTATTTTATGTGTCTTATCTCGGCATTGAAGCTATGATTGCAATATATATATATATATATTTGTGATCTAATTGTTTTTTGTTTGTTTGTTAATTATCTGTTAATTTGTTTTTATTTTTTTTTTATAAATATTTACAGAACATTCACGAGTTAATAGCCCAGGAAAGGCCTGATTGGCATTCAATACTAGACTACGTGACCAATATTTATAAGCATTTTGAAACATGAGTTGATATTTTTTTGTACACTTATTTTTATTATATACATATATATTATTATTATTATTAATATTTTTCTCAACTATATATATATATAAAAAAAACTATTATATCTCAATTTTCTCTATTATTAATAATTTTATTCACTTTACTTATTATATATTTTTAAGTTGATATACACAAAAAACTGAGTATCTATTAATTTTATAGTTTTTCACGATTATTATTATTATTACCGTAGATACTATTAGATATTATTATTATTATTATTAAATGTATTGTGTATAATGTATTTGTATATTTAAAAAAAAAATATTTACCAAATTTTTTTAAGCATTGATTACCAAACTATTAATTACTATACTATCAAATATTTTTTATACAAAAGTACATAACTTTTTTTTCTCAAATGCTTAATATTATTATTATTTTTTTGTTTGAATAAGAAATCAATTTATTATACACAACTGATTGCATGCAATCAAATGTGATCCTAGTCAATTTATTTTATAAATGATATTATAAATATATATATGAAAAATATAATTAATTAATTTTTGAACACTTGTTTTATTCATTATATAAAACAAAACAACAAAAAACTGTGTGTCTGTTTATTGGTGCCTAAAAAACACCGTTTGCTTAATTAAAGATGAATTACGGTATAAATTATATAATATTAATTAGTAATCAATTTTGATTGTCGGAGAAAACACCATAGCGTTAGACCAAAGAGTTTATTATTATTATCACATTATTGTAATGTATTGTATAATCATATTTTTAATTATTATTATTATTGTATTGGTTTTTCTGAAATTGTTTTTGTGTTATTATTATTATTATTATAAATTATTGTAATTATATATATATATAAATATATATATATTTTTATTGAATCTCTTATTAATGGGAGAATTATCTGATTGATTGAACGATTTTAAAATGTATTTGTAAAAAAATAAATACTCTTTATTTATAAAAAAAAACAAAATGGTTAAATAAAAATGACAAATTTATATTAAAATAAAAATAATTGTACTAAATTATTTAACTAAAAAAAACTACTAATTTATTTATTTTTTTTTAAAAAATAGTTACCTAAATTTAAAACAAAAATATTACTCCACTTTAGTGATGGTAGCGGACTGTGTGTCCAAAACACAGATATCACCCGTTTTGAAGGCACGACACGCATTGTCAACAGCTATCAAACTGGGAATACCGTATTCCCGGGCAATAACCGCACCGTGAGATATGGTTCCACCGATTTCAGTGACAATACCGGACAACAATGGAAAGTATGGACTCCAACCGATATCCGTTGAGTATGTTATTAGTATATCTCCCGACTGTTATAATCGGGTTATTGAAAAAAAATCTTATAATTTATTTGATTCTTAAGAAGACATAAATTATTATATAATTACGTACTTGTATTTTGTCGGCATCTGACATGTCTTCAGCCACACAAACTCGTGCCCTAACTGTTCCCACACTAACAGGAGTTCCCGACATTTTTAGCAAATTGTTTCCCACTAGCGAACTGGTTGTGTCGACTGATGTCTTAAGCTAATGATTAATATATATAAAAAAGAAATTATTAAAATTAAAATTAATTATTTTCAGATATTTTATGCCAACATTTTTGGGCTCCATTTCTGGTCCTTTAATGATTTCGTCAAACTTGTATCTATTCATCTGCGGTACTAATCGTTTTCTGAGTCGTGCTTTTGTCAAAATCATGGGATCTCTGTTGCCATTGCAAAGTGTGTCGATCTCGTCGATGGTCAACAAGAAGAATGTCTCAGTCGACGGTATAAGACCGTCGCTGACCATTGTTTGCGCCATATATTGAAAGCCACGCCTCAGCTGATGGTTGAGCCAAACCATATAGTTTTTCGATATTTCCCGATAGCCGACACCCTTGCGAGCCCACGGAAGCAGAACTTTGCTAATGAGATATCGGCGCCACAATGACAGCGGAGTTTTCAATTCGTTCATCACTTGATCTATAGATTTGCTGACTTTTGGTTTCAATTGGGATTCATCTCCCAGAAGAAGTCCCTATTTTTTAGATATACTTTTTTTATTAATACAAATTTTTTTTATATATATTACTAATTACTATACTTTGATATTTTTGATACAGGGAATGGGATCGTCGACCCATGTTTTACACATGGGATCCATTTCCTTATAACCTCTATGTCCGTGAGTTTTGAGAAATTCTTTAAACTTAACAGAAGCCTTGTCTGTGCCTTCGCTAAGCATTTTCAGCGCCTCGTTGTCACTCAATTGAACAAACTGTTGCTTATTGTTAATAGTTTGGGCGATATCTCTCAAAATATTGGGCACTTCAGCGCTGACCACTTCGTCGCACGAGAAGATCATCAAATTGAAATCAGAGTCCAGGTTTGGATTATTTTCTGTCAATTGTTTTTTTTATGATTTACGTAATTAAAAAAATGATAATAATTTTAAAAATAAAAAACATTATCATCATTACTAACTTTGAGCCGTTTCCAGTATATATCTTAGGGCGCCATTCTTGATGGTAGAGCCCGGTGTGGCCCAACTGTGATTGAAAAACTGTTCGTCCAGCATATGAAACTGATCCATGAGTGCAGAAAACACTTGTTTGGCACCACCACCACCACTACGGCATCGGCGTAACGGTTCCACGTAATCGTATTTACCGTAATACTTGTCGATACTGTCAAACATTGTCTTTTTGCCGAACAAAAAGATGTTTGCATAGTCTCTGATGGTTTGCCAGAGTGTCGGTCTTGTCATGGCTTCTGCTTTCGATTTGAAAAGATTTAGCAGATCTTTATCGTCGATATGATGACCGAAAAAGGCTAACACCGAATACTCTGCTAATTTGCCGTCCGGATAGTCGTTGAACCGATCGAAAGCCGACTAAACAAACAAAAAAAATAATGTAAAATTGGTAATTGTTTTTTTTGTTGTAAAAACTAATTTTGAAAATAATTAATGAAAATTTAAAATCTATTTGCTATACATTTGTTAAATTAAAAAACAGTTGATTATAGCAAACGCCCATAAAGTCGACGTAAGGATTGTAGTCATCGATCGGTAGCGAAAAATCCTTTTAAAAAAATGACAATACATTTGTTTACTATTAGAAAGTTAATGACAATTAAAATTAATTAATTAATTAATAACATACAAAACTGGACCCTTTGTTGGCCCATAAATATGTAAAAACAAGTGGCGATGAATAGCCCGGATAATTTTCACCCCAATGTGCCCGCGAGTAGATCTCAAACTCGGTCGGATGTACGGTATCCAACTCATGCATTATCTCGTAATCGGTGTACGAATTGTCCAAATTAGTGACGGGTCGCGACTGAAGCATAAATATTTCGCCCCCTTTTAGACCCCACTCTATATCTCTGGCATTACCGTAATGTTTATGAATCTGTATAAGTATTTAGAAAATAGATTATAAATATCGGTATATTATATATATTACTAACAATTAGTGCTAAATCTCCCAAACGGTATAAAACATCATCAGAAACACAACAATTAGTATTATCGTTGATCTCTTCCTCGACAGTGCCTCCACTTTCTGAAAGTCTTATCGAAGATTTCTTCGCTCCGATGACTTTACTTTCAATGGATCTAATATTTCTTGGTTTTGATAACGAATTGCACTCAATATTTACGGACAGTTTGATTGTGTCCGGATCTGCTGACGCCGAAACCACTGACTATAAGTTTGATGATATTTGTTAATTACCGGTAATTTATTATTTAAAAAATAGCTAATAAAATGTATAAAAAATTAATCAATACTTCTCCCAAACCATAATTAGCTGTCACTTCAATAACTCTTTCGTCTCCAGTAATCGGATCACAAGTAAACATAACACCCGCCGACTCACACGCTATCATCTCTTGTATTACAACAGCCATCGGACTATCGATAGGCTGTCCGTAGCCTCTCTTATACTGTACGGCAACGAAATCAAACTGTGAGGCCCAACATTTCATCACCGCTTCGTATATGTTATCTAAACCTATAATTGCATAATAATAATAATAATATTTTTAGTAATTAGTAATATATTAATTAAAAAACCTTTAATTCCCAAAAATGTTGTCATTTGTCCGGCAGCTGACATCTCTTCTGAATCCTCTGAAGCACCGGAAGATCTGACGGCAAATAAGTTGTTTTCAATACTATTGAAGTTTGTCTTCAATTTGGCTTTGATTTCTTGTTTGATAATTTCTGGCAAACAATGACTGGTTATTGTTTTGACCATAAGATTGCATTTATTCTCAAACTCCTTAGTTGTCAATTGAGTCGATTTTTCTAACTCTAGTATTTGTCGACACAGATCTTCATTATCGTCGAGTAGTTTTTGATAAGCATTAGTGGTCACAACCACACCATTTGGTACAACAAATTTGTGATCACTATTATTATCTTCGGCTATTGTTTTGGCTAAACTCGTGAGTACTGCCAAAGAGCTTCCTTTACCACCACTTAAATCAACTCTTTTAGCCTTTTCTTCATTTAAACCCAAAACAAATGCCAATTCATTATCTTCTTTGACTACTTTTACAAGACTTTCAAATTCAATATCATTTTCTTCTGATATAATGCACATACCTTTTGAAATAATTTTTTAAATATTTGAAATAATTTTATAAAAATTAAAGTTATATAAAGTTTATAATAAAGTATATAAAGTTTACCATCGGATCCATTGATTACTAACTGTTTTGCTAAACCATTGTTAGGTTTTACTTCAAAATTGTATAATTTATTATTGAATGTTGCCGTAAATTTCAGTTTTGATTCACTGATTAATTTATGAAAATCTGATTTTAATAGTGAAATATCGTTTAATTTTTTAAAACCTCCAAATTGTTCAAATAAAAACCCAAAACGATAGGTAATCTGATTATTAATTGTAATTAATCCTAATTGAAAACCAATGCCTATTAATTGTAAAAAATATTTTAAAAACATTTAATTATTAAAGCAATTTATAAATTGAAATAAAATAAAACCTGTTTTTGTGTATCCATTGACTCTTATGATATGTCTATTGAATGATTCGTCTTTTGTTTTAGACATCAAATACTTTTTACTAATAGTTCCCCAAAAGTATAGATTATTACTTTCCAATTGCTTCTCCTCTCTGAACGTACCCTTAATTTGGCCGAACTGTTCAAATCGGTCTTCAAATTGATTCACAGATTTTGGCAATTTTGATGACAATAATGTCAGCTCTTTTGCCATAAAATAATCATCAAAATCACTGGTAAAGTCATAGACTCGACTGCAGGCGTACCACAAGAATCTGAACTGAATGTAAACCAATTCTTTGTTATTCTTCAGGAGATATCCTCTGAATTTTATTCGTTTCCTTTTGAACGGCACCTGTATTTCCAATCCGAGTCCCGACACTCTATACTCTCCTTTCCTATACTCGACTTCTTGTGTTTCATCCAAAGTATAAACATTAATGTTGTCTTCAATTCTTAAATTAATAGTTGCATTGATTTTATGATTTATTTTCCCATTTGGTCTCCATTTGATTGATATATAAATCGATTGTTTCGATGAATTTACGCCATATATTAATATATCCTCACATTTATTCTGTTATAATATATTATAATATATATATTATTTATTTTTTTTTAAAAAATATCATCAAATAATATGAAATTAACTTGCACAATTTTGAAAATATCAATATAAACTTAAATAATTGAAAAAATTACTATTTTGAAAACTATTTTTTTTGTTATATATAAAATAATATTTAAATCAAAAAAGTTTTTATTAAACTAATCGTATGATGATATTAATAATTTTAGATATTTTTTTTTGTTAAACAAAATTATTTAGAAAAAATATATAAATTAGTGATGCATACCTGTGCTGGTAAGTCATACTGCCATTCATGAGAAAACGGTAGAATACCGGCATCCCATGGATTCGGATTGAGAGGATTGTGCACATGAATCCTATGACCGGATCGTTGCCGTCGGCCTAACCGCAGGCCAATAAGTGCTCGTAAATATCTAATCCATTGACCATTGATTTGTTGATGAAGTTTCAAAATACTGTTCAAATAGGCTAGTATTGGTAACGATATGAGAGCACCCATAGATTATTAATTATTATTAAATAAATAAATTAATTTATGGCTTATACTGTACACTGTATATATATATATATTTAAAAATAATAATTAAAATTACAATTGGCAGTCATTTATATATATATAATAGACAAACTCAAAGATAGTTATATATTGATAACTTAACTATTTTTTAAAAAAAATATTAGATGAGCTCAAACCATACAACATGTGTATCTGTTTTATCAACAAATAAAAAAACTGGTATTTCTTGATATTTCATTATCTGGTTTTTTATTAAAAAAAAAAAAATAAGAAAAACAATCACTTAGTTGTTAGGCATAAATCAATCAAAATAAATTTAAATGTTAATTAAAGAATTTTTCAAAAAAATTTTTATCTGATTAAAATATAACAATTTTAAATCATAATTGAAATTATTTGTTTTAGTTGACAAAATATATATTACATATAAAAACTGATTTTAATTCAATAAAATTTTATTTGTTTCAAGGATATCAATTTATACAAATAAAATTCAATTGAATTTTTTAATTTTAATTAATAATTATTGATAAAAAAAATATTTACTGTACATTATATTAAATAAAGTATATTGTAGTACAACATTTATTTACAAGCACATGTGTGTGTGTGTCATAATAATTAAACTTAAATTGCACTAGATCATTCTATATAATAAATAACTGCTAAAAATACTAATTAATATTTAACTAATACCAAGATAATAAACTTATTAGCTTGATATTATTATTTTTATTAATACTTAAAATTTATAATCATGATTATCCTTTATTGCATTTCACTTTTTATACTTATATAATTAAGTACAGTATATTAAATGTCAAAAAAAATTATACAGTATTAGAATCTAATAATTAAGATAAACTATATTATAAATTTTAAGTATTAAAAAATAAATAATATCAAGCTAATAAGTTTATTATGTTCAAAAAAAAATTATGATTTAATAAATAATCTGAAATAATTATCTGACTATTTTTTTAAGTACAATAGTTTAAAAGTGGTACTGATTTATGGATGTAATCTAAAAAATAAATCATATGTTTATTAAAATAGCACAAAATCAATTCAAGTTTTTACAAAATAAAATATATATATACACTATTTTTTTGAACATAATTTAGCAAAACATTCATATAATTATAAAATATAGTTAAATATAAATCAATACGTGACAATTGTAAAATTTTAAATAATTGTTTATATAAATTGCTATAATCTAAACAAATAGTAAACAATTTATTTAATAATAAAGTGCAAATGGTACAAATTATATATATTTCTTTTTAGTTTATAACAAAATAAAATATTAAATAAACATTTTTTGTAACAAATTTGTTATCAATATCTATATGATTATTTGATTTATAAATAAATGATAAATTGTATTAGATAACTTAACATAAATAAATATTATGCAATCTGACTAATTAAGTAACTAATTTGTTTATTTAGTAATAAATAGATTTAAAAATTAATTATGTTACAAAATAGTTTATTTAGTGTACAACTTATTATAATTAACTTAAAATAATAAATTATTCATAATATATTTATTAAATACAAAAATAATATAACAAAATGAGAAAAATTTTTAATTAATAAAATATATAATACCATATTAAACTTGTTTAAATATTTTTATAAAAATTATAAAAATTAATTTCTACAAAATTGATTTACTCTACTTTAGTAATTGTCCCTGATGAAGTATCCAAAATACAAATATCACCTGTTTTGAAGACACGACACGCGCCATCAATGGCTATCAAACAGGGAATACCGTATTCACGTGCGATGACCGCCCCATGAGATATGGTTCCACCGATTTCAGTGATTAGACCCGAAAGTAATGGAAAGTATGGACTCCAACCGATATCAGTTGAATATGTTATCAATATATCTCCCGGCTATTGATTGAAAAAGTATTTAATTAAAAAAATGTAAATTTATTTAACAATTAAATAATTACTTGAATATTATCGGCGTCTGTGATGTCTTCAGATACACAAACTCTTGCCTTAACTGTTCCGTTGCTAACAGGAGTGCCTTTCATTTGAACCATACCTGAGCTAAGTGTTGGTAGAATTATACGGTCTTCAAACTGTAAGATTAGTAAATATTATAATTGAATTTCATATAAAAATTATTAATTATTAGTTAATGATTACATTTTTTGGTTTCATTTCGGGTCCTTTACTGAACTCTTCAAACTTGTATTTATCCATTTTTGGATACAATCTCTTCCGGTGTCTCATTTTCTGAAGAATTAATGGATCTCTTTCTCCATTACAAAGAGCCAACACTTCATCAATAGTTAAGTAATAGAATGAATCGGCTGATGGTATGAGTCCTTCGCTAACCATTTGTTTTGACAAATATCTGGATCCTTGTCTCCAATGGTTATTCAACCAAATCATAAAATATTTAGACTGTTCCCGATATCCGACTCCACGTCTACTCCATGGAAGAAAAAAATTTCGGATCAAATACTTTTTCAATGAACTCAATGGTGTTTTCAATTTGTCGACCACTTCATCAACAGATTTGCCAATTTTTGGCTCCAGTTGTGACTCTTTGCCGGTAAGTAATGTCTAAATGATAATTAATTTTAAATTTAGTATAATATTTATACTAATTATAGTTTGTTATTTGATATAACAATAATGTTTACTCTAATAGTTTTGATACACGGAATAGGATTTTCTTTCCACGTTTCATACATTGGATCCAATTCACGATAACCTCTGTGTCCATGAATTTCAAGAAACTTCTCAAACTTTTTTGATGCCTCGTCATTACCATTGCGCAACACTTGAAGTGCTTCTTCGTCAGTCAATTGTCTGAATTGTTGTTTATTTTTGATGGCTTTTGCTATTTCTCGTAAACTATTTGGCACTTCAGCACTGATCACATTATCACACGAAGAGATCATTAAATTGAAATCCGAATCGAGATATGGATTGTCATCTAATAAATAAAAAAATATATCATTAAATGATATTAAATTAAAAAAAATATTTTATTATAATTTAATTTCAATGATTTCATTACTTTTGCCAGTTTTCAGTAGTCCTTTGAGTATTGAATTTTTGATGGATGAGCCCATTGAGACACTTCCGTGATTCTTCAGAAGCAATCGAGAGATATCAAAATAGTTGTCCAAAATTGACTGTAATATGTCTTTCGATGACTTATTATGTTTGATAAGTCCAACTAAATCATACTTTCGTTTCTCCATATAATCAGTTTTGTCTCTAATTAGATTTGTTGGTCCAAAAAATAGGCCGTAAAATAGTTTACAAAATTTTATACATTTCGGCCAAAGTTTGGGCTTCGGTCGGGTTAAACGTTTTTGTCGAAAACAATTGAGTACATCCTTATCATCGATATGATGGCCAAACATCGATACAACCATATTTTTGGACTGTTCGCTATCGGGATAATCGGCAAACATATCAAATTGACTCTAAAATTATTAATTAAAATATAAATATTTTATTAAATATAATACATATGTGATAAAACACAATATAATTTCTTTTTACATATAAATATTAATATTAATAATAATACATACAGTTGTTAAATTGAACATCAATTGATTATATTCAATACCCATCATTTCAACGTATGGATTAAAATCAATCGGATTAAGTGTCGGATCAAATCTCTGTAAATAAGTTAATAATAAAAATTTTTAATAATTTTAATCATCTCTCTCTCTCTCTCTCTCTCTCTCTCTCTCTCTCTCTCTTACAAATATTTGACTTTTGTTAGACCAAAACCAAGTGAGTACTATCCATGAGGACGAACCGGGAAAGTTTTCGCCCCAATGGGCCCGGGAGTAGATCTCAAGCTCAGTCGGATGAACCGAATCCAATTCATGCATAATCTCGTAATCGGTGTACGAATTGTCCAAATTAGTGACGGGTCGCGACTGAAGCATAAATATTTCGCCAGCTTTTAGACCCCACTCTATATCTCTGGCATTACCGTAATGTTTATGAATCTATGAATGTTTAATACAATAATATAACAATAATTGTATTTATAAAATGAGGAAAAAATCATACAATAAGTGCCAATTCTCCCAATCGATATAAATCTTTGTCATAAACACAACAATTGCTGCTATTGTTAACATTTTCTTCAATAGTGCCTCCATTTTCAGCCAGTTTTATAAGTGTTTTCTTGGCTCCGATGACTTTATTTTCAATACCTTTAATATATCTGGGTTTTAATAATGAGTTGGACTCAATATTTACAGAGAGTTTGATTGTGTCCGGCTCTGCTGATGCCGACACCACTGACTAGAAGTTTGATGATATTTGTTAATTAATTTATTATTTAAAAAATAGCTATTAAAATGTATGAAAAAATTATTCAATACTTCTCCCAAACCATAATTAGCTGTCACTTCAATAACTCTTTCGTCTCCAGTAATCGGATCACAAGTAAACATAACACCCGCCGACTCACACCCTATCATCTCTTGTATCACAACAGCCATCGGACTATTGATAGGCTGTCCGTAACCTCTCTTATACTCAACAGCTATGTGTGAGAACTGAGACGACCAGCACTTCATTACAGACGAGTATATATTGTCGAGTCCTTTGACGCCTAAATAAGTAGTCATTTGTCCGGCGGCTGACATCTCTTCAGAATCTTCAGAAGCACCGGAAGATCTGACGGCAAACAACTTGTTTTCAAAATCATTGAAATTATTTTTTAACTTTTCTTCAATTGCTTTCTGTATAGTTTGTGGTAATCTATAGTTTGATATTAAGTCCATTACTTCATTGCATTTGGGTTTCAGCTCTTTTTGTGAAAGTTGTGTCGATTTTTCCAAATTTTCAATTGCTTTTAATAAGTCTTTATTTTCTGTTAAAAGTCTTTCGTAAGCATTAGTAGTGACAACAACACCATTGGCGACACTGAACTGATGTTTGTTGTTATTTGTCACCAATAGTTTACTTAAATTCATAAGTACTGCCAAAGAGCTACCTTTACCTCCCGTTAGATCTACTCTTTGAGCTGACTCTTCATTCAAACCTAATACAAGTGAAGAGTCTTTTTGTATATTATTTATTGATTGTATCTGTTGTTGAACTTCTGTATCAATTTCTTCAGTTAAAAAACACATGCCTTCGGAATCATTAATTAATAGTCGTTTTGCAAAATTATTGTCACATTTTTCAATAACAAAATTATAATCTTTATCATCAAAAGTTGCGATAAAATTTATAATATTTTTATTGTTTAAATTAGTAAAATCTGAAGATAAAAGTGATATATTTTTTAAGGCCCAAAATCTTCCCGTTTTTCTGAACAAAAATCCGAATCGATATTCACTTCCATTTTCATTACAAACATAACCCAAATTAAAGCCAAACCCTATTTTATAATTTAATTATAAATTAGATTTAAAAATTACAAATATTTTTGAAATATAATACCATCTTTAGTGTAACCAAATATCCGATTAATTGTTCGCTTATTTTGATTTGTTTTCAAAAACTTTTTACTAATAGATCCCCAAAAGTATAGATTTCTTTCCGATGTCTTCTCCTCTCTAAACGTACCCTTTATTTGTCCGAATTGTTCGAATCGGTCTTCAAATCGGTCTTTTAGTTGACTTTCTGTTTTATCGGATTTTGCAGATAATGCCAACTCTTGCGCCAGAAAGTAGTCATCGAAATCATGGGTGTAATCATATACTCTGGATATAGCTTTCCATAAGAATCTGAACTGAATATAAACCACTTCTTTGTTATTCTTCAACAGATATCCCCTAAACTTAATCCGTTTTCTTCTAAATGCCGACAATATCTCTAACCCGAGTCCCGACACTCTATACTCTCCTTTCCTATACTCGACTTCTTGTGTTTCCTCCAAAGTATAGCAATCATTGTTGTCATCGATTCTCATATTAATCGTTGCATTGTTTTTATTGTTAACTCCATTGGGTCTCCAATTGATTGATATATAAATAGATTGTTTCAATGAATTTACGCCATATATTAACAAATCTTCACTTTTATCCTAAAATTAATGTTATTTTTATATAAAAGTATTTTTTTTAACTATTTTTATGATAAATATCATATAATACAGTATTTAATAATTAAAATAATTTATTTAAATTAACTTTTTAATTTTATTAATTTATGTCATACCTGTGATGGTCTATCATATGTCCACTCGTGAGTAAATGGTAAGAGTCCTGAATGATGTACTTCTTCTTTCATAACGTCATGAATTGTAATACGATTGGTCTTTACATGTCTTCTTCGTGACAATAATTGCCACAATTCTGACAAATATCTAATCCATTGGTCATTGATTTCACGGCTTTTTTTCGTCAGCTTATTGACAATCAAAGTAATGACCGGAATTGATAACAACAGTCCCATTGTTTTACTTTGATAGTTGTCTACAGCGGTAGACATATAATATAATTTTTTTATAAAAAAAATTTATTATACATAAAATTCAAAACTTTTTTTTAATTTTTTTAAATTTAAGACCGACTTTATTAAGTAATTCAATATTTGTCATCTCTTTATATATGCAATGTATATATTAGTTGTTTATGAACTTTTGTGATGTAATTATGTTATTAAATCATTTTTATTTTGTGTTATAATGTTATTATATACATTTCAAACCAAAGTTTACATAATATATAATAATAATACTGTAAACTTATATTAGTTATAACTTTTAAGTTATATTACTGATAAATTTATATTATCAGTGTTATAATATTTACTATAGCTTAATATACAGTGGATATGGTATATAAATTTATCATTTAAATTAGTTTGTCCTTCAAATATAGTAAGGCGTGGTTCACATATTACGTTCGCACTTGAGGGGAGGGGGGGTTGGCCAAAGCGAACTTTTGCGAACAAGGGGGAGGGGTATAGTCTTTAAGAACGTTCTCATTTAGATAATATTTTATTTCTTGTGGTGGGGGGGGTAGCGGTTAGGGACATGCGAACGTAAATTATTTAAATGACTACATGCGAACAATTACGAACATAGGGGAGGGAGGGGGTCTAGATTTCTTAAAAAGTGCGAACGTAATATGTGAACGACGCCTAATGTCTATAAAACACTACCTTTACAATGATCTGGGGTTGAAATTAGATTACACACAATTTGTACTTAAATATATATATATATATTATTTCTTAAATTAACAATTTTATGTCATAAAAGTAAACAATTATTATTGTTAATTATTACTGGTATTACTATTAAATCATATCTAATTAAATATATTTATGAACAACAAACAGTATACTGTATAAGTATAGTATAAATTAATTGTGATTTTTTTAGTATAATTATAATAATACTGTAGTATAATAAGTTACAAATTAATGTTAACATTTTTAAGGCATTAACTACAGTATTAATAATATGTAGTCATTCATAAATTATCAAATATTATACTAAATTTATATTTGTATTTTAGTTACTATTAAATAAAAGTATAGAATTTTACTAATGTGTTATAAAAATATAAATATTTATATAAATATATACAACGCCTTATGATTTTTTTACTATAAATAATTAATAAATAATTATCAATTAGTCAATAAATAAAATAATTTAGATATTTTATATTAAAATTTATTATTAATAAATAAGTTTAACATTTTGGGGGCGATTCACATAATTTCTTTATTCCTTACAATAAGTCTATACCCCATAACTCCCCCTCACTTAGAAAAGTTTGTTTGGCCAAACCCCATCCCCGCTCCCACTCCCCTCAATTTCAAACGCAATATGTGAACTAACCCTAATTTATAATAATTAATATTATTATTATAATAAACTTAAATATATTAAATATTAATATTTATCGGTAAATACAGTTATTTCTATTTATTTAATTTATTTAATTAAATAAAATCATTTACAACAACAAACTTTGATAGTTGTAATCAAATAGGAAATCAAAATTTTTTTTAAGGATTAAACTTATTATTATTATTATAGATTAGATTAACAGTTTGTATATGTGTTTAATATTAGGAGATTAAAATAAAATCTAGTATTTAAATGAAACACTAATAAAATTGTTTTAATAAAATAATAAATCAATTGATAGAAAAAAATTCACTAAACATTGAAATTATAACTTTCATTGCATTATATCCATAGATATTATACTCTAATTGTTATAATTATTGATTTAATTTTTTAATTATATATAGAGTTAACTGATATTAATAAATATATATATATATATATATATTGTTTAAAAAACTTATAAACTAATTAAACGGTATATTACTGTAGAACTAAATAATATGTCTAATAATTATTTTACAGTAATAATAATAATTTCAATGAACTTTACGATCAATAATATTAAATCTTCACCAAAAATGGGTTTGTTATATGATATAAATATATATATTTATATATTAAATAATAATAATAATAATTGACTTTTAATATATATATTAATTATTATTTTTCAGATATAAATTTTGCATTAAATACCATACAAATTGATGACAAAATGTTAAAATTGAAATCAATTACTATTACTAATAATAATAATAATAATTCAAAAATGTAAATATATATAGTATACATACTGTTTTAAAAAAAATCACATTTATTATTACATTATAGTGTATATAAAATAAAACAATTTTTTGCTATCATATACTATTTAAAAAAATGATTTCTAAAAACTTTTGTTTAATATTTTCAATTTTTGTATCACTTTTAAGTGTCAAAAATGTTAACCAATCTGAACTAACCAATGAATTAACAAAATCAATGTCATCGGAGGTACGGATTCCGACCGATAAATCGGTTGCCATCAGCACTACCGCAGCCGCCGCCGACGCGTCCACTACTACTATGACTGTTGGCACCGGTACTACCATTCCTATCGCTACTACCACCACCACCACCACTATTGTTCCTACCATTGAATCTATTGTTACCAATGATATGGTTATACGCCAAATAAAAATGGCTACAAATCAAGACATCTTTCATATGGAGATAGCAGTAGACGACGCCCTACACGACGGTCTACTCGGCAACGGTGACGGCGGTGGTGGCCATCGAGGTGTTGACCTGAAGGCTACCCGAGCGGCCATTAGACGTGTTAGCGTCGAACAGTTCCGCACCAGTCGTACTAAGTTGATGTCCATTGCGGCCGATTTGAAACTGAAGGCCAGATCCATTCAACAAACACAAGAATCTGAACAAAGTAATGGCCAACATCTTCGCGATAGTCATCAGGAAGTGGTCATCGATTTGATTGATACAGAATTGAAACAATCGGTGAAACTATTGGGACAACAGAGAAGTAGTTTAGTTGAAATGGCAATGAAATTGTTGAATAAAGAGACAACAAGTGATGATAACTATGACGACAATAACCATTACAAGAGTTCCTCTTCGTCTTCATCTACTACTACTACTACTACTACTACCCCATCATCATTGGCTTTATCTGATAATCGTGTCGTCATCGGCGGTAGTAAACCAACAGAACAACAACAACAACAGGCCTCGACTTTGTCAATGAATTTGGATTTTATATCATTTATAAAACAAATTATACAATCATTTATATCAAACTCTATGGTAGCCATCAGTTCAAAAGTGCCTGAATTAGGAGGAAAGAGATTCAATATGTCTATCAGTAAATAATTAAAAAAAAAAAAAAATTTTTTTGACCGACAAAAACCATTGCCAAATAATTACCCGATTTTTTGTTTGTGTTTGTTAAGTGACATTTGACTGTCCCGTACCGACGTCTTATTATTTATTTTTTCATTATTTTTGCATTATTTGCATATTTTTTATTCCAAAAATAATTTTATTATTATTATTATTATTATTATTAGTAGCTAAAAAATTTGACTACATTTTGAATTTTTTAAATGTCATCTTTTTATTTATTCAATTTTTATTATTTAAATTTAAAAATTAAAAAAAACATTCGATTTTTTATCAGATTTGAATTTTTTTATTTAATAAGAAAAAAATTAAACATAAAATTTGTTACAAAACAACTAAAAAAATGGTATACCGCCGGCCAATCGGGTCATCGGTTCGTAACAATCAAAGTAGGGCTCAATAATTATGACTTCAATCGCCAGGATTGACATAAGCCATGAATGTATTGAATAGGGACTGATAGGCACCCGATGTTATCAATGTTTCCGAATCGGCATCAATCGGACGGGCAACTAACTGGCCATATAGTTGGCTGAGTACAATGGTCAGCCGTGGATGACCACAATCACGTGTATACTGATTGTACAATGGTCTATCGGGGTTGACTACCGTCGAGGCCAATGCCCGGCATATGTGTTCGGGTGCGGGAAAATCGGGAAACGCTTGGCCCAGATTGTCCCGCGGCTTATATTTGTTGGCCAACTCGATAAACTCGACCCAAACATTGCTTTCAATGCAATTCAATCGGTCGGCGCTAATAATACGGGACATTTTGTGACCACTTTTTTGTTTCTTTGTTCTTTAGTTGTTTTACAAATAATTATAAATTATATATATTTTTGTTTTATTATTATTATTATTATTAATAATTAATAAAAAAAAACTTTTATATACCCCAACCACCTATTTATCGATAAATAAAGTTATTTCTATTTATTTATTTAGTTTTAAATAAAATCATTTACAATAACAACAAACTTTGATAGTTGTAATCAAATAGGAAATCAAAACTTTTAAGGATTAAACTTATTATTATTATTATTATTAAGATTAACAGTTTGTATATGTGTTTAATGAGAGGATTAAAATAATATCTAGTATTTAAAAGAAAAAAAATTGTTTTAAAAATCATAAATCAATTGATAGAAAAAAATTTACTAAACATTGAAATTATAATTTTCAATGCATTATATCCACATATTATACTCTAATTGTTATAATATTGTTATAATTAATGTTTATGATTTAATTGTTTAATTATATATATATATATATAAAGTTAACTGATATTAGTAAATATATATAATATATATATATATTGTTTAAAAAATTTATAAACTAATTTAACGGTATATTACTGTACAACTAAATAATATGTCTAATAATTATTTTACAGTAATAATAATAATTTCAATGAACTTTACGATCAATAATATTAAATGTTCACCAAAAATGGGTTTGTTATATGATATAAATAAATAAATATATATATATTAAATAATAATAATAATAATAATTTACTTTTAATATATATATTAATTATTATTTTTCAGATATAAATTTTGCATTAAATACCATACAAACTGATGATAAACCATTAAAGTTTAAGCAAAAAATTACAACAACTACTACTACTACTATTAATAATAATATTAATACAACAAAAAAGTATAGTATATATATATATATATATTATTAGTCATAATTTATAAGTATATAATGTATAATAAATTTTTATTTTTATATTATTAACATTATGTTTTGTTTGTGAAAATTATATTTTTGTTGTTGATATATTCATATATATATATATATTCATATATAGCAAACAAACAAAAAAAACTAAAAAAAATGTTTTTTATCACTGAATTGTTATCTTTTTGTGTTTTTCTCAATAATTATAATTATCTTAAATATTCTGTAATTTTTGTTTTGTTTGTTATCCTAACAACTAGTTTAGAGTTTGTAAACCAATCGGAAATCATTAATTCTTCGTCATCGCAGCCGTCGGTGTCAACGATACCAACAACTGATTCGTTGGTCACAACAACTACCAGTCCTTCAATTACCACTACCACTACTACTATGGCTAACGATCGCATAATTAGTGTTACTATTAGTGACCACAAATTAGTTGATAATTTCGTTAATAAACTACGACTGGAGTCTAGTCGAGCCGGTCGGCAGATCTGGTCGGCCGTGAATAATGCACTAAACGACGGACTCTATGGCGACGGCAATCATCGCGACTTCGGTGTTGTTGACCACCGCTTGTCGACCAGACTAGCTATAAGACGGGCCGGACTTAAGGCCTATCGTGATGGACAACAATGGTTGGCATCGATTGTTACTGAGTTTAAACAACAAAACCATCGCTATATGTATGCAATGGAAGCGCTCATTGATAATGAATTGGATAGTCTGGTAATAAAACTGCACAAACAGATGATCGACGACATCAAAGATTCCATCAATTCGTTTAATTTATTGATCACTGATGACGATGACGATGACCACAGCCACATGGCATTCACCTCTTCCTCCTCATCGGCATCCGTTGCCACCAGTCTTACAGGTGATTTGACAACAACAACAACAGTTAAACCAGACATCGATAACAGCAAACCATCACAACAGACGTCGTCATCATCTTCAGCCACAAAGATTGGTGTCTCCTCTTCTTTTCTACACAAAGAAAACGACGACAAGAATGTTAAAAAAAATATATTTCTTAGACTTATTGATTGGTATTTACAGAATAATTCCGTAATTATTAATACAGAATTGTCGACCAAAAAGAAAGTGATAAACACATCATATGTTTTTGAATAACGATTTTTTTGATTGTTTATAAAAATTCACAACAATTCACGACCGGATCCAAAGATTTAACCGAAAAAAAAATTTTATTTGATTTGACAAAACATTTTATTTTAACATTTTTTTACAGTATTTGCTAAATCATTATAATTCATATACACATAAAATTCAATTTTTTTAATTTTTTTTCATTTATAATACTTTTTTAAGTAAATTTTTTTTAAAAAACTAACATTAAATAATAACATTATACTACATATTTTTTATATTTTAAATTGATTTTTTTTTTGTTGTATTTAATTTTTGCCAATCAATTTGTATTAACTTTTTGATAACCAAATATACCAAATAACCCATAAATATATTATAAAACTTATTATGATTTTTTTACTATCAATTCTAAAAGTATAATAATTATTATAAGTCAATAAATAAGTTTTATTTTTTTGAAAAAAAAGTTTAATCAATTAATTATTAATTATAAAAATTAATAACAATATATATATATATATTAAATAAAAATTATTATTAAATTATTATTATAAAAATATTTATCGAAAAAATTTCTATTATTTTGTATTTATAAATAAAATCATTTACACCAACAAAACAGTTGAATACTAAACAATAACTAAAACTTTAAAATAATGTCATAATTTTATTTAATTTTGTTTGTAATTAAATTTTGACAATCAATTTGTATTCAACTTTTTGATAACCAAATATACCAAATAACCCATAAATATATTATAAAACTTATTAGGCGTGGTTCACATATTACGTTCGCACTTGAGGGGAGGGGGGGGTTAGCCAAAGCGAACTTTTGCGAACAAGGGGGAGGGGAGGGGTAGAGACATTAAGAACGTTCGCAATTAGATAATATTTTATTTATTGTGGTGAAGGGGGGGTAGCGATTAGGGACAAGCGAACGTAATTTTTTTAAATGACTACATGCGAACAATTGCGAACATAGGGGAGGGAGGGGGTCTAGATTTCTTAAAAAGTGCGAACGTAATATGTGAACGACGCCTAATGTCTATAAAACACTACCTTTACAATGATCTGGGGTTGAAATTAGATTACACACAATTTGTACTTAAATATATTATTTCTTTAATTAACAATTTTATGTCATAAAAGTAAACAATTATTATTGTTATGGTTGTATTAATTAAATATGTTTATGAACAACAAACAGTGTACTGTATAAGTATAGTATAAATTAATTGTGATTTTTTAGTATAATTATAATAATAGAATAATAAGTTACAAAATAATGTTAACATTTTTAAGGCATTAACTACAGTATTAATAATATGTAGTCATTCATAAATTATCAAATATTATACTAAATTTATATTTGTATTTTAGTTACTATTAAATAAAAGTATAGAATTTTACTAATGTGTTATAAAAATATAAATATTTTATTTACATGTTATAGTGTTTATTATTGACATAAAATTAATTATTAAATCACATATTTTATTTTTAGCAAATATAATGGTTATTGATAATTAATAATATTTATTTTTGATATCAATTTACAGTATATAATAAAAACTAATTTTATTTTTGATTGTCAAAAAAATAATATATTGATAAACATAAATAAAATATAAATTTATTCAACTTTAGTGATAGTAGCGGACTGTGTGTCCAAAACACAGATATCTCCTGTTTTGAAGGCACGACACGCGCCGTCAATGGCTATCAAACAGGGAATACCGTATTCACGTGCGATGACCGCCCCATGAGATATGGTTCCACCGATTTCAGTGATTAGACCCGAAAGTAATGGAAAGTATGGACTCCAACCGATATCAGTTGAATATGTTATCAATATATCTCCCGGCTATTGGTTAAAAAGTATTTAATTTAAAAAAATGTAAATTTATTTAACAATCAAATAATTACTTGAATATTATCGGCGTCTGTGATATCTTCAGAAACACAGACTCTTGCCTTAACTGTTCCGTTACTAATAGCCGTTCCTTTCATCTGAACCATACCTGAGCTAAGTGTAGGTATAATTATTCGGTCTTCAAACTGTAGAAATAATGAATATTAGGGTCGGATTTCATATAAAAATTATTAATTATTAGCTAATGATTACATTTTTTGGTTTCATTTCGGGTCCTTTACTGAACTCTTCAAACTTGAATTTATCCATTTTTGGATACAATCTCTTTCTGTGTCTCATTTTCTGTAAAATTAATGGATTTCTATCTCCATTGCAGAGAGCAATCAATTCATCGGGAGTTAAGTAAAAGAAGGACTCAGCAGACGGTATGAGTCCTTCGCTAACCATTTGTTGAGATAAAACCCTAAATCCTTGTCTCCATTTGTCGACTAACGAAATGCAAAAGTTTTTCGATTGTTCCCGATATCCGACTCCACGTCTACTCCACGGAAGCAAATAATTTCGGATCAAAAACTTTTTCAATGAACTCAATGGTGTCTTCAATTCGTTGACCACTTCTTCGATAGTTTTGCTAACTTTTGACTCCAATTGTGATTCATTACCCGTAAGTAATGTCTGTTTTAAATAATGGATTTAATAAATTAATTTAATAATTAAAAATGATTTAAAAAATAAATTAATTTACTCTAATATTTCTGACGCAAGGAATTGGATTTTCTCTCCAGGTTTCATACATTGGATCCAATTCGCGATAACCTCTGTGTCCGTGTACTTCAAGAAAGTGTTCAAACAGTTTGGACGCCTCGTCATTGCCATTGCGTAACACTTGAAGTGCTTCTTCGTCAGTCAATTGTCTGAAGTGTTGTTTATTTTTAATAGCTTTTGCGATATCTCTTAAAATGTTTGGCACTTCAGCACTGATCACATTATCACACGAAGAGATCATTAGATTGAAATCCGAGTCGACGTACGGATTGTTTTTGTCTAAAAATTTAGTTAAATGTTAGAAATATTTGCATAAATAATAAAATTAAATTCATTTAACAGATATCTTACTTTTGCCGTTGTCTAACATAGCTCTGAGTAATGCATTTTTGAGACCCGATCCCATTGATACCCGTCCGTGAGTTTTCAGAGATGTATCGGACATTTCGTAAAAGTCGTCCAAAATCTGTTGTAACATATCTTTTGAAGACTTTTGATGTCTAAGAAGTGACGCTAAATTGTATTTTCCGTTTTCATTACAATCATCGATAACTTTCATGAGATTCATTGGACCGTAAATACTATAATAAATTATTTCAAAAAGTTGCTTAGATTTTTGCCAAACACTTGATTTAGTTCTTGATTGACGTTTTTGTTTGAAACATTGAAGTATATCTTTGTCATCGATTTGGTGGCCAAATATCGACAAAACTATTTGTCTCGATTGTTCAGTTTCGGGATAATCAGATAAAAAGTCAAACTTACCCTTTGATGTTATTAATTAATTAATTAATTAAAATAGTATTATATTAGTATTATTTTTAAGTTAATCTTTATAATTATATTAATACATACAGTGGTCAAATTAAACATTAGTTGATTGCATTGAACACCCATAGTCTCATAGTATGGATTGTAATCATCAATTGGCAGTTTGATTGATTCATTTTTCTGTGAAAATATATATTATTTAAAAAAATAAAAATTAATTATAAATAAAATAATTGTATTTACAAATAATGCAGCCTTATTAGCCCAAAACCAATTGAGTACAATCCATGATGAAGCACCGGGATGGTTTTCACCCCAATGGGCTCGGCTATAGATTTCAAACTCAGTCGGATGTGCTGAGTCCGACTCATGCATTATCTCGTAATCGGTGTACGAATTGTCCAAATTAGTGACGGGTCGCGACTGAAGCATAAATATTTCGCCCCCTTTTAGACCCCACTCTATATCTCTGGCATTTCCGTAGTGTTTGTGTATCTAAATGTACAGTAAATTTATGATAAAAATGTATTTATGATAAAAAAAATTATTTACAATTAAAGCCAATTCTCCCAAACGATATATATTTTCATCAGAAACACAACAATTAGTATTATCATTGATTTCTTCCTCAACAGTGCCTCCATTTTCAGACAATTTTATGGATGTTTTCTTTGCACCGATTACTTTGTTTTCAATGCTTTTAATATTTCGTAGTTTTGATAATGAATTGGACTTAATATTTACCGACAATTTAATTGTGTCCGGTTCTGCTGACGCCGACACCACTGACTAGAAATTAATTATTTTTGTTAATAAATTTATAATTAAAAAATAACTACAATATTACTAAAATCTATGAAAAAAATTAATCAATACTTCTCCCAAACCATAATTAGCTGTCACTTCAATAACTCTTTCGTCTCCAGTAATCGGATCACAAGTAAACATAACACCCGCCGACTCACACGCTATCATCTCTTGTATCACAACAGCCATCGGACTATTGATAGGCTGTCCGTAACCTCTCTTATACTCAACAGCTATGTGTGAGAACTGAGACGACCAGCACTTCATTACAGACGAGTATATATTGTCGAGTCCTTTGACACCTAAATATGTAGTCATTTGTCCGGCGGCTGACATTTCTTCAGAATCTTCAGAAGCACCGGAAGATCTGACGGCAAACAACTTGTTTTCAAAATCATTGAAATTAGCTCTCAATTTGTCTTCAATTGCATTTTGTATAGTTTGTGGTAATCTTTGATTTGCAATTAAGTCCATCACTTCATCGCATTTAGATTTCAACTCTTTTTGTGAAAGTTGTGTCGATTTTTCCAAATTTTCAATAACATTCAATAAGTCTCTGTTTTCTTTTAAAAGTATTTCGTAAGCATTAGTAGTGACAACAACACCATTGGCGACACTAAACAGATGTTTGTTATTATCTCTAACCAATTGTTTACTTAAATTCATAAGTACTGACAAAGAGCTGCCTTTACCTCCCGTTAGATCTACTCTTTGAGCCGACTCTTCATACAAACCTAATACAAGTGAAGAGTCTTTTTGTATATTATTTATTGATTGTATCTGTTGTTGAAATTCTGTATCAATTTCTTCAGTAATAAAACACATTCCTTCGGAATCATTAATTATGAGTCGTTTTGCAAAATTATTTTCAAGTTTTTCAATAACAAAATTATAATCTTTATTATCAAAAGTTGCGGTAAAGTGTATTAAATTTCTATCTCTTAGATCATTGAAATCTGATGACAAAAGTGATAATTTTTGTAATTTAAAAAATCTTCCCATTTTTCTGAACAAAAACCCAAATCGATATTCACTTCCGTTTTCATTGCAAACATAACCCAAATGAAACCCAAATCCTATTATTTATAAAATAATAATTAATACTTAAAAAGAAATTTATAAAAACAATGTTTAAGCAATAAATACCATCTTTAGTGTAACCAAATATCCGATTAATTGTTCGCTTTTTTTGATTTGTTTTCAAATACTTTTTACTAATAGATCCCCAAAAGTATAGATTTCTTTCTGATGTCTTCTCCTCTCTAAACGTACCCTTTATTTGACCGAATTGTTCGAATCGGTCTTCAAATCGGTCTTTTAGTTGACTCTCTGTTTTATCGGATTTTGCAGATATTGCCAACTCTTGTGCCATAAAGTAGTCATCGAAATCATGTGTGTAATCATAAATTCTTGAGAAAGAGTACCACAAAAATCTGAACTGAATATAAACCACTTCTTTGTTATTCTTCAACAGATATCCCCTAAACTTAATCCGTTTTCTTCTAAATGCCGACAATATCTCTAACCCGAGTCCCGACACTCTATACTCTCCTTTCCTATACTCGACTTCTTGTGTTTCCTCCAAAGTATAGCAATCATTGTTGTCATCGATTCTCATATTAATCGTTGCATTGTTTTTATTGTTAACTCCATTGGGTTTCCAATTAATTGTTATATAAATACATTGTTTCGATGAATTCACACCATATATAACTATATCTTCATTTTTATTCTGTAATTAAAATTAATAGTATTTAAGTATAAAAGTTAAATATTTATATAAAATATATACCAATTACATAAAATGTTTTAACAACGCTATCAATAAATGTTTACATTTTAGATTTTATTTGAATTTTGCATAAATATAATTTAATTAACTAAAATAAAAGTTATTAAGTTTTATAAATATTTTTAATAATTTATAAAATAAAAAAGGTTGTTTATCATAAAATTTTTAATTAATTAATTATTATAATAAATATTTTGTTGATAACTTTAATATACTAAATAAATACTTAAATAACTAAAATATTAATTTATAAATAATATCATTAATTCATACCTTTGATGGTCTATCATATGACCACTCGTGAGGAAATGGTATAATCCCTGTGTTATAAATCTCTTTATTATTGATGTCGTGAATCATAATACGATTAGTCTTAACATGTCTTCTTCGTGACAATAATTGCCACAATTCTGACAAATATCTAATCCATCGGCCATTGATTTCACGATTTATTTCAGTCAACGTATTGACAATCAATGTAATGACCGGAATGGACAGCAATAGTCCCATTGTTTAATGTTTATTAATGCAAATTAAATAAAAATTATTWTATATTTAAAAATCAATTAAACTTAGACACAGTTGTTTTTATAAAACTTTACAAAATATAATAATCATATTTTTATAAATCTCTATTTTATTTTATATACAAATGAATTGAATTATTACTAGTGATCACTATTTTTATATAATACTGTATAAATTCAATAGATTAATACCATACTTAACTAACATAATACTGTATTTAAGTACAATTTATTTATCTAAGTATTATTATTATTATTATTATTATTATATGTATGAAATGTTTAGTACATTAGTACAATAGTTTAATAATGTAACATCAAGATTGTAGTACATAATATAAAGATATTAATTTTAATATTATCAAATGTCCTTGCACTTTTCAAATTGCACTAAAAATTTAAAAAACTGTTTTCAAAATTGCTTTAATGATTTAAATTTATTTTAAGTTATTATTATTATAAAATATATGCATATATTAATATTTACAATAAATTAGATAGATTTTATAATTATTATATAAAAATTATAATAATATTTAATATATAGTTTATAGATTTTATTTGTTAAGATATGGTTACTATGATTTAAAGTTAATTAATTGATATGACTTAACTAACTTGAATAAATAATTGCATAATAATAATAATACTTGATTTTATAAGAAACTCAAAAATGCAAAATAAAATTATAATACTAAATCTAAGGTACTTTTTATAAAACTTTTTATATTATGAATAAAAATAATAATTTATACGATATAATATATAATAAACAAAAAAGAAATATTTGCATAACTTATAAAACATACGAATGATTAACAAAATTAAAATTATTAAAAAAAATAAATAAAAATTATCACAATTTATGTGACTTACATTTGAAAACATTTTCAGTCTCTTATGTAAATAATTCATATAATATATAGTATTATAATATCATTTAATATTTATTTAATTAAATACAAATTTTACGAATAAATTGTAATACTATTTATTTACAAAATATAATACAACTATACTGTCTATATATATATATATAGGTGTCTATACAATGTTAATGATTTATGCAATTTTATTATATTAATTATTTAATAACTATAATAAAATTATTATTTAAAAAACTGAAAATAAAAACTTTATATACAATTTTAGAGACAATAGTTATATAAATGTAAAATCATAAGAAATTTAATAATTATTTTTTTCTGTAGACATCATTGACTTTCTTGAAGTAATTATTCATTTCATTACTTCTGTCCTCTCTTTCGCTTTTCTGTGAATTCAAGTTAATCTTTAATATTTTTTCATTCAATGCTTTTTCCAATTCGTTCAATTGGTTCATCTGTTGATCAATCTTTTGCTGAGTGTCACCTAATTTATGAATTATTTCATTTCTGCCGAGATTTGACTGTTGGATCAGTTGTTGTATTTGTGCACTCAATGGTATGCCGACGGCTTGTGTGGATTGATTGGACTGTCTGTCGGCCAATAGTCTGGTAGCGTGTGTTTGATCCAATCGGTTGACTTGAGATTTATGTTTGTCGACCACTTGTCGGATCTCGTTCTGGAAGTCGTGAAATAACTGATTCATTTGTTGCGATCGTCTTTCAAATTGCAAACTATTGGACGCCTGTGCCTGAAATGATAGTGTGTTTTGCTGTCCATCCAGTTCTGCCAATTGGCGCTCATTTCTGATAAACTCTTCGTTATAGAGATTATCAACTCTTTTGAATTCATTGATGGCTTCCTCTTCTTCTTTACGAAATTTGTTTAGTTTTTCTGTTAATTCTTTGCGCTTTTTGGCAAATCCTTTCTCATCGATCAATCCTTTCTTTGCCTTCGGGAAGGAGTCCTCCCATTGTTTTGAAATTTTGTTCAGATCTTTACAATGTTTGTCAACGATTTCAGATCTTTTGGACATTTGGTTAATTAATAAAACAATTTTAGTGATAATCAGAAAAAGCAAACAAAATCTTAAAACATACGATGACTTGTTTTTTTTAAAAAGTATTTAATATATTAATCAATATTTCAAAAAAAAAGTTTCAAAACATCTTGTGATTGAAACAATTGTTTTGTATTTTATTTTTTTATTTTTTTTGATTAGTTTATGAATTTTTCACGTGATTTGTATAGTAATTCAAATATTTTTTTATTACTAATAATTACTTAATTAATTAATTAGTTATTAATTATATAAACGGTTTTTTTTATTTGCAAAACAATTATCACATATAAAACTAATGGACAAAAATAGTGACAAAAATTCTTGGATTTTATGTAACGATGTGTTGGAACTGATACTCCATTATATCAATTGTTGTCAATTGTTTCGATTGGAGATAACATCCAAACAGTTTCATCAATGTATTCGTTCGGTTCTTCGGCAGCGCCGGTGTCTGAGATTTGGCAAAACAAACGAATCGAAACTCTGTCGTCGACCACAACATCAGATACACGAGTCGATTGAATACAGAGACTTGAAGTCAGTCATCACTAAAAAGACTATTTTGAGTTCGGAAGACATGAAGACAGTGATAGACAAGTGTCCAAACATTCGGTGTCTTTATCTCAACCAAGAACTGAATTTGACGGCAATTGAGTTAATGGCCAACTCGTTGGTCAAACTGGAGTGTCTGTGTTTGGGCAGCAACTTCTTGACCTATTATTTGAAAGACTTGCAAACAATTGGCCGCCTCTTCGGTGATCGCATTCGTCATCTGTCGATTGAGTGCTACTTTCAAGAGGAAGATATCCACCAAAACGTCGCTCAACTGATCCAACACTTCAAAGTATTACAGAGACTGCGAGTCATTCACTTTAAACCATTGCATACGGCTTTGGCGTCGGTCTCTGATTCGTTGATCAGTCTTGAGATCGATTGTTCTCCGTTCTGGTTCAGTGACTCTTTGGACGACAGAGATGTCCAAACATTGTTATCACTGATAACTGACAGAAAATTAAAGATCCGATGTCTTCATATCGTTGACTATCATATATCCGATCAAATGTTTTCTCAAATCTGTCGTCTTCTGCAACTTCAAGAGTTGTCCATTAGTTGTCATTCGCTATCTTTGACACAAATAGTAAAACAATTGAGTTGTAATCGTCAAAGTCTTGACTATTTATCAGTGACGCGACTGATCGCCGACAATGGTCTTCAATTAGATCCCAAACGCTATCCATTGAATGTCAAACATCTTCGGCTTAATTCATGTCATTTTGATGTCAAATCATTTGATATTTTCCGACAGACATTGCAATCATTGGAAAAGTTGGAAATCAATGGCCTATACATACAGTGTGAATGCGATCAACAGTCAAGTGAATCATATTTTTGCCCAAATTGTGACCAAAAATGTTTCGCAAGTCTGGCCAAACTCGGGTCACTAAAAGTGTTGCATTTGTTAAGCAGTTTTACTTGTGTTCACTATTTGACAAAACACTTGATTGAAATGAAATCGTTGACCAAATTGCGAGTCAATTACATACTGTTGAGTGACATGAAGTTGTTGGCCATAAATCTGGTGACTATTTGTCGTCAAATGTCAACCAAACAGTCGGTAACCATTGAATTCATCGGCAGTCAAGAGAAATGCCTATTCATGGAGACCATCACTGGACTGTACAATGAATTAATGCCAAGAAATCTGATTATTAAATGAAAATTTAGTGATTTTCTAATATTATGTGATAAAAAAAATTTATACCGAATTTAAATAAAGTGTAAAATTATTTTATTTATAAATTAATATTAAATATATTTAGTTTTATTTTATATCATTAATTACTATACAATAAAATTTAATTTATTAATAGAGATATCTGTGACTCAAAAACTGCATTAACTTTATATATTTTTAATTTTTTATTTAATCATATATTTATTTAATAAATAATATAAGTTATTTGTGTACATAAGAATTTATGGTAAAATATATGTTAAGTTAATTAGACTTTAATTAGTAGATTAGAAATTAAAAATACTTAGTATTAATTGTAAAAATAATTTTTATTAACAATAAAATTAAATATTATAAACAAATGTGATTAAAAACAATTGAATTAAAAATAGTTACATTACTAAAAACTATTATACAGTAGTTATTCAACTTTAGTGATGGTAGCGGACTCTGCATCCAAAACACAGATATCACCCGTTTTGAAGGCACGACATACGCCATCAATGGCTATCAAACAGGGAATACCGTATTCACGGGCAATGACTGAGCCATGAGATATGGTTCCACCGATTTCAGTGATTAGACCCGAAAGTAATGGAAAGTATGGACTCCAACCGATATCAGTTGAATATGTTATCAATATATCTCCCGGCTATTCATATAATAGAATACAAAAACATATTAATAAATAAATTCAATTTTCTAATATTATTTATAATATATTAATTACTTGAATATTATCGGCGTCTGTGATGTCTTCAGATACACAAACTCTTGCCTTAACTGTTCCGTTGCTAACAGGAGTGCCTTTCATTTGAACCATACCTGAGCTAAGTGTTGGTAGTATTATGCGGTCTTCAAACTATAAAAAATAAAAACTAAAAAATACTGTAACATATTATATAAACTAAATAATGATTACATTTTTGGGTATCATTTCGGGTCCTTTAATAAACTCTTCAAACTTGTATTTATCCATTTTTGGATATAATCTCTTCCTGTGTCTTGTTTTCTGCAAAATTAATGGATTTCTATCTCCATTGCAGAGAGCAATCACTTCATCAGGAGTTAAGTAAAAGAAAGTCTCAGCAGACGGTATGAGTCCTTCGCTAACCATTTGTTTTGATAGATATCTGAATCCTTTTCTCCAATTATTGTTTAACCAAATCATAAAATATTTTGAAAGTTCCCGATATCCGACACCACGTCTACTCCACGGAAGCAAATAATTTCGGATCAAATATTTTTTGAATGAACTCAAAGGTGTTTTCAATTCATTCATAACTTCATCAATAGATTTGCCAACTTTTGGCTCTAATTGGGATTCATTTCCCGTAAGTAATGCCTATTAAAAAATTAAATGTATTAATAATAACAGTTGAATATAATTACAGATTAATAGTTACTTTAATATTTCTAATACAAGGAATGGGATCTTCTTTCCACGTTTGATACATTGGATCCAATTCACGATAACCTCTGTGTCCATGAATTTCAAGAAACATTTCAAACTTTTTGGATGCCTCGTCATTGCCATTGCGTAACACTTGAACTGCTTCTTCATCAGTCAATTGTCTGAACTTTTCTTTGTCTTTAATTAATTTTGCAATTTCTCTCAAATAATTGGGTACTTCAGCACTGATAACACCATCGCATGACGAGACCATTAAATTGAAATCCGAATCAAGATATGGATTATCACCTAAAATATAATAATTTTGATAATAAATTATTTGTTATATTTATAAAAAATACTAATAAATATTTTTGATAAAATGTTAAATGATGTGACAGATTTCAATCAATAAATTACTAATACAGTAATAGCAAACATTTATATAATTACCGATCATTTTTTTGAGCGAAAAATTTTTGATTGATGTGCCGATAGATACCGGTCCGTGATTTTTCAACATCATTCCCGCAATTTCGTGAAAATTATTCAAAATTGCTTTCATTATGTCTTTGGATGTCTTGTGATGTTTAAGTTTAAGTTCAACCAAATCATACTTTTGTTTTTCAATATAATCTGTTTTGTCTTTCATCAGAAACTTTGGTCCATTAATTGTAAAGTAAATCATATATGAAATTTGTTTCAATATTTGCCAAATTGTTGGCTTTGGTTTTAATTTGCGAATCTGTTTGAAACAATTGAGTACATCTTTGTCATCAAAATGATGGCCAAACATTGATAAAACAGATTGTCTCGACAGTTCCGATTCGGGATAACCGGAAAAAAACTCCATCTGACTCTAAATGTTTTGATAATTATTTAGTTAATTATTAATATAAATATTTTTACTAACATTTGACAAATTAAACATAATTTGATTGTATTGGATACCCATTGTTTCGATATATGGATTATAATCTTTTATATCGATATTTCCATTTCTCTGTTGAATAAAAAGTAAATATTAAATATATATATATATGATATATATATATAAGGTATTATAAATAATATAAATAAACAATAAATTAAATATAACTAACAAAAATTGAACTTTTATTAGACCAAAACCAATTGACAACAATCCAAGAGGAAGCTCCGGGAAAATTTTCACCCCAATGGGTACGGGTGTAGATCTCAAACTCTGTTTGATGGGCAGAGTCCGACTCATGCATTATCTCGTAATCGGTGTACGAATTGTCCAAATTAGTGACGGGTCGCGACTGAAGCATAAATATTTCGCCTCCTTTTAAACCCCACTCTATATCTCTAGCATTTCCATAATGTTTATGAATCTTTAAATACAAAAAAAAATTATATAAGAAAAAATATTAATATTTTTATAAAATATAATTAATTAATATCGTTACTAACAACTAATGCTAAATCTCCCAAACGATACAAATCTTCATCAGAAACACTACAATCGTTATTATTGTTGACCTCTTCCTCAACAGTTCCTCCATTGTCTAACAGTTTTATAAATGTTTTCTTGGCTCCGATCACTTTGTTTTCAATGCTTTTAATATATCTTGATTTTGATAAGGAATTAGATTCAATATTAACGGACAGTTTGATTGTATCCGGTTCTGCTGACGCCGACACCACTGACTGGAAGTTTTATAATTTTTTAATAAATTTATAATTTATAAAATAGCTTTTAAAATGTAAAAAATAATCAATACTTCTCCCAAACCATAATTAGCTGTCACTTCAATAACTCTTTCGTCTCCAGTAATCGGATCACAAGTAAACATAACACCCGCCGACTCACACGCTATCATCTCTTGTATCACAACAGCCATCGGACTATTGATAGGCTGTCCGTAACCTCTCTTATACTCAACAGCTATGTGTGAGAACTGAGACGACCAGCACTTCATTACAGACGAGTATATATTGTCGAGTCCTTTGACGCCTAAATAAGTAGTCATTTGTCCGGCGGCTGACATTTCTTCAGAATCTTCAGAAGCACCGGAGGATCTGACGGCAAACAACTTGTTTTCAAAATCATTGAAATTATTGTTTAACTTTTCTTCAATAGCTTTTTGTATAGATTGGGATAATCTATAGTTTGATATTAAGTCCATTACTTCATCGCATTTAGATTTCAACTCTTTTGGTGAAAGTTGTGTCGATTTTTCCAAATTTTCAATTGCTTTCAATAAATCTTTATTTTCTCCTAAAAGTCTTTCGTAAGCATTAGTAGTGACAACAACACCATTGGCGACACTAAACTGATGTTTGCTATTATTTTTCACTAATTGTTTACTTAAATTCATAAGTACTGCCAAAGAGCTACCTTTACCTCCCGTTAGATCTACTCTTTGAGCCGATTCTTCATTCAAACCTAATACAAATGAAGAGTCTTTTTGTATATTATTTATTGATTGTATCTGTTGTTGAACTTCTGTATCAATTTCTTCAGTAATAAAACACATTCCTTCGGAATCATTAATTATTAGTCGTTTTGCAAAATTATTTTCAAGTTTTTCAATAACAAAATTAAACTTTTCATTTTCAAAAGTTGCAGTAAATTGAATAATACTTTTGTTATTTAATTCATTAAAATCTATCGGTAAAAGTGACAGTTTTTTTAGTTTTAAAAATCTTCCCATTTTTCTGAACAAAAACCCAAATCGATATTCACTTCCGTTTTCATTACAAACATAACCCAAATGAAACCCAAATCCTATTATTTATAAAATAATAATTAATACTTAAAAAGAAATTTATAAAAACAATGTTTAAGCAATAAATACCATCTTTAGTGTAACCAAATATCCGATTAATTGTTCGCTTATTTTGATTTGTTTTCAAATACTTTTTACTAATAGATCCCCAAAAATATAGATTTCTTTCCGATGTCTTCTCCTCTCTAAACGTACCCTTTATTTGACCGAATTGTTCGAATCGGTCTTCAAATCGATCTTTTTGTTGACTTTCTGTTTGATCTGATTTTAGAGATAATGCCAACTCTTGCGCCAGAAAGTAGTCATCGAAATCATGTGTGTAATCATAAATTCTTGAGAAAGCGTACCACAAAAATCTGAACTGAATATAAACCACTTCTTTGTTATTCTTCAACAGATATCCCCTAAACTTAATCCGTTTTCTTCTAAATGCCGACAATATCTCTAACCCGAGTCCCGACACTCTATACTCTCCTTTCCTATACTCGACTTCTTGTGTTTCCTCCAAAGTATAGCAATCATTGTTGTCATCGATTCTCATATTAATCGTTGCATTGTTTTTATTGTTAACTCCATTGGGTTTCCAATTGATTGTTATATAAATCGATTGTTTGGATGAGTTTACGCCATATATAAGCAAATCTTCATTTTTATCCTAATATTATGTATTTTAATCTTATTTTAATATGTTTTTATAAACTTATAATAATAAAATCTATCAAATGTTTAATCAAAACAAAGTATTATAAAAAAATTAAAAATATTATTATTATTCTAACAAAGTCATAAACTTTTTAATAGTTTTATAATTATAATATATTGATTTTTTAAGTCAATAATTAGTAATTTTGGAAGATATTTTGAATTATTTTTTTTAATCCATACCTTTGATGGTCTATCATATGTCCACTCGTGAGGAAAGGGAATGAGTCCCGAGTGATGTACGTTATCCTTGAAGACGTCGTGAATCATAATACGATTGGTCTTTACATGTCTTCTTCGTGACAATAATTGCCACAATTCTGACAAATATCTAATCCATCGGCCATTGATTTCACGATTTATTTCAATCAACTTATTGACAATCAATGTAATGACCGGAATTGATAACAACAATCCCATTGATTTAGTTATTGTAAATTCACTTTTTTAAAAATCAATTAATAAATTTTTTTTATTAAAAAAACACTATTATTATAATTTTTAAAAAAGTTTTCTTATATATAACAAGAAAAATCTTATGTCATAATCACAAATTATGTTGTAATGTCTTTTTTATTACTTTAATTCAATAAATATATTATTTAATTTTTTTTTTAAATCACTGCAATAGTTGAACTCGTTTTTGTTAAATCACTATAAACTTAAAATTTTATCAAAATTAATAAAAATAAAACTGTAGTGCAAAATAGCTTAATATTGGTCTATGATTTCTACAACTAACATAACTTATGTATTTAAGTACAATTTATTTATCTACGTATTATTATTATTATTATTATTACATATATGAAATTAGCTTGTTTAATTCAAAAGTTAATATAATGTAACATCAAGATTAATAAATTTTTAATACTCTATATAAAGATATTAATTTTAATAATTATCAAATGTCGTGTTTATGATATATATATGAACTTAAAATCGGTTCAAAACTTATCAATTGCTTTAATCATTAAAAATTTATTTATAGTTATTTTTTATAAAAATAATAATACTGTACTAATAATTGATATATAGTTTATTTGTTAACAAATGATTATTATATAGACTTCAAAAAAAATAAATTACAAAATATAAATATAGAATAGAATTAATTACAAAATTTATGAAAAAAACATTTTAGTTTTAATATATAAAATAATTTATATTTGTAATTATTTATAATTTGCAAATTAACACAAGGTGATTATTATGATTTAAAGTATAAACTTTTATAATTAATTTTAATTATATTTTTGTAATTTAATCATTTTAAGTCTATAATTTGCACTTAATAAACACAATTGCACATTAGTAATTAATATAACGTAACTAACTTGAATGAATAATTGGATAATATATAATATAATAATACATTAATTATAATAATAATGCCTGATTTTATAAGAAATCAAAAGTGCAAAATAAAATTATAAGGTAAACTGTTTATATTATTAATGAATAATAATAATTAACACAGTATAATATTACAATTACCATAATTTACACTGGTTATTATTAAATCACCATGGTTATAACTTGTAAGATAATATAAAATAAAATAAATATTATAACATTTAATTGAATTAGTTATATATATATAGATGTTATGAAATTAATGTTTATTACTTTTGATAGTTTTAGTTGTTTAATATAATTATTTGTGGTAAATTTATGATTAAATATTTGTTAAGTTTATTAGATTTTAATTAGTTGATTAGAAATTAAAAATAAATTAATATTTAATATTAGTTATAAAAATAATTTTTATTAACAATAAAATTAAATATTATAAACAAATGTGATTAAAAACAATAGAATTAAAAATCTAAATTTATAAAAATAGTTACATTACTAAAATTATAATTGATAATTATTCAACTTTAGTGATGGTAGCGGACTGTGTGTCCAAAACACAGATATCACCCGTTTTGAAGGCACGACATACGCCATCAATGGCTATCAAACAGGGAATACCGTATTCACGAGCAATGACTGAGCCGTGAGATATGGTTCCACCGATTTCAGTGATTAGACCCGAAAGTAATGGAAAGTATGGACTCCAACCGATATCAGTTGAATATGTTATCAATATATCTCCCGGCTATTCATATAATAGAATACAAAAACATATTAAGAAATAAATTCAATTTTGAAAACTAATTTATATTAATTACTTGAATATTATCGGCGTCTGTGATGTCTTCAGATACACAAACTCTTGCCTTAACTGTTCCGTTGCTAACAGGAGTGCCTTTCATTTGAACCATACCTGAGCTAAGTGTTGGTAGTATTATGCGGTCTTCAAACTATAAAAAATAAAAACTAAAAAATACTGTAACATATTATATAAACTAAATAATGATTACATTTTTGGGTATCATTTCGGGTCCTTTAATAAACTCTTCAAACTTGTATTTATCCATTTTTGGATACAATCTCTTCCTGTGTCTTGTTTTCTGCAAAATTAATGGATTTCTATCTCCATTGCAGAGAGCAATCACTTCATCAGGAGTTAAGTAAAAGAAAGTCTCAGCAGACGGTATGAGTCCTTCGCTAACCATTTGTTTTGATAAATATCTGAATCCTTTTCTCCAATTATTGTTTAACCAAATCATAAAATATTTTGAATGTTCCCGATATCCGACTCCACGTCTACTCCACGGAAGTAAATAATTTCGGATCAAATATTTTTTGAATGAACTCAAAGGTGTCTTCAATTCATTCATTACTTCATCAATAGATTTGCCAACTTTTGGCTCCAATTGGGATTCATTTCCCGTAAGTAATGCCTATTAATAATTAAAATGTTTTATTAATAATAATAGTCGTATAGAAATAACAAATGAATAGTTACTTTAATATTTCTAATACAAGGAATGGGATCTTCTTTCCACGTTTGATACATTGGATCCAATTCACGATAACCTCTGTGTCCATGAATTTCAATAAACTTCTCAAACTTTTTGGACGCCTCGTCATTGCCATTGCGTAACACTTGAACTGCTTCTTCATCAGTCAATTGTCTGAACTTTTCTTTGTCTTTAATTAATTTTGCAATTTCTCTCAAATAATTGGGTACTTCAGCACTGATAACACCATCGCATGACGAGACCATTAAATTGAAATCCGAATCAAGATCTGGATTATCACCTAAAATATAATAATTTAGATAATAAATTATTAATTATATTTAGAAAAAATAATAAACATTTTTGATATAATGTTAATTAATATGACAGATTTTCTTAATTAATAATTTCAATCAATTAATCAATCAATTAATGAATCAATTAATGAATCAATTAATGAATCAATTAATCAATTAATTAATCAATCAATCAATTAATGAATCAATTAATGAATCAATTAATCAATCAATCAATCAATTAATCAATCAATTAATCAATCAATTAATGAATCAATTAATGAATCAATTTATCAATCAATTAATCAATCAATTAATCAATCAATTAATCAATCAATTAATCAATCAATTAATAATTAATAATAAATTATATTTAGAAAAAATAATAAACATTTTTGATAAAATGATTATTAAATTAATAATTTCAATCAATCAATTATAATATAATTGTTTAATAATTATACCAATCATTTTTCTGAGCAATGAATTTTTTATGGATGCGCCCATAGATACCGGTCCGTGATTTTTCAACATCATTCCCGCAATTTCGTGAAAATTATTCAAAATTCCTTGCATTATGTCTTTGGATGTCTTGTGATGTCTAAGTTTAAGTTCAACCAAATCATACTTTTGTCTTTCAATATAATCTGTTTTGTCTTTCATCAGAAACTTTGGTCCATTAATTGTAAAGTAAATCATATGTGAAAATAGTTTCAATTTTTTCCAAAGTGTTAGCTTTGGTTTTAATTGGCGCCTCTGTTTGAAACAATTGAGTACATCTTTGTCGTCAAAATGATGGCCAAACATTGATAAAACAAATTGTCGCGATTGTTCCGATTCGGGATAATCGGAGAAAAAATCCCACTGACCCTAAATGTTGGGACAATTATTTAGTTAGTATAGAAAAAATTATTATTAATTTTTTTTGTTACTAACATTTGACAAATTAAACATAATTTGATTGTATTGGATACCCATTGTATCGACATATGGATTATAATCTTTTATATCGATATTTCCACCTCTCTATTAAATAAATAAATATATATATATATATAATATTAGACAAAAATTAAATATAGTATATAAATAATATTAAACTAACAACAAATAAACTTTTATTAGACCAAAACCAATTGACAACAATCCAAGAGGAAGCTCCGGGAAAATTTTCACCCCAATGGGTACGGGTGTAGATCTCAAACTCTGTTTGATGGGCAGAGTCCGACTCATGCATTATCTCGTAATCGGTGTACGAATTGTCCAAATTAGTGACGGGTCGCGACTGAAGCATAAATATTTCGCCCCCTTTTAGACCCCACTCTATATCTCTGGCATTTCCATAATGTTTATGAATCTTTAAATACAAAAAAAAAATTATATAAGAAAAAATATTAATATTTTTATAAAATATAATTAATTAATATCTTTACTAACAACTAATGCTAAATCTCCCAAACGATACAAATCTTCATCAGAAACACTACAATCGTTATTATTGTTGACCTCTTCCTCAACAGTCCCTCCATTGTCTAACAATTTTATAAATGTTTTCTTGGCTCCAATTGTTTTGCTTTCAATAGATTTAATAGATCTGGTGTTTGATAATGAGTTGGACTCAATATTTACCGACAATTTAATTGTGTCCGGTTCTGCTGATGCAGACACCACTGACTAAAATATTAAATAAAATTATATTTTAAAATTTAACAATAATATTATAGTTATATATAATTATTAATTAATACACACTTCTCCCAAACCATAATTAGCTGTCACTTCAATAACTCTTTCGTCTCCAGTAATCGGATCACAAGTAAACATAACACCCGCCGACTCACACGCTATCATCTCTTGTATCACAACAGCCATCGGACTATTGATAGGCTGTCCGTAACCTCTCTTATACTCAACAGCTATGTGTGAGAACTGAGACGACCAGCACTTCATTACAGACGAGTATATATTGTCGAGTCCTTTGACGCCTAAATAAGTAGTCATTTGTCCGGCGGCTGACATTTCTTCAGAATCTTCAGAAGCACCGGAGGATCTGACGGCAAACAACTTGTTTTCAAAATCATTGAAATTATTTTTTAACTTTTCTTCAATTGTTTTTTGTATAGTTTGTGGTAATCTTTGATTTGCAATTAAGTCCATTACTTCATCGCATTTAGATTTCAACTCTTTTTGTGAAAGTTGTGTCGATTTTTCCAAATTTTCAATTGCTTTCAATAAATCTTTATTTTCAGTTAAAAGTATTTCGTAAGCATTAGTAGTAACTACAACACCATTGGCGACACTAAACTGTTGTTTATAATTATTTTTAGCCAATTTTTGACTTAAATTCATAAGTACTGCCAAAGAGCTACCTTTACCTCCCGTTAGATCTACTCTTTGAGCCGACTCTTCATTCAAACCTAAAACAAGTGAAGAGTCTTTTTGTATATTATTTATTGATTGTATCTGTTGTTGAACTTCTGTATCAATTTCTTCAGTAATAAAACACATTCCTTCGGAATCATTAATTATTAGTCGTTTTGCAAAATTATTTTCAAGTTTTTCAATAACAAAGTTATAATCTTTATTATCAAATGTTGCGGTAAAGTGTATTAAATTTCTATCTTTTAGATCATTGAAATCTGATGATAAAAGTGATAATTTTTGTAGTTTAAAAAATCTTCCCATTTTTCTGAACAAAAACCCAAATCGATATTCACTTCCGTTTTCATTACAAACATAACCCAAATGAAACCCAAATCCTATTTAAATAATTATAATTTAATAAATTTGTTAATAATTAGTAACTTATTTTTAATAATAAGATGTTTACCATCTTTAGTGTAACCAAATATCCGATTAATTGTTCGCTTATTTTGATTTGTTTTTAAAAACTTTTTACTAATAGATCCCCAAAAGTATAGATTTCTTTCTGATGTCTTCTCCTCTCTAAACGTACCCTTTATTTGACCGAATTGTTCGAATCGGTCTTCAAATCGGTCTTTTAGTTGACTCTCTGTTTTATCGGATTTTGCAGATATTGCCAACTCTTGTGCCATAAAGTAGTCATCGAAATCATGTGTGTAATCATAAATTCTTGAGAAAGCGTACCACAAAAATCTGAACTGAATATAAACCACTTCTTTGTTATTCTTCAACAGATATCCCCTAAACTTAATCCGTTTTCTTCTAAATGCCGACAATATCTCTAACCCGAGTCCCGACACTCTATACTCTCCTTTCCTATACTCGACTTCTTGTGTTTCCTCCAAAGTATAGCAATCATTGTTGTCATCGATTCTCATATTAATCGTTGCATTGTTTTTATTGTTAACTCCATTGGGTTTCCAATTAATTGTTATATAAATCGATTGTTTGGATGAGTTTACGCCATATATAAGCAAATCTTCATTTTTATCCTAATATGCATTTTAATGTTTTATAAAAAATTTTGATTCATTTTTTATATCTTATATTATTTTATCTTAATTTTGATCGTATTTTTATTGACAGTTTTATTATAACAATAATTATTAATATACTTAATATATTAGCTAATATTAGTAAAATCTATTTTAATAAAATGAAATCATAATAATAAAATCTATCAAATGTTTAATAAAAATTATAATATAATTTAAAATTATCTAAATTTATAGACTACATAACTTTTTAAGTTTTATATAATTAAAATATAATAATTACTTAATAAGTCATTTTAAATTCAATAAATAATTATTTTTCAAAACATATAAAATAATTTTTTTTAATCCATACCTTTGATGGTCTATCATATGTCCACTCGTGAGGAAAGGGAATGAGTCCCGAGTGATGTACGTCATCCTTGAAGACGTCGTGAATCATAATACGATTGGTCTTTACATGTCTTCTTCGTGACAATAATTGCCACAATTCTGACAAATATCTAATCCATCGGCCATTGATTTCACGATTTATTTCAATCAACTTATTGACAATCAATGTAATGACCGGAATTGATAACAGCAATCCCATTGAATTAGTTATTGTAAATTCACTTTTTTTAAAAATCAATTAATTAAGTCTTTTTTAAATAAAATAAACACTATTAGTATCAATTAAAAAACATATTACTTATAATAAAAGTTTTATTTTTATAATAGTATGATATATTTATATACAGTATTGTATGTACAGTATATATATAGATAACAAGCAAAATCTTATGTCATAATCACAATTGATGTTGTAATGATTTTTTTTATTACTATAATTAAATAAATATATTATTTAATATAATAAAATCTCTGCAAAGTTTTTCAAAATAGTTTAACTTATTTTTGTTAAATCACTCGTCTGTATAAACTAATAACTTTAATTTTGTCACAATTGATAAAAATAAAACTGCAGTGCAAAATAGCTCAATATTAGTCTATGATTTCAATATTGATATTAATTATACGAAAGTGTCCTTGAATATAATAATTATTGTATCTAATCATATATTGAAACCAAATTGCCTTGGGGTTAAATTGATAAATAAATATAGTATTTCATACATGTATATATATAAAGTATACATATATATTTTGCACTTAACATGGGTTCAATTTTTTATTTGATAGGAAATTTTCAAATGTTAAAAATTAATAATTAACCAGTTGAGAATGCTAGAAAGCATTTCCACACGAATTCCTAATCATAATTAAAAATTAAATTCAGTATGATAAAATAAAATCAACTATAGTTATGTATGGTATCAAACGATTTAGTATGACAAAATAAACAACTATAGTCATGTGGGGTATCAAATGATTCAGTATTACAAAATAAACTACTATTTTCCTAAGAAATAAACTTAAAAACGAAAAAAATAAAAAATCAATATTCAAAAAAATTCAAAAAAAAATTCAAAATTTTTTTAATTAATTTTTGGACACCATTTTCTTCAATTTCCTAATAAATAAACTTAAATAAGAAAAAAAACAAAAAAAAATTCAAAAAAAATTTGTAGCGGATAGTGGATTCGAACCTATGTCCTCGTGGGACAGACAGACCGACAGACAGACAGACAGACTTATAGAATGCATATACGTATTCCTTTCAGGAATTCGTGAAAATTGCTAATAATTACAGTAATATGAGTAAAATATGTCTATAAATTTAGTTTCAGTTTAATCGTTTAGTTATTTTTAAATAATATATCTACAAAGTATTTAATATTGATTTATTAACACACAAATCTCTGATTGATTATATTTATTAAATAATTAGTATAAAAATTATTGTTTTTTAAATGCCCTTATATGTATCATCAATGTGTTATTATTAATGATAATTTTTATAACATTTATCAATACATTGTCAATACTGTAGAATTTTAATTTTTTTATTAAATATTATTATTATTATTGCATTCTGTATATTGAAAGTTTATCAGTGAAAAAAATGTTGACTTAAATTTTTTAAATGTCAACTAATATGTTTCACAATTAATTAATTATAATTTTTAATGAACACTATTGTAATATCATATTTTTTAATATTAAATTTTATTGTATTACTGTATAAGTAATTTGTACAGTAACGCAAATGTTAATAATAATAAAAATGATAATAAAATAATAAATTAAATGATTATAATATCATAAGAAATTAATTAAAGTAAATAATATAATTAATATTTACCGTTAATTTTTTTAAATTAAAATTTTTTTACAACATAACAAAATTGTAAATATAAGATTCAGATTATGAATGTGTGAAAACTAGACTTACATTTCTAACTTAAATTTTTCTACAAAATCAATATTTATTTTTATAAATTGTTGACTGGTTTAGGGACGACACCCCCAAACACATAGCAACATGTATTTTTCGATACAATATTATATTATTATGTTTTGTTTTTCATTTAATTGAATTTCAATTTATTTATTCAACAACAAATAAAAAAGGTATAAAACTAAACATAAGGTATAAATTAGTAATATTTTACTCTAAACTACTGTTTTTTCAGTGATATTACTCTAAATTTCAGTGATATTCAGTATTAATAAGAAAAATTAATTAATTTTTTTTAAAAATGATAAATATTGTTTTAATACGTTTGAATCAATGATTTAAAAATACAATATATTTTTTTTATTATGAAATAATTGTCTATAAATATATGTTATATACGGTATATATACTGTATATACTTTACAAATTTTTAATTAAAATACAGTTTACTATTATATATTATATTGTATGTTAATTATAAATTAGATACATATGTAAAATTGATTTGATTTTTATAATTATTTAAATAATATTTATAGTCAAAAAAAGTAATTAAGATAAATTTATTATTATTTATTAAACTAAAAAAATATTGCACCAAATTTTTGAGGGATATAAAATAATTTATGATGAAAATTATGGTTATAAAATGTCTATAAAATTCATAAGTACTGTAAAGCATTTTTTAAATAAAAATTATATTATTAGATAATTTGTTGCCTAAAAAAGTTATCCCACTTTAGTGATAGTAGCGGACTGTGTGTCCAAAACACATATATCACCCGTTTTGAAGGTATGACACACGCCCTCAATAGCAATCAAACTGGGAATACCGTATTCCCGGGCAATAACCGCACCGTGAGATATGGTTCCACCGATTTCAGTGACAATACCGGACAACAATGGAAAGTATGGACTCCAACCGATATCCGTTGAGTATGTTATCAGTATATCTCCCGGCTATTTGTCATTTAAAAAATATATAATTAAGTTTAATCAACAAATAAGTGTTATGTCATTGGATGTTAATATTTTAAAAAATTTATACCTGAATAGCGTCGGCATCAGTAATATCTTCGGCCACACAAACTCTGGCCTTAACCACTCCATTACTGACCGGTGTTCCCGTCATTTGAACCAAACCAGTAGTGTTTGTCGGTATTGTTATGCGTTCATCAAACTATAGGATACAAAGTATTATATAATAAATTAATATTTTTTTTTGTGACCATATGTTCAGTACTATAAAAAGTCAAAGAGTGCCTACATTTCTGGGTATCATTTCTGGTCCCTTAACAAACTCATCGAATTTATATTTATTCATTTTCTGATACAACCGTTTCCTGTGTCGCAAACGAGTCATAATTAACGGATCGCGGCTACCATTACACAGATTGTACACCTCTTCCGAAGTCAAATAAAAGAATGAATCGATTGATGGCAACAGTCCGTCGGCAACCATTTGTTTGGCCAAAAAGTGAAATCCCTTTTTCTGTCTGTCATTCATCCAAATCATAAAATACTTGGATATCTCTCGATAGCCGACACCCGAACGACTCCACGGAAGCAATAGTTTGCTTATTAATAGTTTTCTTGTAAACGACAGTTTAGTCTTCAATTCATCGATAACCTGATCCACTGATTTGAAAATTTTTGGCTCAAATTGTGCTTCACTTCCCGTTAATATAGCCTTAAATAATAAGCATTTAAATTATTAAACCCCATATCATGTATTATTTTTTGACTCACTTTAATATTTTTAATACACGGTACGGGATCCTCACCCCAGGGCAGGTACATGGGATCAAACTCCCGGTAACCTCTGTGCCCATGTTTTTCAAGAAAATCTTTAAAACTTTTCGATGCACTATCGGTGCCCTCTTGTAATACTTTGAGCGCTTCCTCGTCGCTCAACGTCTTGAACTGTTCCTTATCTTTGATTGATTTAGCGATTTCACGCAAATGATTGGGCACTTCGGCGCTGATCACTTCATTGCACGACGAGATCAACAAATTAAAGTCCGACTCGATATTAGGGTTGTCCTCTGTTTAGAGTTTCACAAAAAAAATATTTCCAAAAAACTAATAATTTAAACAAAACTAATATCAACTAACTTTGTGCCCCTTCCAGGGCTGTCCTCAACAGTAGATGTTTGACAGTTGATCCTATACATGCTGGTCCATGATTTTTGAACTGAACCGATGCTATTTTACCGTAATCGGCAATAATACCGTCCAAGACATCCTTAGATGACTTATATTTTTTAATATTGTCGACCAAATCGTATTTGATTTCATCCATAAAATAATGTTTGTCTTTCATCAATGTTTTCGGTGCCCACACAATTATATTTATAAATTTCACCAATGATTTCAATTTCTTAAATAAACCTAATTTTGGTTTTGTTTTACGATTTTCGCAAAATACGTTTAAGACATCTTTGTCTTCAATGTGATGGCCAAAGAATGCGAGAACCATTTGCTTGTCTGAGTCCGAGTCCGGATAGTCAGCAAACATACCAAACAAACCCTAAAATTTAATTCAAAAAATAAAATGTTATTTTAATAATTTTTGAAAACTCATATATAAATAATTGATTACATTTGTTATATTAAACATTAATTGATTGTATTGGACTCCCATTCCTAATGTAAATGGATTGTAGTCATCTTCGGTAACTGATCCTTCTTCAATACCATATCTCTAATGATACCGAAAAAATATATAATGATTATTATTGTAAGTAAATTAATCAAAATTAATTCATTATACAAAAAATCCACTTTTGTTGGCAAAAGTCCACGTGTAGACCAACCACGACGACGCTCCGGGAAAAACTGCGCCCCAATGGGCCGGGGAGTAGATCTCGTACTCGGTTTGGTGAGGAGTATCCATTTCATGCATTATCTCGTAATCGGTGTACGAATTGTCCAAATTAGTGACGGGTCGCGACTGAAGCATAAATATTTCGCCCCCTTTTAGACCCCACTCTATATCTCTGACATTACCGTAGTGTTTGTGAATCTGTAAATAAATATTATTCAATAAAAGTTATTTAAGACATTAATACTAACAATTAGTGCCAAATCTCCCAATCGATATAAATCTTCATCAGTTAAACAGCATTTGCTGCTATCGTTAACATATTCCTCAACAGTGCCACCATTTTCAGATAGTTTTATAAATGATTTCTTGCTTCCGATAACTTTGTTTTCAATTCCCTTAATATATCTTGATTTTGATAAAGAATTAGATTCAATATTAACAGACAGTTTGATTGTATCCGGTTCTGCTGACGCCGACACCACTGACTATAAATTTTATAATTATTTATTTAATTTATTATTTTAAAAATAGCTTTTAAAATGTAAAAAATAATCAATACTTCTCCCAAACCATAATTAGCTGTCACTTCAATAACTCTTTCGTCTCCAGTAATCGGATCACAAGTAAACATAACACCCGCCGACTCACACGCTATCATCTCTTGTATCACAACAGCCATCGGACTATTGATAGGCTGTCCGTAACCTCTCTTATACTCAACAGCTATGTGTGAGAACTGAGACGACCAGCACTTCATTACAGACGAGTATATATTGTCGAGTCCTTTGACGCCTAAATAAGTAGTCATTTGTCCGGCGGCTGACATCTCTTCAGAATCTTCAGAAGCACCGGAAGATCTAACGGCAAACAACTTGTTTTCAAAATCATTGAAATTAGCTCTCAATTTGTCTTCAATTGCTTTTTGTATAGTTTGTGGTAATCTTTGATTTGCAATTAAGTCCATTACTTCATCGCATTTAGATTTCAACTCTTTTTGTGAAAGTTGTGTCGATTTTTCCAAATTTTCAATTGCTTTCAATAAATCTTTGTTTTCTTTTAAAAGTATTTCGTAAGCATTAGTAGTGACAACAACACCATTGGCGACACTAAACTGTTGTTTATAGTTATTTTTAACCAATTTTTGACTTAAATTCATAAGTACTGCCAAAGAGCTACCTTTACCTCCCGTTAGATCTACTCTTTGAGCCGACTCTTCATTCAAACCTAAAACAAGTGACAAATTATTTGGCAAATCATTTGTTGGTCTAATCTGTGGTTGAAATTCAGTCTCTATTTCTTCACTAATAATACATTTTCCTATTAATAAGAAAATAATTATTAGATATTATATGATATTAATTGCTTTATATAAATTACCTTCAATGTCATCGATCCATAAACTTTGAGTCAAACTATTTGTCGACTGTTTTATCTCAAACTTATACTCTTTGTCGTCAAACGAGGCTTTAAATTGAATGTTTGATCCGTTTTTTAAATTCTCAAAATCCGATTTATTGATCGATAGATCTATCACTTTGTGAATTCTGTTGATTTTGTTGAATAACATACCGAACCGATACTCAACGTTACCATCATTTTTGACAAATCCGATATCAAAACCAATACCTGTTTATATTATTTTAATTAATTAGTTTTAGTACTAATTTCAGTGTTAGTTAAATAAATACCTTTTTTAGTAAATCCGAAAATTCTTGTAATATTTCTCTTTTTATGTGATGTTAAGTATTTTTTACTCATAGATCCCCAAAAATATATATTTCTTTCCGTTTGCTTTTCCTCTTTAAACGTACCCTTTATTTGACCGAATTGTTCCAAACGATCTTCGAGTATATCTTCGGCATTCAAATGTGATTTCGGCAAAAATGTTAACTCTTTTGCCAGAAAAGAGTCGTCAAAATCATGAGTAAAGTCATAAACTCTAGACATTGCTATCCATAAGAATCTGAACTGAATATAAACCAATTTTTTGTTATTCTTCAACAGATATCCTCTAAATTTAATCCTTTTCCTCCTAAACGGTGACAATATCTCTAACCCGAGTCCCGACACTCTATACTCTCCTTTCCTATACTCGACTTCTTGTGTTTCCTCCAAAGTATAGCAATCATTGTTGTCATCGATTCTCATATTAATCGTTGCATTGTTTTTATTGTTAACTCCATTGGGTTTCCAATTAATTGTTATATAAATACATTGTTTCGATGAATTCACACCATATATAACTATATCTTCATTTTTATTCTGTAATTAAAATATAAAAGTATTTAAGTATATAAATTAAATATTTATATACAATATATACCAAATAAATAAAATGTTTTAACAATTGCTATCAATAAATGTTTACATTTTTATATATTTTAGATTTTATTTGAATTTTGCATAAATATAATTTAATTAACTAACATAACAGTTATTAAGTTTTATAAATATGTTTAATAATTTATAAAATAAATTAGTTTTCAATAATGAATTTGAAAAACTCTCAAATATCTAAAAATACGATTTGTATATAATATTATTATAACTGTAATATTAAATTATCAACTTATTATACTGTATGATGCAATATAAAGTTATTTCATTATGTAATGCTAAATAAAAATTAGATTATTAGAAAAATTTTAAAAGTTTAATACAATTAAAATTATGATTTAGTTTATTATAATTTTTTTTTTAAAAATATGACATACTTGTGATGGACAGTCGTATTGCCACTCGTGAGGGAATGGTATTATTCCGCTGTCGTGAACGTCATCTTTCCAGACATTGTGTGTCACAATTCTGTTGGTCTTATATTGTCGTCTTCGCCATAATAGTGACACTAAATTCATTAGATATGTCCATAGTTTGCCATTGATTTCTTTATATAACTTAAATAGTTTATTACTTCCGATTATCATCGGAACAACTAATATAGTGCCCATTATATAGATTTGTAGCACTAATTTTTTATTAACATTAATAAACTATTTAAAAAAAATATTTTATTTTAATTAATATATATATAGATATTTAATTTTTGGTTAAAACATACAAATTTTCTAAACAATTGTAAATTGATATTTTGATTGATGCATATAAAGTATTTATATAGAAAAGTCAATCCAAACTTAGAAATAAAATTATAAACCCATAGCTTATCAGATCATTACTGTCAATATTTTCATATAAATTCATTAGACAGTGTATACCTGTACTTACTGTAAGTAAGTGTAATATTATACATATATATATAATAATAATAATATAATATAATATATAGCTTTAATTAACCTTCAAAAATGTAATAAGATATCAATGTATAGTACATTAATAACAAATACTGTTCTAAATGTACTGATAATACATACATATATTTAGTGATTATTTTTAAATATTATCATATGTTTGTTGTGTTATATTTTTTTAATTATAAATTTAGATGAGTGTACCCAAAAACACTTGTTTAACATAATGAAAAAAATCGACATAAATTCACAAAAATAAAAACATTTGAAAATGCTAGAAAGCAATTACAGACAAACTTTTTGTTTAATGATTATAAAGTTATTTAATCAAATTTTTTTAATTAAATTTAATTACTAAATACTAAATAAAAAACGAGAAGATTTTATATTAATATAAATCAGAATTATTTATAATTTAATGATTTTTTAAAATTATGTTCTTTTAAAAATAAGAATTAAAGTTTTATATAATATTTTTCATATTCATATATAATTATAATATAAAATTTGAAACATATATTTTAAACTGTAATCCTTTAAATGTTATATATTATTTTATATATTTAAAATTTATATATAGATGTAATTTATTTATGTATAAACATTATACTTTACCGGTAATATATATAAATATATGATTTATATATAACTACAAAGAAATTCATATTAGAAAACATTTTTAATTATTATAATAATTATTTAACTAAAAAAAATTTTACCACATTTTTGGCAGATATAAAAACAATTTATTAAAAAATTAAATAGTTATAAAATTGTTATAAAATTTATGAGTTAAACATTTTTATAAAAATTATTAAAATCAAATAAATTATTTATAATAAGATAATTTGTTGACTAAATAAAAGTTATTCAACTTTAGTGATGGTAGCGGACTGTATGTCCAAAACACAGATATCACCCGTTTTGAAGGTACGACACACGCCCTCAATAGCAATCAAACTGGGAATACCGTATTCCCGGGCGATAACCGCACCGTGAGATATGGTTCCACCGATTTCAGTGACAATACCGGACAACAATGGAAAGTATGGACTCCAACCGATATCCGTTGAGTATGTTATCAGTATATCTCCCGGCTATTTGTCATTTAAAAAAATATATAATTAAGTTTAATCAACAAATAACTGTTATGTCATTGGATGTCCAATTTTTAAAAAAAATTATACCTGAATAGCGTCGGCATCAGTAATATCTTCGGCCACACAAACCCTGGCCTTAACCACTCCATTACTGACCGGTGTTCCCGTCATTTGAACCAAACCAGTAGTGTTTGTCGGTATTGTTATGCGTTCATCAAACTATAGGATACAAAGTATTATATAATAAATTAATATTTTTTTTGTGACCATATGTTCAGTACTATAAAAAGTCAAAGAGTGCCTACATTTCTGGGTATCATTTCTGGTCCCTTAACAAACTCATCGAATTTATATTTATTCATTTTCTGATACAACCGTTTCCTGTGTCGCAAACGAGTCATAATTAACGGATCGCGGCTACCATTACACAGATTGTACACCTCTTCCGAAGTCAAATAAAAGAAGGAATCGGTTGACGGTAGCAGTCCGTCGGCGACCATTTGTTTAGCCAAATAACGAAATCCTTTTTTCTGTCTGTCATTCATCCAAATCATAAAATACTTGGATATCTCGCGATAGCCGACTCCCGAACGACTCCACGGAAGCAATAGTTTGCTTATTAATAGCTTTCTTGTAAACGACAGTTTAGTCTTCAATTCATCGATAACCTGATCCACTGATTTGGCAACTTTCGGCTCCAATTGTGCTTCACTTCCCGTTAATATAGCCTTAAATTATTAGTAATTTAATTGTTAAACACTATCTATTATTTCTCTGTATGACTCACTTTAATATTTTTAATACAAGGTATGGGATCCTCACCCCAGGGCAGATACATGGGATCAAACTCCCGGTAACCTCTGTGTCCATGTTTTTCAAGAAAATCTTTAAACTTTTTCGATGCACTATCGCTACCTTCTATTAGTACTTTAAGTGCTTCCTCGTCGCTCAACGTCTTGAACTGTTCCTTATCTTTGATTGATTTGGCGATTTCACGCAAATGATTGGGCACTTCGGCGCTGATCACTTCATTGCACGACGAGATCATCAAATTGAAGTCCGACTCAAAATTAGGATTGTTTTCTGTTTAAAAAAATAATAAAAACTATTAATATTACCAAAAAAAAGGTTGTCCTATGTTTAAAGTTTTAAAAAAATAATACCAAAAAAAACAAACTTTTATAAAATAGTATTAACTAACTTTGGGCTCCTTCGAGAGCAGTCCTCAATAGTAGATGTTTTAGTGTCGATCCTATAGATGCCGGACCGTGATTCTTAAACTGAACCGAAGCTACTTTACCGTAATCGGCAATAATACCATCCAATATATCTTTAGATGTCTTAAATTTCTTAATATTGTCGACCAAATCGTATTTGATTTCATCCATAAAATATTGTTTGTCTTTCATCAATGTTTTCGGTCCCCACACAACCATATGTATCAATTTCATCAATGATTTCAATTTTTTAAATAAACTTAATTTCTTATTCATTTTACGAGTATCGAGAAATGCGTTCAAAACATCTTTGTCTTCGATGTGATGGCCAAAGAATGCGAGAACCATTTGCTTTGCCTGATCTGACTCCGGATATTCAGAAAACATATCGAAAAAACCCTAAAATTTAATACAAAAATATTTAAAATAATTATTTATAAAAAAAAGTTGATCTAATTATTATGCAATTGATTGTTATAAAGTTGTCATACATTAGTCATATTAAACATCAATTGATTGTATTGGACACCAAAGCCTGATGTGTATGGATTGTAGTCATCTTCGGTAGCTTTTCCTTCTTCAACACTCCATCTCTAATTAGTTAAGAAAATAATTATTTAGTAAATTAATAAAATTATTATTATTATATATATATCATACAAAAAATCCACTTTTGTTGGCAAAAGTCCACGTGTAGACCAACCACGACGACGCTCCGGGAAAGTTCTCTCCCCAGTGGGCCCGGGAATAAATCTCATACTCGGTTTGATGAGGACTATCCATTTCATGCATTATTTCATAATCGGTGTATGAATTGTCCAAATTAGTGACGGGTCGCGATTGAAGCATAAATATTTCGCCCCCTTTTAGACCCCACTCTATATCTCTGACATTACCGTAATGTTTGTGAATCTGTAAATAAATATTATTCAATAAAAGTTATTAAGACATTAATACTAACAATTAGTGCCAAATCTCCCAATTGATATAAATCTTCATCAGAAACACAACAATTAGTATTATCATTGATTTCTTCCTCAACAGTGCCTCCATTTTCAGACAATTTTATGGATGTTTTCTTTGCACCGATTACTTTGTTTTCAATGCTTTTAATATTTCGTGGTTTTGATAATGAGTTGGACTCAATATTTACCGACAATTTAATTGTGTCCGGTTCTGCTGACGCCGACACCACTGACTAGAAGTTAATCATTTTTGTTAATAAATTTATAATTAAAAAATAACTACAATATTACTAAAATCTATGAAAAAAATTAATAAATACTTCGCCTAAACCATAATTAGCTGTCACTTCAATAACTCTTTCGTCTCCAGTAATCGGATCACAAGTAAACATAACACCCGCCGACTCACACGCTATCATCTCTTGTATCACAACAGCCATCGGACTATTGATAGGCTGTCCGTAACCTCTCTTATACTCAACAGCTATGTGTGAGAACTGAGACGACCAGCACTTCATTACAGACGAGTATATATTGTCGAGTCCTTTGACGCCTAAATAAGTAGTCATTTGTCCGGCGGCTGACATTTCCTCAGAATCTTCAGAAGCACCGGAAGATCTAACGGCAAACAACTTGTTTTCAAAATCACTAAAATTATTGTTTAACTTTTCTTCAATCGTTTGTTTTATCATTTTTGGTAATTTATGACTTGATATTAGATTCACTAAATTCTCGCAATCAGTCTTTAAGTCTTTTTGTGGCGATTTCTCTAATGCTTGAATCGCTTCCAATAATTCTTTGTCTTCATTCAAAAGTATTTCGTAAGCATTAGTAGTGACAACAACACCATTGGCGACACTGAACTGATGTTTGTTATTATCTCTAACTAATTGTTGGCTTAAATTCATAAGTACTGCCAAAGAGCTACCTTTACCTCCCGTTAGATCTACTCTTTGAGCCGACTCTTCATTCAAACCTAAAACAAGTGACGAATTTTTTGGTAAATCATTTGTTGGTCTAATCTGTCGTTGAAATTCAGTCTCATTTTCTTCACTAATAATACATTTTCCTAATATGAGTAAAAAAATATTTATTATTTTGTTTTATATTTTTAATTGTGATCTTTATTATAGTCTTATTGATAATTTTTAGACTTGCCTTCAATGTCATCGATCCATAAACTTTGAGCAAAACTATTTGCTGACTGTTTTATCTCAAACTTATACTCTTTGTCATCAAATTTGGCAGTAAATTGAATGTTTGATCCGTTTTTTAAACTCTCAAAATCAGATTTATTGATCGTCAGACCCAACAGTTTATGGAAACGTTTGACTCTATTGAATAACATACCGAACCGGTACTCAACGTTACCATCATTTTTGACAAATCCGATATCAAAACCAATACCTGTTTATATTATTTTAATTAATTAGTTTTAGTACTAATTTCAATGTTAGTTAAATAAATACCTTTTTTAGTAAATCCGCAAATTCTTGTAATATTTCTCTTTTTATGTGATGTTAAGTACTTTTTACTCATAGATCCCCAAAAATATATATTTCTTTCCGTTTCCTTTTCCTCTTTAAACGTACCCTTTATTTGACCGAATTGTTCCAAACGATCTTCGAGTATGTCTTCGGCATTCAAATGTGATTTCGGCGAAAATGTTAACTCTTTTGCCAGAAAAGAGTCGTCAAAATCATAAGTAAAGTCATAAACTCTAGACATTGCTATCCATAAGAATCTGAACTGAATGTAAACCAATTCTTTGTTATTCTTCAACAGATATCCCCTAAACTTAATCCGTTTTCTTCTAAATGCCGACAATATCTCTAACCCGAGTCCCGACACTCTATACTCTCCTTTCCTATACTCGACTTCTTGTGTTTCCTCCAAAGTATAGCAATCATTGTTGTCATCGATTCTCATATTAATCGTTGCATTGTTTTTATTGTTCACTCCATTGGGTTTCCAATTGATTGTTATATAAATACATTGTTTCGATGAATTCACACCATATATAACTATATCTTCATTTTTATTCTGTTATTTTAATTAAAATATATTTTAAAATATATGTTAATTTTATGAAATAATAATTAAATAATAAATATCATAGCAGTTAATAAATTTTATAAATATGCCTATAATTTATTACTAAAGTTATTAAATTGTAAGTTTTCTATAAGAAAAGCTATTATTAATTAAATAAAATAATTTGTTAATTACTACAGATATTGTAAAATTGTAAAAATAATAATGCAAATCGACAAATAATTATATGATATTTTACAGTCTAAATAAATTTTAAGTTTAATACAATTAAAATTATGATTTAGTTTATTATAAATTTAATATATTTATATATATGACATTACATGTGATGGACAGTCGTATTGCCATTCATGAGGAAATGGTATTATTCCGCTGTCGTATATATTATCTTTCCAGACATTGTGTGTCACAACTCTGTTGGTCTTATGTTGTCGTCTTCGCCACAATAATGGGATTAAATTCATCAGATATGTCCACATTTTGCCATTGATTTCTTTATATAATTTAACTAGCTTATTTATTCCGATTATCATCGGAACCACTAATATGGTGCCCATTATATTAGTGACACTAAATTATTTACTGAATTTTTTTAGAAACTATAAAAATTGCACATAAAATATATGATAAAAGTTTGGTGTATGAAAACTCAAAACTATGAAAATGTAATTATATTAACTGAAAAAAAGTGAATCCAAACTTATTATAAACAATTATGAACTTATCTGTCCTTCGTTTATCAAATCATATTTACAGTCAATACTATGTTATCTATCACTTAATAAAAATGATTAAATTATTTAACAATTATAGCCATACAGTGTCTATATATGTACACACAAAAAAACTATTACTATAATATTGGAATAAATATACACTAATATTCATTATTTATACAGTACTGTGTATGTAGTATATACTGTATAGAAAATTTTTACAGTATTTCTAATTATACTTAAATGTATTTATTATATTAATTATTGTAATATTGTACTTAAAGTAACCTTCAAATGGTACTAAAACAAATCAATGTTTTTAAATGTACTTAAATAATAATAATTTAACAATATATTCATGTTTGTTGTGTTATATATTAATTATAGGTGTACCCAAACATTTATACTTATATTAATACTGTATAACATCAAAATCAATATACAAAAGTTAAACGCAAATAAAAAGTATACAAATAAATGATACATATATTTACCATTTAAATATTTATTTTTATATATATAAAAATTTTTAATTTAGATATCATTTTTATTAATTAAATATATTTGTCACCATTATATAAATTAATTTTTTATATATATTAATAGTATAATATCATATATTTAATTATCTCGTGAGCTATATAAGCCAGTTATGCAATTACTTTAGTCATTTAATCAGTTAAATATAGTTTTAAGTCCAACAATAAATATTCCTGATAAAATTATCAATTATTATAATTAAACATTATTTAAAAATATACTAGTAATTGCAGTACTATAGTATAATAAGTTAATTATTTTATGTTTTTGTAACTTATTATATCAAAAGTATAAAATAAGCATTATATAAATTTATATATAATAAATATTTTTAAAAATTAAATGAGAATAATGTGTTTAATAATAAATATAATAATTTTAAAAATATATTAATGTGTCATATATATATATATATATATATATATATATATATATATATATATATTTATTGATCTTATAATTATTTTAAACATATCAAAATTGATTATATTTCATAAAAAATAATCTTATGAATCATAATATAAATTTTTACAAAAAAATATCATTATTAACACTCAAATAGCGCATCTGGTAATAGTCTAATACAATACTATTTTATTAATAGTAATTTTATGGTAATTTTTAATTTATAAACTATAAATTATGGACATATAACTAACTTAATAAAAATTAATTAATAAATAAATAAGAAATAAAAATGAAATGTATATTATTAATAGTATTATTTCAATAATTTAACCAATAAATTATTGACAATAATAATCATTAAAAACATATGGTAATTTTAAAAACTATTAATTTCTATCAATTAATTGATACTGATTTATAAAAAAAATTTAAAAATTAACACCAATACAGTAACTATTAATATTTACTTTTTCTCCTAATGTATGTTATTACACAAACACACACACACTATAGCATTAATTCAATAGTTTAGTGCAAACTAATTATAGATATTTAATAGTTTATCTGTGTACTAAATTTTATTTTAAATATATATATATTACTTGATTATAACCTATAATTAAATAAATATTAATGTAGTTTTCAGGGAAATATTTAAATAGATATTTTTAAATCTATTACTACACATAATCAACAACAACAAATAAAACATACCTTGTTCAATTATATCACAGACAACTATAATAATAATGATAATATACAAAATACATTAAACATGATAAATATATGGTAACTTTATTAATATTAAATAACTTATTTTTATTTATTTTTTTAAAAAATCACTAAATTATGAGCGATTGGGTAAACAATTTATATAATATAACTTTTTTATTTTTTAAAAAAAAGATATATTAAAGAACACTAATTAATAAAAATAATTAAAATTCATGTCAAACATCAACACTAACAAAACATTAGTCCTGAATATCAGACACTTTTTCATCGATTAGTTTGATTACCGACTCAAACAATGTCTTCAATTGTTTTTTAATGGATTTACTTTCAGTACATTTGATAATTTCGTACTCGACGTACGGTCCCGACGGTCGGGCCACACACATGGCCACAAAATAACACTCAGCCGACTGTTCCTCAGGTAATTGTTTGTCACTATAGCGCTGGATAATGGTTTCCGTAACAGTCGTTTCTTTATTTACGCGACTAATTTTGTCTATACTGTCTTTAAGTTCACTGCGAATGAGTCCCCGATTATTAGAATCGATAACTTGTATGTCGATTGCCTTCAAGTCCATCAAAAACTCGGCAAACGGCGAATATTTGCCGTAAATCACATCATATTTACCAATCAAATTGGTCTGAATTTTGTAGACATTCTCAAAGATATCAGTAGTCAAACAGCAGATTTGATTTGCAAATGTTTTGATAATTTCCTGTGAGGTAATGTCTTCATGACTAACACATCCTCTGGCATTCGGAATACTAATATTACGGCCGAGCAGTGATTGATAATCATCGGTCGGATCAAACTTTGAGATTATCTTCGAAATACCCCAGTCTTTGACTTTCTTTGTTTTCGAAAAAATAATATCACTTTTGACTGCAATGCTTCGGATATAAAGAAGAAATTTATCAAAAATAGAAAAACTTAGATTTGCGGTCAAATTGTGCTCCAAATTGAACGGGTCTTGAATACAGCAAAACGATGTCATCTTGAAATGAAGATTACCGTTAACTGCTTCGCTGTTCAACGTTGTCTTAATTTGTTGATTAAAGTGGTACTTATGGACGGCTTTTCCTGTTCTCAATTGTATGACATGAGTTGTAAAATTAAAGTCAGCGAAAAACTTAAAAAACTTTGGCAACAAATCGATAACCGATTCAGTGTTTTGCGATTGAGGTATCAATAGTTTGTCGCAACAAAAACTACAATCCCAGCCATCGATTATCTTGCGATTGGCGGCGGGATCTAACGGTTCTCTTAGTTGATCGAGAGTCGGCAATATGGGTGGACTCTGGTTTTGGCAAAAAAAGATTACCAACTGTGTGAGTGCATAGCTGGTGAAGGCGTTGTCGGCGCCGCCGATAAAGTCATTCATTTTGGTCCAATATCTCAATATGATTGCCAAGTCTTGAAAACGCCGATCGAGATCACAGTAAAAGCTGATAAGTTTGGTATTTTGTAGACCTAAAGCATTAGTAATATTGATATCGCAACAGATTCCCAGTGATTCAAGAGATCTGAAGAGATCCAACATTCGGGGATTATTGAGAAACTTTTCGCGAAACAGTTTGAAATTAATCTTAACGATTGGACACCGAAGACTAGCTATCGGTGTGGGAATATAAAACCAGAAATATCTTTTCAAAATGTTTCGCATTTCCATCAAATAGCTCATTGATGTATTGAAATCTAAAGTATTGCAAAGATTATCCAACTGACGAATTTCGACAAACAAATCGATATCTGAATTGCGAAAACCGACCGAATTGGCAGTCGATCCGAAAAAATAAAACTGACAGTCAATGCCCGACTCGTTTAACACCACTTCAAGCAGTTCTTTGAGAAAATTGCGATTTTGATGATCTCTATGCGATAATAACACAAGATTTCTAAAGTTATCGATTTGATCGTCAACTTCACGACTATTGGTGACAGCCTTTCTTAAGTATCTATTAAAGAGATTTTTTTAAAAAAAATCCAATTAATAATAATAAATATATATATATAATGATATCGCATACATGTTATCAATGGTACCGGTCTTCAGTATTTCAATAAAATTAGGATTTAATTGATTATGAAAACGATTTCTCGGGTTTCGAAAGTCAATATATTTGATGGGAATCGACAACTTCTGGAAATTCATTCTCTCCTTCAGTTTGTCGGCTTTGGACACCCGTTTGACAAACGTCTTCTCTGGCCTCTTGTCGTTCGTGTTGTCCATCTTCTTGTTGTTATTGTCGCCGTCGACGGCGATGGCAGCGGAGGCGGCGGTGGCGACAACAACAGTATTGTTGTTGTCATTGTTGATCATCTTATTCTTATTGGTGGTACTATTGATCTTCAGTTTTCGACTTAATTGATCGCCCAATTGTTTGACATCTCCTTCTCTTCTTTGGTGATGTTGTTGTTGTTGTTTACAATCATTACGCGCCATAAGAGTAGTCGTATTATTAATACAGATGTTATTGTTGTTGTTATGGTTTGTTTGGTTGGTTTCCAGGGATTCATTACAACTACATGTGCTCTGTATTGACAGTGCTTTCAATTGCATAACCAATCGTTTTAGTCGCTATTATGTGATAATAATAATAATAAAGTAAATATAAATTATTTAGTAGTAATAAAACCAATAATATTATTATATGTTTATAAAAAAATAATTAAATTTATTTGTTATAAAATATATTATATAAAACATTTATTATTGTTTATACAGTATATTACAGTATATTATTGTATTATAATATAAATATAAATTTTATGATATATTGACTGCACCTATAGTTTTTTAAAATTACAGTACAGTATATCTAACTTTTGTTTATTGCTTTTTTTTCGCTTGAATTTCAATAAAAAAAAATTACAGAAAAAAGTGCCAAAAAAATATTTGACAAAATTTTAAGATAGAAAAAGACAATTAAATAAATTTTTAAAAAATGGTATAATTAAAAAATATTACTTTTTCTATACATTAGTAAAGTATTGTTTAAGTTTCTAAATATACATATTTTTCAACAACAAATAAAAAATATTACAAATATGATAAACAGGTATATATTTACAGCTACTATATTGTCAATCATCACTAACCTCTTGATCGACACTAGTGTTCACCTCTTCGCCTAAATTATCATCTTTTGACTCATTGGACACATCATCTGATGTCGATTCAGACACATATTTATCATCACTAATAGTCATCTCATTGAGCGGTTTGAAGACTCGTTCAAATTCATTAGTAATGTATTTCTTAACAATTGACTGAAGATCATGAGTCGACAATGACTTTGACTTATTGTCACAAACTTGTTGTTGTTGTTGTGCCACAAAAGTTGTCGACATCGATGGTTTCAAATCAAATTCGTTAAACACTTTAAATAGCGGCCAAATAAAGTACTTTTCATCGTCGCTAATATCCACACGATTTAGTAAATGATAGTATTCTTCAGTTAGAAACTGAAAAAAGTTTTTGCATTCGTTTTCATCGAAATAAATATAACCAAATGTAACCATATTTTGGGCAAAGAGTTTCCAATCGATGGACGGATAGTTAATAGTATCCAACATCGATATGAATGAGACTAACTTTGAGTCCAATGATACCATTTTCCGGTTGCCGTCGACAACGGTATCTTCGTTCTTGATGTCAGACGTGTTCAATGATCTTCTACTATTACTACGGCGATCATCGATTTGGTTAGTAATAGTGGCCCGAACTTTGGCCTCATTGCCGCCGAGTTGACTATTTTTTTTGAAACTTAATTCAAGATATTTTTGTAGTCTTCCATCGTATACCTGAAAACCATCAATAAATATATATATATAATAAAGTGATAACTATTACCGTTGCGGTCAAACTACCGGTAAAGTCTTTCAAATGAAATACTGACCTCAAGTTTTAAATTTTTGCGGACGTTTTGGCTTTCGCAGTGTTGGTCAACAAACTGTCGACATCGGGACTTAATGAGAGCCAATTTATGATAATTGCTGTTACAGTAATCGGCGCTAATCTCAAACTGATAGTTGCTGTTTGTGTCCACCAATTCGACCGCACATTTGAACGCTTTGCTGCCGCCAATGCCAGCGGCTATCTCTCGACGTTGTTGTTGCGGTTGTTTCACTTTACTGACGGCTCTAATACGCGAACCATTGTCCACAAGTGTCCGTTTTGTCCGAAGTCTGACAAATTGTTTGTCTGTTTCATTGAAAACCTTTGAAAAAGACAAGAGATTTAATTAGATGTAAAAAATATATGATATGTTAAAAATAATCTGTTGTTGTTGTTTGGATCCATTACCTCAAACTGATGTGTCTTCAGATTAAACTTATTTAAGCTAAGCGTTTGTCTAATCTTATCGATGACATCACACAACTCGACGCCCGAATCCGTGGACCGATTATTGAAGCCGATTGTCATCAGATGGCCGTTCAGATCGACAAATATCTCGATTCGGGATTTCTTTATCGCACCACTCGATGATACCATCATTACTGGCGATACTGTCGTCGATGTCGTTGTCATTGTTGTTGTTGTTGTTGTTATAGTTGTCTTCAAACTGAACAATACTTTCTGAAGATAAAAATCAGATGTTATTTGTTATGGAATTTTCAAAATAATATATAAAATACTTTTCGAAACAATAAATAACGATATTTTTTAACAAAAAATTTTTCAATATTATTGATGCAAAAGTCAGAGCCCGAGTTCGATACCCATTACAGGCAATACTTTCATTTAATTAATTAATTAATTAATGACCTGATATTCAATAGATATTTTAATTTAAAAAATTTCTAGTAATTATAATATTATTGTTATGAAAAATATTTTGTTATATTTTTTTTAATGATAAAATTGTTTTATTTTCTTTATTAAATAATAATTAGATTAAACAATTTAAATATAATTATTTATTTATTTTAGAAAATTATTAATCACAAAAAAGCAATTATTTAATTATTATTGTTATTTTTATTAACTTAAAAATTAAATTATTTAAATTATGAATTTATATTATATTATAAGTATTTATTTATTTATTTAATTATCATATATTGTATATTAAATATTAAATTGTAATGTATATACCGGTATATTATTATTATTGTGATTATAATTATTTTTGTATAATTTTGATTTAATAGCCATAAAACAAAAATCTAATTCAAATATATAATATTAGTGGTAGTGTTAGTCAATCAATCAATCAATCAAATGAGATCACATATTGTCGTCAAAAAAACAAAACAAAATTTAGTTATATTTTAGATATATTTAATAATAACTTTATTTAATGACTTAGTTTTTTTTGATATCATTTTTTTAAACACCAAAAAAAAACACTAAGACTTTTTCGGCAACGAATCTATTGCTTTCGATACTTCTTTGAATATATCTTCGGGATCTCTATTCTGGGCACTAATTTTTCGCACTTTTTTACCCAAATAGTCGACTACCGGTTGACTGTGTTTGTGAAATGTTTTCAAACGATCGCGTATTGTGTCCGCATTGTCATCGGATCGGCCACTGGTCTGTCCTCTGGACAACAATCGTTTGGTCATCTCTTCATCGCTGCAATCAAAATACAAAACCATATCACAGGGAGTGACGTCCCGTTCAAAACTGATGGCCTGATCTCTCTATTTTAATAATAATAATAATATATGCAAACAATCAAACAATTTTAAGAATTTGATAATCAATTAATAATTTTTCTTTAGTTTACTTCTCGAGGATAGCCATCAATAAGAAATCCATTGGATTTTGCGGATTCTTTGTTGATGGCAGTCTTGAGCAGTGATAGTACGATATCGTTTGCCACAAGTTGTCCAGTCTTTACGATTTCATTGACCTGTTTTCCCAAATCGGATCCCGATTTGATTTCTGCACGAATCAGATCACCGGTCGATAGATGAGTGAAACCATATCTATATATATATAGAAGTTATGTATTGATTATAAATTAATAATTATTATTAATAATTAATGAATGATATGATAAAATAAATTGGTTTTACTTTTTAACAATTTTGTCGCATTGGGTCCCTTTGCCAGATCCGGGCCCTCCGATCACAAAAATTACCGGTTTTGACATATCGTTGTAATCGGTTGTATATCAAACAAATTGCAATAACCTGTTGAGAAATATTTAATGAAAAATAAATGTAATGTTTTTTTGCATTAATACCTGTATATATCCTATTATCTAAAAAATAAAATAAAAGCTGAATGACAATTCAAAAATAATTAGTTGTAATAAATTATTGTTTTGTTAATATTAAATTAAAATATAACAAATCATTAAAAGATTGTTTGTTTGTAGATTTTTTTATTACAGGTAATAATTTTTGTTTAAAAAAATATTAGCATTAAATTGTCAAAATAGTTGTATAATATATTATTTCTATACAGTATTTTGTGTTCAAAAAAAATCAAATTTTCTACATTTACTGCTAATTAGAAATAACAATATATTGTTTCTATAATATGTTGTAATGTAGTTCACTGAATGATTAAATATTTCACGATATTTTAATAATAATATTATTATTACCCAAATATTATTGTAATTTATTATTATTATTAATAATTATTAATAATTTAATATTTATTAAATATTAATTATTATTATTATTACTTGTATAAAACATGCAAACATGTGATAAATAAATAAATAAATATAGTATTAAACATAATTGAATACTTACAGAATAGTTAGGCAAAAAATGCTAAAAATTTAATAAAATAGAAAAAGACAAAAATATGTACAGTATTTTTAAATAATATTATTATAGAATATTCTGTAATAATTAATACTATTATAATTACTATTACTAGAATTACTAACAAAATACAATTTGTTTCAACAAATACAAAGTCAAACACATTTGTTGTTTATTTTTAAACATAAATTCATGTGTAGTTTTTTTTATGGGTATAACTAAATCGATATTCTGTTTGTGTTAACAAACGCTATGTTATATATATATAATGTGCAGTACTTTGCAATGACTTTTATTTGACACCAAAAAATATAACACTACGATTAGGGGTCTCTAGAGGTTATCATTGTATGTAAAATAATAATAATAATAATAATACAGTTATAAAATATATTTTATTAGATTTTCTATTCTACAAATCTATTTGAATAGTCTCTCTCTCTCTCTCTCTCTCTCTCTCTCTCTCTCTCTCTCTCTCTCTCTCTCTCTCTCTCTCTCTCTAATATAATATATTTTATATTATGAATAAATATTTATAATAAAAAATATTATTATTATTTTTTATTATCATAACTTTATATATATAAATATAAATAATACTAAATTATATTACTTACTTTTTAAAATTATATTTTGACATTATATTGAAGTCTACTGTAGGAGTAAATGTTGCGTTTAATTTATATCAATATTTGTTTTTATTGTGACATCTCATATAATATATGCATGCAATTGGCTTATTACAGTTATTTATAGAAATATATTTTATAATTTACTGTAATTTTTCATATTATAAATTTTTTAGCTGTAAAAATTAAAAATATCTCTCACGTTTTACTATTTTTAAAATGCACTTAAAAAATATTTCTAAAAAAATGTTTTGTAATGTTTTTTTTTACTAAATACAGTAATAAAATATGATTATTAATAAAAAAATTGTAATTCTAACTAATCATTGTTTAGAAAAATCTTTATAACCTTATTAACCATAAAATTAAAAATAAAATAGTATTAGTAACAAACGGATTAAAAATATCAATTGAATTTTAGTTAGAAATTTACTTATTGTTTTGCAATTGTTTCTAATATAGTTAAATAACAACAATCAAGAATAATTTTATTGCTAATATTTTGCATTATTATCCTATTATATAATATTATGGTTTATTGTCTTAATTAATTTATATTTATTAGTATTAGTAATATTATTATCACTATTAAATCAAAACATATGAACTTCTATACAAAATTGAGTTTATAAAAAATAATTTAATTTAAAACAAAATTATTTATTTTTTTAGTAAAATTATATTTATTCATTTCGATTGATTTAATAATCAATAATAGAATGTTTAATATAAATTTAATATTTTTACTAAAACTTTATTTTCGATAAAATCATAAAAATACATTCATATCTTTATTTATATTTAAAAACATTTTACATTATTATGTTTATGCTATTATATATTTTATATTAAATATAATAGTTTGTGTTATTAATACTTATTTAATATTCAGGTAATTTTATTACTAATTTAATATTATTGTTGCTTAACCAAGATTGAATATTGCATTGTAATTGTAAATAATTTAATAAGTTTGTTAGTATAAAAATTAATAATTTAATTTTATGTATTTCTACATTAACCTTTTTTTGTTTATTTTTAAATCACTATTAAATTTGTTATTTTTTATATATATACTAAAATTTCAGTGTACTTTTTGTAATATATGAAATTTAATGCTATCAAATAATTAATTACAATATAAATATTTTTTTGTTTAATATTTATTATTGTATAGTTTTGTTAATTTAATATATATATATAATTTTAAATTTATCAGTTTGTTATAATCATTGGTATGTTTTTACTGTTATATTAAATAATATATTATAATTGTATTTTTAAATGTTGTTTTTTGTGATTCAAAAAAATTAGGCATTTATGTAAATTTTTTATCCACTAACATCAAGGATTATAATATGACTAGTGTTGACAAAAAAGAGAAATTTCTTGAAAGTTTCTAAAATAAATTTCTATCTATGGGATCCCATGGGATCTATGGTTTATTTTATTCTATCGATATTTGTTATCTTGTAATAATTGTTATTATAAGTAATAATTAAATATTATTATTATTTTAATTATTAAATAATTATAATTATTTATATAGGTATTCCATTTTGTATAATATTATACTATATGTACAGTTATTATGTTTCATTAATATATTTATATTACTTCCAATAGCTATAGATATGGGCATCCAAATAGTATAACAATAAAGTTAAATTTCTATAGAAAGTGAGAAATTTTCTAGAAACTTTTTCAGGGAAATTTATTATAAACTTTCTATTTACCCATCTCTAAATATGCCTAATATGATTATAAATAGTTGTCCTATTTATTTTAGGGAATAGTTTTATATTTTAATTATATCCTAAAATTGCTAAAAATTATTTTAAAAATATTGATTGTTAAGTTTGTTAATTATGATTGTTAGCTCATCTATTATTATATTATTATAGTGTATGTATTATATATATCATATTAACATAAAATAAATATTAAATATAACTGATAAAATGAATTTACATTTTTTTAATATGCTGTATAATATTTAAACAATCGATTTATTGTAGATATAATATATTAAATAAAAAAAATTATTTGCATTATTTAAAACCAAATTATTGCAAAAAAAATCGATTAACCAAGGTTACAATTTTATTTAAGTACTGTACAACTATCTTTAAGTACACATGTTTTATTTGATATATTATAGTACAGTACGATATTATACATTACAATAACAACATTGATATCTGTATTGAATTAATATTTTTTTTTTTAGTTTTTACTTTTATTATTTAGTACTTTATATTGAAAGCTATATAACTTATACTGTATATATATATAATTTATATAATATTACATCAATTTATAGTATTTTTTGTATATATTAAATAATTTAATTTAAATATTGTGAATCATAACTTATGATGTAGATATTATTTTACTAAAAATGTACTCAATCTGTTTTTGTAATAAAAATTTTTTATTAAAATTATAATTACATAGAATTATATGCTATATTTAGTTTTGAAAAACAAATTATTTGATTTCAATTTCAATTTAAAATTTATATATATATAAAATGTGGACTTTAAGTACTAATTTTCCGGGTATTAACATTGAATTTTTTTTAAGCTATATTTTTTTTTTAATTAATTTATTACTTTTGTTATTATGACAGTATAAATGTCTCACAGGTTTATAAATACAGTATTAAAAATCGATATAATTGATTACAGAATTACAGAATTTTATACTAATAACTATTTTTCGTTCATAAAATATATATATATATATACTGTATATACATATACACTCTGTATAATTAATGTGTATATCTATCTCATATATATAAATTTATATATATATATATATATATATGTTTATAAACATTGATAAATATTTATAATTTTTATGCCAGTATTGTCGTCATTCATATCTAATTTATTAGACAAATGTTTCGACAATTGATTTTTTTTAAAGTGTGCAATGATTTTAGTCTATATTCACAAAAATTAATGTGATTTTTTTGTTGTTATTAATAATATTTCTTTGTGTGGATCTATTATTGTACTATTATTTTATAATTATTTTTTTTGCTATATATATATATATATATATATATTTAAAAACGCATATATGACAGAAAAAATTTTATTTTTAAAAGTTTTATTGTTTTAATATTAGCTATACTTTAATATTATTGTACGCATATTCTTGGATATTATATTTTTTTAAAATTATATATTTATTATTCAATATATTTGCTGAAAATTATTATTTAATAATAATAATGCATAATCAAGATAAAATATGTGTATCAATGGATAATATTAATATATTACCGGAATATAATCGTTTAGAAATTCCGTATGTATTTGAAAAAAAAGTTGAAATAATATGAAATAGAAATTTATATATTTAAAAAATTATATTCATGTATTATTATTCAAGATTTAATTGATGTTTTTTAAAAATTTTTAAAAATAAACTAAAATTAGTATTACATTTGGTATACACGAAAGCTTCAGTACTAAAGAGTTGTGTCCTAACGATGAATCGGATGACGATATTCTTTATACACAAGGAATCGATAATCCGGTTACTGTTTTTGATGATCCCATTGATGGGACCAACAAAAACGGTAACACCAAATGTGAAGAAAACAATACTAATAATTATAATAATGTCAATATTGTCAATCAAAACAAACACTGGTCTCAAGCATTGAAAGGCATTACATTGACAATACTTTCGGCACTGTTTTTCTCGGTGACCACAGTTATCGTCAAATATGTTACTGATGTACAACCGGCTCAAATGGCTTTCTTTAGATTTACTGGTATTTATAAATATTTATTTTTAAAATAATAAGAATTTCCTATTGATTTACAAATTATTATTAAATAAAAAAAATCAATTACTAATCAATTTTCAGGTATACTATTATTTACAATACCTGTACTGTTGGAGATCAACAGCAATCCATTTGGTCCGTCCAATTCGCGTCTGTGGCTTATTGTACGCGGACTGGCCGGTGCTACCAGTCTATACTGTCGGTACAGTGCCCTGCATTACATGTCCATTGCCAACGCTACGGTAATTGTACTGTCGATGCCGGTATTTGTCTTCATCTTTGCCCGAATATTTCTCAAAGAATCGTTCGGTTTGTTCCACATCTTTGCCCTATTGATTACAGTAATCGGTATTACATTGACATCGAAGGCTGCCATCATATTTGATGACTCGGATAATGTTTACAGTTCGGTAGTAAAGTCCGCTGTCAACAGTGGTAACAGTCAACTAATAGGACTGGCCTACAGTATTGGCGCTACACTTATTGGTGCATCGGTTTACGTGTTGGTCAGAAAGGTATCAAATATTGATATTTATTTCAAAAAATCATATTTAAGTATTTGTTTTTTTCGGTGGATCTAATTTGTATCGTTTTAATCATTAGCTCAAAAGTTTACATCATTCGGTAATTTTGTTTAACTTTTCGTGGGTCGCCATAACCGAGACAGCGATGATCTCATTGTTGACAAACAACTTCAAACTGCCCGACAATATTGAGGCCATTAATGCCAATTCGTGGTTAATGTGTTTGGTCGCTATCTTCTCGTTTTACGGACAGTTATTGTTGACGAAAGCGCTTCAATCAGAAGAGGCTGGTTTGGTGTCTATAGTTAGGGCCAGTTCTGAGGTATTATTATAATTAATTAATAAGCTTTTTATAATACTCTGAAACTGTATTTTATTATTAATCATTATCTTTATTTATTAAAAAAAACAGGTTATCTATGCCTTTGTGTTTCAAATAGTAATATTCAAGGAAATACCCGACAAGTGGTCAGTATTGGGTGCACTGCTGGTCATGTTATCAGTGCTAATGTCTTCGGTCCGCAAATGGATTATTTCGTTACCGAAAGACTCAAAAATTAGGCAAAAATTATGTTTTATGACTAAATAAACATTATATATATATATATTTTTATAAATTAGTAATATTTCTGTTAAATCGATTGTAACTTTGATAATATATTTTTTTGATAATAAGGTTATTATCAAACCAGATGTTAAGCTTTAAAATTATTTATTACTTATTAAGTATTTTTTTTAATTATTGTATTATTTTGGTATACTGTTGACTCATGTTGTATTAAAAAATATATATAAGTAAACAATTATACAATTAATATTATTTTTTTTAATTTTATTATTTATTATATCTTTGTTATAAACTGTCAAAATATGATAAATTGTTGTTTTTAAAATATATTATAAAAATAATTTTAATAAAATATTTCAATTGATTTTTTTTAAAGCCTATACTCTTGAAACAATCCGCAACACGGATTAGCTCTACAGATGCGTACAGTTTTTGTGGTCAAATTCATCACTATATTAGCAACAGTACACATATTGGGATATGTCGACAGATCTTCCCTTCCCGGCACAGGTATGTGAGCGCATACACTGTCGGGAAACGAAACGTGATCTTTGAATAAATCAGTAAAACTTGTTTCGTCAATTGTTCCCCATTTGTCGAGCAATTGTCGCTGCATTTGATGGTCTCTGACCAGTGATGATCCACAATGATAGGTGTCGTCGACCGACGAGTCGGCAAAAAACGATTTCGACTTAAAGAGATTACAGTGAGTCAGAGAATCAGTTTTCTTTGATGGATAAGTGACAAAGTATTTGGTGGGAGTCATCTCCAGATTGATGGCCAATCCGTCAGCCGAAGCCACAGTCATGTTGACCGACACATGTCTGGGCGCACCGATTAGTCGTTTTAAACCCACTGAAAGATTAGGTGATTCAATAAACAGTCGTCTCAATAGACCTATCGGTAAATAACCTTTTGGACTGTCTTTGCCAAAGAAGTCATCACTTGAGAATAGACTCATTCCAGTTATGGCTAATTGTTATTAAATAATTTTACATTAATTATAAAGTTTTTTTTGTTTTAAAAATAAAATAAAATAATAACCCAATCCATTAGCGTTGATACCATATCTGCCTAATTGTCCGACTTCTGTAAGCATATAAAACGGCGCCATATGTTCGCTGGGATCGGGATGTACTTCCAACAGTACCACCATATCATCGTTGAGCATACGCTTGTTTTGATCCCAATTGATACCCATCAGGATGTGTCCGCTTTTGGTGGCTTTCGACAAACACATAGCCGATGTACATTCGGGGGGCAATTGTTTTTGCATTGTTAGCTCAGATATATCATTGGTCGGCGATTTGTTGTCCGATTGTGTCCGAATCAGATCCCGATTCCAGCGCATCAATTCGTATCTGGCATTTAACACAATGATATCCTCGATGGATACCTGAGCTCCATCGGCCATACCTTTCATTTCGTTCAGACCGGACGGATAATATCGTTTCAAAGCTTTTACATAATTATTGTTAACAAACGTTTCCACTTGTGTCCAGTCAAGCATAACATATCTTTGTTTATAAAATTGCAGATTCTTTAGGATCCTATCTTTTAGTTGTTGTCCATAACTATAGCCTCTCGTATAGGGATCGCCTCGGATGACAATGTGGTCAATAGTTTTCTGATTTTCAATATTTTTTGACATATTTTTGTGTTTTACTGAATATATACAAACAAAATACAACTATAGAAATAAAAGTGAAATAGTTATATAGTTTGCAACTTATATACTAAATAATATTTCAACATAAGTCCACTGTTTAAATAGAAAATATATATTTTTGCAAAAATTCTTAGAAATATTAATTAATAGGAAAAAATACCTGTACTTTTCAATTAAAATAAAATTTCAATTATAAATTTTTATTAATTACTGAATTTTTGTTTAAAAAAAACTCAACAAAACACATTGAATCTAAATTTAATTTAATTTCACAATTAAATGAATTAACAATTTTTGTTATTTTGTGTCGATTTATATTTAAAATCAATAATTATGAATATTAATGAATTTCAATCGATTTCACTGATGTACAGTGAATCAACAATTTTATGAGTGTATAAATAATTTATTGAAAATTAATTACAATTTAATTAAAGTATTCAACAATAAATAAAAATGAAAATAATGAATAGACAACTGTTTTTCACTGATGATTAATTGACATTTTATTAATTTATTATTTATATTATTATTACAACTAATATAACAACTACTACAGTAATACTTTTAATAATTTAAAATAAGTAACTTAATAAATAATTCATAAAATTTTCAAATTGATAATGTTGTTTTTTTTTAAAAATAATTTTTTTAATTTTATTAACAGTTTTTCTTTAAATATATAACTAATTATAATTATAATCGAGTATTATTATTATTATCATGAAATTAATACAATTTAATTTTTTAATATATTACTATTACATATAAATAAGAGTTTAAAACATAGTATTTTTTTTAAAAAAAATTTAATAAATAACAATGTATTTGAAATAATTCATAAATAATCCAATTTTCAACATAAAATACATTAAGATTATGAACATTGATATAATAAAAATTATTATTATTAATCATTAATAGTAATAAATTATAATAACATAATTATTATTATTTTTTTTAATAAACAATTAAGAATCACAACATTTGTTTCATTTAATTTTTTTTTGTTAACACAACACTTGTTTATATAGTATTTCATTAATTAATTTGGTATTTATGTTTGTAATACCAAATCAAAAATCACATCACTATTTATGTTTTCAATTAAAAATGACTTTAAAAAAACAATAAAACTTTGGTTAAAATTCATTGATTATTCATCTAATTTAATAATAAGTCTCTCATTATGTGTGTGTATGTATGAATGTATAATGTTTTAAATAAAACATATAATTATTATAATAATCTCTATTTAGACATATTGACTGTAATTAAATACTATCAAAATAATAATAATAATGACAATTTTAATGCCAAATAAAACATACATGTAATGCGATATATATTTTAATAGTAGATTGAATTTCAACATTTGATAGGTTTCACTAAATGATATTACAATATAAATATTTAAATATAATTATTTTATACATTAAACATAATAACAGATTATATTTCCTTTTTTTATATAAAATATTGTCATTAAAGTATACTAAAAATTTGTTGTTTCAAATGATTTAGATAATTAAAAATAGTATATACGGTAAGCACTAAAATATGTTAAATTTTAAAAATATAAAACCTATTGGATTTGAAATGCAATTGATTTGTAAATGCTTTGGCTATTAAATAAAAAAGCTAATAATATTTTCGTATTATTTTAGTATTTGAAAATAAAAAATCTCATAATATATTTTTGGAAAATATTTTTTTTTGTTGAATTTGGTCAGTTATGATAACAAACACTTAATTTATATATAATAAGTTAGATTATACTATATATATACGGTATATATTATATATATATATTTCGATAAATGCCTAGTATAGGAAAAAATATAATTTCGACTTTAATTTTGAGTGCTCCGGAAGTGTGAGCACCCATTTGCGGACACTTGTTATTATAATACAAGCCGTGACCAAAAAGGCACCAGTTATTGACCAGATATCGGGAATATCGTTAAAAAGCCACAATTGCCAGACAAAGGCCAGCGCAATGTCTGTGGCGGCTCTAACCACAGATACTGGACCCGCCTGTTCCAGCTGTAGGGAACGGGTCAACAGTATTTGGCCACAGAATGAGAATATGCCCAACAATATAATTAAAAACCAAGCTTTGGTAGTTTTGGGCGATGAAAAACCGTCCATCAGAGCTGTAATAATTACCGTTTCGATGATAGCCACCCAACCAAAGTTGAACATAATTATGGAGTGATGAGCTCCTGTTATAATAAAAATATGTATGTTTTAAACCAACACTTTTTTTGTGGATAAAAAATAACAAACCTTTGGCTTTCCTAATAAATATAAACACTGACGAAGCAAATATCGTTGAAGACAGTGCCGACATAACACCATAGATGTGATGCATTTTCTGTGTGGCCAACAATTCTTGACGACTGTCCGACGTAATAGTCATGTTGACCAACAACGAAGGTATAGATGAGTTAACATATTGTGAATTGATATTGATATCGCCGTCGGAGCCGAAAATAATAGGAAGTTTAGTGGTCAGCGACAGACCGACCATTGTTATGAATACTGTTATCGTTTGAAAAATACCGCACGACTCCTAATATATATATATATAATTTTTTATTAAATATTTAATTATTAAATTTGTTTTAATTAATCAATTAAATAACTGTTGACTTACTTTTAGAAAAATACAAGCAAACAATGAGACAAATACGGGAACTGAGAATATAATAACCGACGCATCGGCTATCGGTAAATACCGAAAGGCAGAAAACCGGAGAAATAGCGAAGTGGCGCCCGCTATACCTCTTAGTATTAAGAAGTGTCGCAACTCTGGCGGTCCAAACGGATTACTACCGTTGCGGACGACTAGCGGAAGTGTTAGCAATAATATGCCCACAAACCGGAATACAGCCAACTCTCCCGGGTGTATGTCCTGTATTTATATATATATATACAAACAAAGTATATTATAAATAATTAATATCATAATTGCATCCAAAAGTTTGATATTTATTGTTGATTTTTATTTATTTTCAATAAAATAGTTTATTATAAAAATTAAAATATTAATAAAAAAATAAATTGTTAATTTAAAAAATGTTTATTGTCATCTCAATTAATTATATTTATTTATTTAAAAAATTAAAATGCATATAGCTCAAATTGATTTAATATACTAGATAAATAATTTAAACGTTTATATAAATGTCAAATGTCATAATAATTCAAATAAATTGGCAATATTTTCACATTACTAATTATTTTTATTTTAAATATCAAATAAAGCATAAAAAAATTGATTAAAACTACTAATATTTTTGGCAAATATTTATAATTAGCAAATATGGTAAGAAAACCTTGCTTTCAATATACAAAATAAAATAATATAATATGGATATCCTATGAAAATAAAATAATTGTTTTAATTTTTTTTTAGTTATTTACATTTCCTTCAAGTTTTTACATTTTGGTTTAATGGATGTAAAGTAGTGATAATTTTTATCACTCATATAAATTAACATAACTGTATTTTCATAGACACATTCAAGCTTATTTCCCCTTTTAATATTTATCATAATTTTAGTTTTTTTTGTTATTGATAAAATAAAACATTTTTCATTAATAATAATACAAACATTATCGACAACTATGTATATTGCAATTTAATGGTTGTAAAAATAAATCAATTTTAGTATTTTACACAAAAAAACTAATAATAAAAATTATATTCATTAATTATAAGATTAAATAATCATAAAATTTGATTACATTTTTAGAATAATTTATATAAAATAAATTATCACAAATTTTATAATTGAAATTTATAATTGCAAATTTGATATATTGAATATACATATAATTTATAGTTAGTACAAAAAACACATGTAATTAATCAATCATAATCAAAAAAAAATTATGTGTAAGAGGATTGTGTGATGAAAATGTATAATTAAAAAAATATATATAATAATAATGACATGCAATAATAAATGCAATAAATGTGGTTAACTTTTTTTTTACACCTAAAATTTTTTTTTTATTAAAGATACTCAATATTTTGTATGATAGGACACATATACCGGTATATTATACTGTATAATACAGATATATATATATAAATAGACTTTAATACTAATAAATTATTAGTAATAATAATCATAATAATAGCTTTTAATAGATTAATATAAGATTTTTTTTGATTAGTTTTTTCGGATCACTTGAAAAATTCCTATTGAATTGTTGTCAACACACAGACAGACAGACAGACAGAGACATAAAAAAAACTAATTATTTTTGGGAATTAAAACTAGTATTTATTTAATTACTTCAGTGAGATATATCATATATACCCTATTATATGATATATTTGATGATAAATACAATTTATAATACCATTGATTGATTAATAGATAATAATCATACAAAAATATTGTTGATTAAGGTATCAAATTAAAAAATATTAATAATACAATAATTATACGTTTTTTTTAAAAAAAACAATTGAAACTATTATATTATAATTTTCACTATTTATTATCATAATTATCTATAAATAAAGTTCAGTGAAAACTGTTAATTGCAAACCAAATACAATCAATCAATTGATATAATATTGAAAATGATTAGTTTGTTTGTTTGATAAGAAATTTTGAAATATAATAATCATTATAATAAGTAGATATGGTTTTGACTTACGTCCAGATATTTGACGATAACAGAGGAAAGGGAGAAAAAGACAGAACTGAGCGACGAATAGATAATCCCTTTATATAATCGCCAATTGAACTCATGGTATGAATCGTCAAACAGTTCATCGCAAACATCGGTCGAGTCGTGCAATCGTTGAGTCTCCGAGTTTATAGTATATTCGTCGGCCGATTGATGGTCACCACCGCCGCCGCCAATCACAAGCATTTGATTCATGTCTTTGCCGTTGGGCTGCGAGCCGAGCAACGGACTGTTCAATACGGTTCCGCCCATCGGATCCCATTTGGATGACGACAGCGACGAATTGGAAGAGCTCTTGCGGTGTCCGGACATATCTTTTGTTTGTGTCTCACAAATAATTATCACTTGATATCACTGTTTATCATTTACGACATCACTATTGTCTTCATATATATCATATCATATATATATTATACAAAAATATCTTTGGCTTCAATCTCACCACAATTAAGACACACAATCTGCTGATGGTCTTCACCAGTCATCGGTGGTGGTGGTGATGGTGGTCATCATTATTCAGAGATCACAACATAACGGGTCAAACAAATTGATAAACAAATATATCAATCAATCAATCAATCAATCAATCGATCAATAGATGAGATTAAAAAACATTGTTATGAATGAGTTATCAAAATAAAATCACAGTCACTATAATCACAATCAAATGAGTAAAATAAATATTAATTATATCAAACAATTGTTATGATTTAATATATCAATTGAAACCTATATATAATATGTTATATTATATTAAGAAATTAATTAATTATTATTTTATAAATAAAATGTTTCATTAATTCAATTGTATTTTCAAAAAGTCATTACTTATATATTTTGAATGTATAGTAAAAGTCAAATATTAATATATTAATACATTTTGAGTGTTCAATCCATTGGTGTTTCACATTTGGTTGAATGCATTACACAAACACACAGTAAGTCATACATAGATTTTTTTTTGAGTCAATTGACTGAACCAAACACAACAAACACATCAAATACAACATACAAAACCCTTAAAGCATTTTTATATTTAATAATATAACTAATAATAACTCACAGTATTTATATCATAGGTTATGCGGCATAACAGTGTAGTAGAGATGCTATTATGAGTTATTATGGGAACGATAGGATAGTGAGGTTGGGTTTGTCACCAAATAATTTATATAAAAAAAAACATATGATTTTTAAACACTTAAATAGCGTATCGAAAATTAAAATATATTTTTTTTGAAATTTTTGTTGTTGAATATTACTGTACTCTATTATAAATTGATTAGTTTGTATAACTTATATACACATATAATTAGTTATTTAAAAATTTATTATTATTATTATTAGTAATACTGTAATAAGCCGTCTCTTATTTTCTAAAAAAACAGACATATGTTTGTAATGCAATCAAATAAATAATAAAAAAAAATTATAACACAATTGACTGACGCAAACACAGCCAGTGCTCTATATATTTCAACTTTCACTACAATATATAAAATAAAATACACTGTATTTAAGATATATTTTATTTCAATATATAAATATATATATTTTCCTCTCATATGAATTGTTTTGTTGACCTCAATAGTGTCAATAACAATGTGTGTCTCTTAATTGGTTTCACATTGTTTTTAAACAGTTTATATGACATTTTATTTATGTTTCTCTTTATATCATTAATTATTAAATTATTGTTCAAAACAATTTTCGCACTCAATTTTTTCTGTATAAATAAAATCTCTCTCTCTCTCTCTCTCTCTCTCTCTCTCTCTCTCTCTCTTTATATTATATATCTAACTGTTTTACAGGTATATAAATATTAATATTTAATCTGGACAAACTTTGCATACAAACAGGTAATTTTATATACAGATATTAACACTGCTTTTATAATACGTTTATTTGTTATAAAATATTTATTTTATAAAATTTTTTTACATCACTTGAAATATTTATCAATAATTTGATTTTTACAAATAATATAAATAGCATACATTATATCAATATATATATATATATATATATATATATATATATATATATATATTACAGTAATATGACAGCTAGTATCACATAATTGTAAAATTAAAATTTATATCAAATTTTAAATATAATGTAAATTATCTAAACAATTGATACAATAATTAATGATTGTAATTTTAATTTAAATCATTTATTAAAATATTTTCAACAACAAAAATTATAAATAAAAATTGTCACCTTGCATTTTAATATTTTCAGTTAAAAACATTTTTTAAAAAATTGTATTAAAAATAGTATCCAAATTGTAATTTTTTAAAAATAAATTAAGTAAACAATTATTAGTCAAAAATTCAGGTCATAACTCGTCGCGTATGATATTCTGTAATTAAAAATAAATTATTATTAAATTAATATAAATTTTTGACACAAATACTAAATATTAAAAAATCAAATCATTAATAATAACTTACATCTTGATTATCATCTGATAGAAAATCTTCAACAATAGGTATGATTTCTTTAGCTGACTGGCCATCAATAGCTACACCTTTAGCTGATTTTTTATACAATTTAAGTGTCGGATAGGCGTTAACGCCGGCATCTCTGCATAACTGTCTAAATGATTGACAGTCAACTTTGCCAGTCTTTACTTTGCCTTTTAATTTCTAATAAATTTGATTAAAAATAATAATTTTAAAAAATTAGTTTTATTAGTAATTATTTAGGATGTGAACTACCTTTGAGATGACTTCAAATTCAGGTGCAAAATAGGTACAATGAGAGCACCAGGGTGCGTAAAAGTCAATTAGCCAAACAGTGTCCGATTTGATTAACTTTTTGAACATGTCTTCACTGGTGATCTCTTTGACAGTACTCGGTATGAAATTATAGGCCCAAACTCTCAATGACTCGGCATCTCTATTATTACCATTATATTTGCTAAAATTATTAAATATTAAAAAAAAATAATTTTATAATACTTATACTACGAATATTATATATATTAAAAATCTCAACAAAACTAACTTAAACTTTTGGGTTTTTGAATAGTATTTCGAGTCTTTAGATGGATACAAACGAATGGTCGGATAAGAGCTAACACCGGCATCACTGCACAGCTGTGCGTACGCCTGACAGTCAACTGATCCAACGTTTACGTTTGGTTCCTCTTTGAGTAGTTTAGCTAATTTAGTCCATTGCGGTGCCAATCGCTGACACGGGCCACACCAGGGCGCAAAAAAGTCAACCAACCAAAAACTGTTACCTTTTTTATTGTCTACCGATTCTTTGAATGATTCGGGCGTCAAGTGTACCACTGAAGGAACTAATGTCTCCTAAAAAAAACAAAAAAATATTACCAAAATTTAGGTCAACCAAGGTATTTTTTATAAATATATAAATTATATTATTATTATCTGATTTACATGTATAAAATCAATCAAATCTTGCTCTGAATGAGATCCATGAAACTGGTGTGCAATCGATGAGTTATAGAGAAGTACTGTTGGATAGGATTTGATGTTATACTGAAAATAGCGACCAAAAAATCATAACAATTATGTTTTAAAACTTTTTTAAAAAAAAAATAAATATTATCATTTGATTAGTACCTGACGACACATTGTCGAATGTATAGTACAGTCAATGGTACCAAAGTTGACCAAATGATTGGCACTTCGGGAAGCCTTACGAATTTCGGGCATCAATCGCATACACGGCGGACACCACTATAAACGAGACAATCAGACCGGTAATTAAATTAAAATTCATTCATTAAAAAAATATTTCCAACTACTATAGTGTGTATAGACGACATACCGGTGCAAAAAAGTCGACAAACCAGGGTTTATCAGTGGACACTGGATTTTGCACTTTATCTTCAAACAGAATCGGATCCAATGTTTGTAAACGACTAGAAAGTGATTCTTTGGCAAAGTTTGCGATATCAAAGGCTAGTATTCGACCTAAAAAATTAAATATAAATTATACCACAATTAGAAATAGATTTTTTGAGAGAAAGAAATTTTGAGAACTAAAAGACACAAACCGTGGTATAACTCATAAGTTGGTCCAGCATTGAGTACAGCGATTGTCGGATATTTACTAATGAAAAACTGAGAGCAAGCCTGTGGTTCTCTGTCGCAGAAAACTTTACCCACATTAAGACTTTCGTCGCCGACAAGTGCCGCCAATCGTTTGGTCTCATATTGATTCACTTCTTTGTCCTCATCACTCAACGTAAACTCGACAATCCATGGATCAGTAGACAAATCTGTGCCTAAATTGTGCCAAACAGTGCGCAACTCTTTTGTCGACAATTTCTTGACGTTTGGCAACTTTGCGAGAACCGCTTTAAATATCTGTTTCGCTTCCACCGATTGGTCACTGTTGGCGATCTCGAAATAGTTGTGATGATCGCCAGAAATGTCTTGGAAAAGAGCAATCTTTGACTCGTGAATACCGTAATGATCGCAAACTTGTTTGTCATCTGAATCGCAGAACACTTGCGCCACTTCTACCACATTCTCCAACATTATTGCCACCATTTGTTGGGTGTCTTGAAAAGCACAGTCTAAAACATTACATTACAAATTAGTTAAATAAAATGTTTATAAATTATATATTAAATCAATTATCTATATAACGTATATATTGTTACCTTTATTATTAACGCAAAACATTAAAAGCCACCATTGATTTGCTGGCTTTGTCTTCAATTGATTATCGTCATCATCTTCATCAACGGTGTGCGTATAGAAAGCATTCAAATTGAATCTATCGATAGTTGTCATCCGTGGTTGCAATTTATTTAACACGTATTCAACCATTGATTGTGTTTCGCGTTTACCTTCATAACTGTCGGACTATTATTTTGAATTATAAAGACATATCAAATCAGTCCTTAAAATTGTAGACAAAAAAAATAAATTGTCTGTCAATTAACTTACTTCGGGATAGAAGATAAGCGATGGATAGGAACGGATGCCTTGTTGGCGACATAGGATCCACTCTTCTTCGCAGTTGACGGCACCGATACGTATGACAGAGTCCAACTCTTTGGCCAATTTGCGCCAATCGGGTGCCAAGTGATGACAGTGCGAACATTGCGGCGAATAATAGTTAATAAACCAAACGTACGGACTATTGGTAACCGATGTCTCGAAGTCGCTCTTCGACAACGTTATAATTTCTTCGTCATTATCATAGATACCGAAATCTTCGTTATAGTATTTCCACGAATGGTATTGATAGCGATGGCCGGATGAATCGTCTTTGAGTCCGTCTTCGCCAAACTGGTCATACTTTTTGCGCATCTCTTCATCCTTTTTTTTAAATGATAAAATATAAGTGAAAACATAAACAATTGTATTGTCAGCTGATCCACACAATTTAATTAGTCATACCTTAAGCACTTCATAGGCTCGGGTTATCTTCAAAAAGTTTTCGTGAGCTTTAGGATCGCTCTGTAATTAATAGACAAATAAACAAAAAAAACTTATATTAAATTTAATGATAGATCAAGTTTTTAAAAAAATATATATTTTTTTATTTTGTTAAAAATCTAGAAATATTATCCAATATATAATGATTTTTCATTATTTTTTAATAAAAATATCTCATAAATCATCAAGTACATGCATTAATTGTATAATAATTATTATAAGTAATTATTACTAACTTGTAATATATGTTTGATAACATGTATTATATAAAATGTATAAAATTATAATGATAATGTAAAAAATGTGCTAGCTAATTATTTTTTTTCACATAATGCTCATAAATAATTTGATTATTTTTTTTAGTTAATAAATTAAAATAAATTTATAATAAAATAATTTTTTTGTAATAACTTAAATATAGCCTTAAGTATTGCCATAAGTGAGTGGACACGCCTACGACAATACATCCTAATTAGGTGTGTGTTATGTTTGTGTCCCAACCGTATTGTCGGTCATACCTTGTTTTTGTCGGGATGTTTGCTTAGTGCCAACCGTTTGAATGCTTTTCTAATGTCCCGATTATCGGCATCCTTGCCGACGCCCAACAGTTCATAATAGTTTTCGTGGTCACCATCGCTAGTGGACACCACCACCACTACTAACAGACTAGCGGTCAATAGCAGACAAAACACAGACACCGATACCAATACAATGAAGTTGTGTCTCATTTTTTGTTTAGTTGTCGATAGTTTGCTATAACTAACTAATCATTTAAACTGATTGATTGATTGATTGATTGGTTATTTGACCGAAAAATTAAACAAAAAATTAATTAATTATCAATCAATCAATGTGTTTGACACTCATTGGATAACAACACTACTGTATAATTGAATTGAATTTTTATTTACTTATTAATAACTTTTTTTTTATTATTAGTTTTATTAATAATATTTAATTATTATTATATCATATATTTTATTGAATGTCTTGAATATTATAGATGAGTGAAAACATGTGTTTAAACGTCACAACAAATACTGTTTATTGCTTTTTACAATATTATTGATATTTACTTTATTTTAATACTTTCACTGTCTGTATGTGAGAGAGTATGAGAGAGAGAGAGAGAGAGAGAGAGAGAGAGAGAGAGAGAGAGAAAGAGAGAGCACTGGTGGGTATGAAAGTAACGTCAGATAGATGTGCAGCCAATGGCTTAGATAGACGTGTCTTAAGAAAGTTGTCTTAAAAAAAGAAAGTGAAAGTAAGTATCACTGATGGGAACCGTTTATAATTGATGATATGGTTAGACATTATCAATATTTTTTTTCGGTAAACTAACCGAACCTAACCCTCGGGAATAAAAATCTAATAATTTTTGTTTAGTAATAGTAAGTAAATCTATTGTGAATTTATAAATTTACACACTTTTAGATAATTTATAATTTTTATAATTGAGTTTTGAATTTATTGGATATAATTTATTATTATCTATATTTTAAGTTAAAAAAAAAGTTTATATTGTTTTTTATGTTATTTTTTATTAGTTTTATTATTATTACTACAGTATTATTAATGAATAAAAATAAATTTAGTTTACACAATAAATTATTTAAAAATATGAATGTATGCATAAATAATATATAAATTATATATATATATATATATACTGTATTAACATTTCAAAATATTATGTCTTATATTTAATTAAAATGTATTTTACTTTATTTAAGTTATATTACTATTTTCTTATCAATGTTTATATTATTCAATAAGTTTTTTTAAGTAACTTATAAAAATTGTTGTGATATACTGAACAATAGTATTATTCACTTAATTAATCATTTAAAAATCATTGTTTATTTTTTTCATAACTATTATAAAATATTAATAATCTATAAAAAAAATTGTTGAAACATATAATGATCTATTAATCATTGTATGCTAAGTTGATACAATATTTTTTAAACATTCATAATATATATATAATAATTGTATGACATTGATATTGACATTAATTTGGATATATTATTATTAATAATAATATTAATACTGTCTACAATTTTTAAATTAATGTTTATTATTGTTATAATATTTGATACAAAATTTAAGATTTACATTAATCTCAGTGATTATTATAATAAATCATGAGTTTTTAAAATAAAAACAACAACAACAACATTAATTATACAGAATATTCTTGAAATATTGTGTTTTTTTCATATAATTGTGTTAATATGTTTTCATTTTTATTATTATTTATATAATAGCCTGATTCATAAATACTTTTTATAATAGTACAACAATTATTATGTAAAAATATTTATATTACAATCTTATTTAAAACATTCAGCAATAATAATCACCAGTGCTCTGATGATACAATTATTTTCTAAATTTATATAATAAAAAAAATATCTCATTAAAACAATTATTATTATTGTTATTATTACAATTGGTGCAATATGTCTGTGCAATTATAAAATACATTTTGCTAATTACAAAATTTGGCTAATTACAAAAATAGTATAAAATTTTATCATATAATAAAATGGGTCATTAAATAAATTGATTTTTCTAATTTTTATTTATTCACTATAAAAATATCAAATGTGATTTATAGTATAAATAAATTATAAAAAAATAATATAAATTAATTTAAATTATTTCATAAAAATTAATATTGCAGACAATTATTAATACATGTGATTCATAAAATGTCATCGATTTTTTCGAGACAAAAATCAATAGATTAAACAAAATCAATAGATTATCAGTGGAATAGTCATCGATTTGGTTGTGATGTCTGTAAAAGAGATCGAAATCAACGAAACGGTAGGTCTTCGGCAACGACTGCCACAGGAAGAACAGATCAACTTTGATGTCGCACTCAAAAAGTGTTCGCTGTTTAATGGGGTCGAAGGTTACGGTGTGGACCACAAGACTATTCTTCGACATCGTATATATAATGCAATTGTATTGACATTTCTTTATTCAAATCTTATGCGAACAACAGTGGAGTGCTTTCTGCCGGAAGGTTCGCCGATATTCCTCTGGTTGGGTGACTTCAAGCCCTGGTGGGGAAAGCCATATATTGCTCATCAGGTTGTGTTTTACGCGGCCGTTGCAATTATTCCCGCATATTGTACATTAAATATTACTTCTGATACAATCAATAAGCGATGGTGTTTGCCATTTAAGTATATAAATGGATTGATTTCCGCCCGAGAGGCCAAACTTGTGGACATCGCTGATGTAAAAAAGTTAAGAAAAAAAATGAAACAAACATTCAGACAGAGTATAGTGTCGTGTATTAGTGTCCTCTTTCCGTACTCGCTATCAGTTCTCATATCATTTATAATCTATTGCAAGACGTGGTACGAGTTGGCGTTTTTCGGTATTTTCTGGACAATATATGAGAGTATTTGGTCTTTTTATATCACCTCCAATATGGGTCTATTGCCCGGTTGTTTCGATATTGTTTGCTATTATCTAAAGTTAAGGTACGACCAGATTCACAAAGATCTGGAAATATTAAATAAAAATTTTTGTCGACTATCATCAAAACATTCACAATCGATGACAAATTCATTATTAGCTGAATGTCGACTACAATCGGATCAAATACTCGACAAACTTAACGATACTAATAATGATGTCATATATTATAACAAATATTGGTGTAAATATATAGCTACTAGTTTTGTCTCATATTTACCGCAATTGTTATTTGAAATCTATGTACTAATATTCTTACCGATGAATAAAAGCGTCCAATTATTTTCATTATTATTGAATTTCAATATATTTGCATTGATTACCCAACTGTCCCTATTTGCAGCTATTTTGCATCAAAAGGTAGATCTTATTTTGAAAGTTAATTTTATAATATTATAAACATGTATTTTTGTTTAATATTTTGTTTAATAGGCTTACAGTGTATATATAAAGCTAAACTCTACGAGTATTTTAATGACTAAAAAGTATAGATCATTGAAAACATCGCAGACTTGGACTTTGAAACAAAAGTTAAAATTTATGACATCTATTGAAAGATATTCCGGTGGACTACCCATTGGTTTCTCAATTTGGACGATAAAATTAATAGATTTTGAATGCTATTATCATATAGTAGTCGAAGGCATACTTTATTTTATACTTATTTGCGGACTTTTGCAAAATAACTAAACCTATGAATACATTAGTCTCTTATAAGTAGAATTCGAGAAACTTTCCCAGTGATGGAAATTTCCTTATAAAATCTCTTCAATTTTTCACTGAAAATACTTTATTTTCCCTCTTTTCATCGTTAGAAACGGAAAATATTGTATATTTTATATTATTACTATAAATAGTATTAAAACAAATATTTTGCACAAAAAAAAGTTATTGAAATATTTAAAAATAAATTTCAATTCAATAAATTTAACTAAACTATTTATTACTAACACTTAAAATAGATTTTAATTTGTTTTTCAATATTTATATTTTGCATTAATCTAAAATATTTGTCATATCATTTTGATAATTATGGCATTACTTAGATTTAATTATATTCACAAAGATTGGATATTAATATATTTTTGTTTATTTTCTATAGTATTTTTTACAAAATGATTTTAATTTTACTGATTATATTATAAAATTAAATTATAATTCCTTTTATATAATATATAATAAGAAATTATATAAATTTTAGTTTATTTTTGTAGTAAAGAATAATATTATTGGATAAATATAGCAATTTATACGATATTAATATTGACATTAATTTGAATACAATTTTTTTCATTAATTATGTCTATAAATTTTTAGATAAATGCTTATTTATTACTATATTTAATGTAGTATTTATGATTTACATTAATCATAGTCATGACAGTTACGATTTTTTTTAAATAAAAAACATCATTAATTACAGAATATTCTTGCAATTTTAAATTTTAATTGTGTTTTTTGTTGTTGAAATAATTGTGCAATTATGTTTTGATTTTATGCAATTTATATAATAACTGTTATATATAAATATCTAACTATGATATAACAGTAGAAAAGTTTTAATATAATATTTTTTGTGCTGTTATATAGAAATTTATATAATAGTTACTGTATTATAGAAAATTTCATAAAAATCAAAACATAATAACACTATTATATCAATTTAATTTAAAATCATATTTAAGGCAATAATAATTAGTACTCAAATGATACAATTATATATTTCCAAAGTTTATATAAGAAAATTATCTCATTAAGAAAATAATTACTATTATTACAATTTGTTCAAAAAATTTTAATGCAATTATAAAATACATTTTACTAATTTCAATGTTTGGAAATTATTATAATATGAATTTTATGATAAAATAATGATAAAAATAAATTTATTTTAAATTAAATCATAAAACTTAATATTTAACTGCAAACAAATACTGTTCAATCATTTGCAAATTGACAATAAATATTTTTTTTAAAAATGTGATTTACTTATTGAAAAAAATAAATTTAAGTAAAACAAAATCAATAGATTATCAGTGGAATAGTCACCGATTTGTCAGTGATGTCTGTAAAAGAAATTGAAATCAACGAAACGGTAGGTCTTCGGCAACGACTGCCACAGGAAGAACAGATCAACTTTGATGTCGCACTCAAAGTGTGTTCGCTGTTCAATGGAGTCGAAGATTACGGTGTGGACCACAAGACTGTTCGTCGACATCGTATATATAATGCAATTGTATTGACATTTCTATATTCAAATCTTTTGCGAACAACTCTCGAGTGCTTTCTGCCGGAAGGTTCGCCAATATTCCTCTGGTTGGGTGACTTCAAGCCCTGGTGGGGAAAGCCATATATTGCCCATCAGGTTGTGTTTTACGCGGCCGTTGCAATTGTTCCCGCGTACTGCACTCTGAATATTACTTCCGATACAATCAATAAGCGATGGTGTTTGCCATTCAAGTATATAAATGGATTGATTTCCGCCCGACAGACCAAACTTGTAGACATTAATGCGGCAAAAAAGTTGAGAAATAAAATGAAACAAACATACAAAAGGGGTGTCATGTCGTGCATTAGTGTCCTCATCCCGTACTTAATATCTGTGTTCATAACATTTGCCATCAATTGCAAGACATGGTATGAGTTGTTATTTTTCGGTATTTTTTGGACAATCTATGAAGGAATTTGGACTTTTTATATCACCTCCAATATGGGTCTATTGCCCGGTTGTTTCGATATTGTTTGCTATTATCTAAAGTTAAGGTACGACCAGATTCACAAAGATCTGGAAATATTAAATAAAAACATTTGTCGACTATCATCAAAACATTCACCATCGATGACAAACTCATTGTTAGCTGAATGTCGACAACAATTGGATCAAATACTCGACAAACTTAACGATACTAATAATGATGTCATATATTATAACAAATATTGGTGTAAATATATTGCTATTTGTTTTGTCTTATATTTACCGCATTTATTATTTGAAGTCTATGTACTATTATTTCTACCGATGAATAAAAGCGTTCAATTATTTTCATTATTATTAAACTTCAATGTGTTTGCATTGATTACCCAACTGTCCCTATTTGCAGCTATTTTGCATCAAAAGGTAGATTTCAATTTTCTTACATAATTATTGTTTATGTAATATTAATGTTTAATAAATAATTTAATAATAGTATATATCATATTTGAACATAAATTTACATTTAATTTAATAATAGGCTTTCAGTTTCTATAAAAAGCTAAACTCTACGAGTATTTTAATGACCAGAAAGTGTAGATCTGTAAAGATATCGCAGTTTTGGACATTTAAGCAAAAGTTAAAGTTTATGATAACTATTGAAAGATATTCCGGTGGACTACCCATTGGTTTCTCAATTATGACCATAAAATTATTAGATTTTGAGTGCTATTATCATATAGTAGTCGTAGGCATACTTTATTTTATGCTTATTTGTGGTCTTTTACAAAATAATTAAAATTAATCAATGAATACAATACACTTAATTATTTTGATAATACTATATTCAATATAATAAAATTTATTTTAAATTATTCAGTTTTTTTCATAAAGAATAATAATATTATTGCAATCAAGGAAAATGACAATTGAAATATTGTTTTATATTTTTATATTTATATTTTTCATTAAAAACAAAACATTTATCAAATTAATTTGAAAATTATGACATCGATTTAATTTAATTATATTGCACAAACATTATTTAATTAAATAAATTAGGTTAATTAAATTATATGAACATAAAAATAGAAATATTTAAAATATACTGAATATTTAATAAAATTGTCTTTTTAATTTTGTTTATATTATTGTATTTTAATATTTTAATTTAGCAATAATCAGTCAAATATAAGCAATTGTATTAACATAATAACATAATAAACAATTACATAAAATAATTCATAAACTATTCATTAAGACAATGCACTGTCTTATACTAAAAAAATACTTTTAAGTTATATAAAAATAATTATGCAAATATTTCATTATTTATTTTAATAAAAAGAAACAAAAAAAGTTATAATAAAGATAATCATTAAATAATATCGATTTTTTATTTATTATTTGTTCACAAAAAATATTTTTTAATGTGATTTACATATAGACAACAAAAAATAATTTTAAGTTAAACAAAATCAAGAGATTATCAGTGGAAAAGTCATCGATTTGGTAGTGATGTCTGTAAAATAAATTGAAATCAACGAAACGGTAGGTCTTCGGCAACGACTGCCACAGAAAGAACAGATCAACTTTGATGTCGCACTCAAAGTGTGTTCGCTGTTCAATGGAATCGATGGTTATGGTGACGACCCGAAGATTGTTCGTCCAGAAGGTACGACGAGATTCACAAAGATCTGGAAATATTGAATAAAAACTTTTGTCGACTATCATCAAAACATTCACAATCGATGACAAAATTATTGTTAGTTGAATGTCGACTACAATTGGATCAAATACTCGACAAACTTAACAATACTAATGATGATGTCATATATTATAACAAATATTGGCGTAAATATATTGCTACCTGTTTTGCCTCATATATACAGCAATTGTTGTTTGAAATCTATGTACTAATATTCTTACCGATGAATAAAAGCGTCCAATTATTTTCATTATTATTGAATTTCAATATATTTTCATTGATTACCCAACCATTTGCAGCTATTTTGCATCAAAAGGTAGATTTCAATTTTCTTACATAATTATAACAGTTTTGTTGTGTATAATTGTTTAGTAATAGATTTAATATATCATATTTGAACATAAATTCTCATTAATTAATTAATTAATAATAATAGGCTTTCAGTTTCTATAAAAAAGTTAAACTCTACGAGTATTTTAATGGCCATAAAGTGTAGATCTGTAAAGATATCGCAGTTTTGGACACTTAAGCAAAAGTTAAAGTTTATGACAACTATTGAAAGATATTCCGGTGAACTACCCATTGGTTTTGCAATTTGGACCATAAAATACATTGATTTTGATTGTTATCATATTATAGCCGAAGGCATACTTTATTTTATACTAATTTGTAGTCTTTTGCAGATAAATTAAATTAATCACGAATTGAAAATCTAATTCAATAAATAAAATGTTTTTTTATAATTACTAAATATTTATTTTATTTTATTGCTTTATTATTTTTTTTATGTCAATCATCCTAAAAATACATATTTTTTGATTGATACATACAATCTATATCAAAACTAATTGATAATAATGACCATGGTCATTTTGGCAAATGTTGTTATTTGTATACAATTTTAATCATTAATATCTCAATTTTATTATGTTATAGAAATTTTTGTCAATAAATTTTGAAAAAGTAAATAATTATATACAACAGTCATTGATTAAAATAAAATTGATATAGTTAAATATCTAAATTATTTATTTATATATTGATTATTAATTAATTCATTACAAATTAAATATTTAATATATTTATAATATATATAGTAATCTGTCGTTTATTATGTCATCCAATTTTATACAAACCTATTAAAAATCATTATTATTATTATTGTGTGTTTATATATATAGGTATAATTTTAATATTGACATATATTTGGCATTTTAAGTTGTATTAAATTAATAATGTTAAATTTGTAATGTAATATTAAATATTTGTTAAAAATAAAAGCCAATTATTTTTTTTATTTTGAATAAAACTCGTTAAATTGTATTAGTATTTTAGATTAAAAAAAAATCTATTTGTTAGTTGACTAACAAAATTAATTAATTACTTAAAATTTATAGAATTTACATAAAAAAATAAATAACTGTTACTTGAAGTGAAATAAATATGTATACATAAAAAAAACATTTTTCTAAGTATAAATTAAATGTAAAATAAACTCCTAATACATTTCAATTCATATAAATGAACCTATATTTCACTGAAAAATATTTAATGATAATAGTAATGAAAATAATATTTTTTTAAAATTAAGTCTTAGATTAGTTGATTTCATTTAATATATATATATAGATATATATATATTAATGAATGATAAAATGAATTTATACATTATATTTATATGTCTTAATGCAAATCACAGATAATTGATTAAAATTTAGCTTCACTTTTATACAACTTATGTGTTGTAATCAATACATAAATATATATATATATAAAATTTATATATATATTTAAGTTAAGTTGGTAATTATTTTATTTTAATCCATATAAAAAATTTATCGTCAATTTTTTAAAAATAAATATCTCAATTACGTTAATTATATATTTATATATAATTTTGTGCTTTAATTTTCATAATCGCAAAAAATGGCTCAAAAAACATCACATTTTCCCTCGCTTTCAATTTGATAAATAAAGTAAATTGTAAGACAAATAAATCAATTATAACCTAAGTTTTAAAGTAAAAAAAACTAAAGAAATTAATAGAAAAATTCTAGAGTATATCATAATAAATACAATTCTAATAGTTTAATATAAAGTCTAAACTATAATCTGTCATAAATTTTGCTAAAATAAAATAAATCTATTAATACAATTTACAATTGATTTTTTTTTGTTTTGTTTTCAGTGAATAATAAGCACCAAATTATAAAATAGCAGTTATAATAAAAATCATTTCTTTGCTGAACACGTTTTCAACATTTTCATTGGTCTAAGTCTGGATCGGGTGAGTCGGCCGACGGCCAACTGTTTGAGACTTCGAGTAAAACTCATTTTCATGATCTGCTCTTTGGATACAACCGGTCGAGTCCATAGGGAAGACCTCAAGTGCTTAGACGGCGGCGAGTAGTCGGACGAACATCTCTTGCGTTTGAGACTACTTCTGGATGCCGACTGTGACCGCAATTTTGTGGAGCTATTGTTGTCAATAGTTAAACGTCTCAATAGTCTTCTGTGTCGAAAAATATTAGTGTTTTTCTTAGCACATAATTTATTATCAATTTTAATTTCTTGACTAATATTATTGCTTTGAGAGAACAATTTAGACAACTTTTGGAAACTATTTTCCGTATCGTTAGTATCATCGGTACCATTGATAGCACCAAAAATGCATAAATTTCTATCGATGTTTGGCGATATCATCAATGATGAGTATGTACTACTACTACTGCTGCTGTTACTGTTGCGACCATTCGATATCATCGGTGACGACGTCTGAAGATGATTATCCGCATAACTTAATGGCAGTGAAGTTCGCGGTTTAAGTGAAGTCATTTGAATATAATTACTAGCATTTGGCCAATACTTAGAGCTGGTATTGTTGTTGTCGAAAGAGTTACTGTTATTCATTGTTTGTTGCGACGAATAATGAGGTGTCGTTAAACCCGTTTTGTTAATTAAATATTGATTTAATGGAGTATTATCTCCAATAACTTTGTTAATGTTTGCTAACGAAGACTGCGTTTCCACTAAACAACTATTTTCATCACTAATTGCAGAAACATTGTTCAAATCGTATGGTGAGTTGTCGTCGACACTTAAATTTTTGGGATCAATAACTACATAGAGTTCCCATTCGTTTTGTGAGAGATTCACTAGTGATGGAAGAGCTGCATATTCTTCATCGGTCAACTCATCGCATACACCGGCAATCATTGTTGGCGTCGGTGGCGATGAGGTGCCGCTGTCTCGTGAAGACTCACTACTTTGACCGTCAGTGTCGTCAACAATGTTTGTCGACTCACACATACTAGTGGTGGTTGTTGTTGTTGTTGTGGTGTCATTAGTTGGTAGACTTGAGCTATCAGTTGATAAATCACTACTAAATGATTCAATATTTGGCTTAGTATTAGTCGTATTAGTAAATGGCGTCAAATCAGTCGTTTGTGTGCCGTTTATGTTAGTCTTTGGACAGTTAGATAAATCAGGTGATAATTCGGTTGATTTGGAAGAAGTGCTGGTCATTGAAGGAACTGTCGTATCGGTAGATGTGTCCTTATCTATGAGACAATTATAATAATCACAAATTACATAAACAATAACAAAAAATGTATTACAAAATACCTGTAGTCGTCAATATATTAGTTAACAATTCGGTTGATTTTTCATTACATTTATTTATTGAAAGATTTTCATTGTTTTCAGTCTTTTGATTGTTATAGTTGTTGTAAATCTCTTCCAGTGTGTCATCGTATCCGTCATCACTTTCTTCATCTTCGCTATCAGTAAACAGCGACATCATTGGCATATTCTGGTCATTCTTGTTAAGTGAAACTCCTTGATTGTCTTCAATCATAACGGCCAGTACTGTAGTATTGTCGGCCCTAAACCTTGATTGATACCATCGATTCAGACAAAAATGAACCAAAGCTCGAGACGGACTCAATCGAGTGGTGCCGACATCGAAGATGGCTTCGAGCAGTTCGGGACTGTACTGGTCTTCTTCGACCTCTTGAATCACTTTGACAGCTGTCTGTGTGTTCATCATATTCCAGAGGCCATCGCTGGCCAATACTAAACACATATCGTTACCATCAATCGGTATACATTTGACGTCTGGTTCTGGACTAACGATAAACGTGTTGAGCTCCGAGTTAAATGACCACAAATCACCTGCAAATTAAACAAAAATAATAATTACATGTTTTTATAGAAAAAAATAAACAAAAATACCGAGAGATCGTGCGACTGCAAGGAATGGGATCTGATCAAAACTAGTGCTCCGTCTGATAGGGCCCTTATGGCCCAATTTGGGTCGATTCCAGACAACCCGATCGACACCCGACTTGTTCATCACTTGGCCACCGGCGGCCTCTATGCGCCTCCTTTCGCGCGGCGACTCTGGCTTGTGATCTCTGGTCAACGAACAGGACATCCATTTACCGGATGCCTCGTGTTTGCGACCCAACACAATACGTGAGTCGCCCACATGACCCGTATAGTATTTACCGTTCATTATGAACACTATGGAAGCTGTGGTGCCCGATGTCGATGGCAAACCAGAACCCGTTTTCGGCCAATTCACTAAACAAATAATTAAAATTCAATTAAAAAGTTATTCAAACAAAACTATTAATTTATTATAGTTAACTATTGCCATAAATTTATCAATTAGTTATTAAATTATTATAGATAGATGTGGTAATAAGCCATATGATGATAGATAAGATTATATATATTATCTATGATTATTTATCAATTAAAATAATAAAACTTTTCTAAATAATAATCAAATAGTAGTCAATCGATAACTAATTGTGTTATACAAATAATGTTAATTCAATTGCATGATATAATCTATACCGATATTAACCTATAATGAAATATTTGTACCGATAATACAGATATTTTTTTTAATAGACTAATAATTATATATTAATTTATATTACTATTTAGTTTATAAATATATAAATAATGAATATATGCCCGCAGAATTTCTACCATTATATTTATTTATTTTGTTAAAATAAAATACATGATTGAAATTTAGTGAAAGCTATACACTGTATTATAAATTTATATTCAATCATCTATTTCAAATTTAATTATTAAAATTATGCATGTATAATTTTTTTTTAAATTTTTGATAATGTCAATCAATTTATTTAGAAATATTGCAATAAATAATTCAATCCCAAAAAATGCTATTCAAAAAATGTTTTGTTTAAATAACAAAAAAAATAAATAAAAAATAAATAATAATAAAACTTGTAAAACAAGTTCCCGATATTATTCAACTTATATTGCAATTTATTATAATAGGGGTCAACAACAATACAATATAAAAATCTAGTATTGAATTATTTCATAATGACATATGCAATGAAACAATTTAAATTATGTAATAAAATAAATAAAAATATATTATTGTCATTGCTATTTGCTTTATCATATTATTGCCAACTATTAAAGCGCTAAACAAATACATTATTAATCTCATAGATATATTTATATTGCAATCGATGTAATCGCCAATCAAACCAAATGCCATCAATGCATACATGCGTTCAATAAATAATAAATAAAATATCATTTATTAGATATAGTTTGAAAAAACTAATTTTGTTGGTTATCTTTCATATATTTAATATATTATCGATTATATGATTCAATAGTTTAGAAAAAACACATTAATAATAAATATTATATAATAAAAAGTTATTATATTATATAATCGTTTTTGAATCTCTCTTTCTCTATACACACATAAAGTACAGCCAATTATGAGTGCCTTTAAAACAATGTTTAAAGCAGTCGTCTATTACTCTCTTCAATACATATTTTTTTTAATGGTATTTAATGTCTTAGAAAAAGCAATGAATCGATTGGTTCGTTGCACTCAATAATACATTTACAGTGTATTATATAGCAAACCCTAATTAATGTGCCGTCACTATTGGCAACCGCTTTCAAATACATGTTTAAACAGTTGCCAATTATTAACTATTAATAATTATGTTAACCGGCATTCAGTAAAGGCTAGCAGTTAACACAAATCTATATATATTGCCCTCTATAGGCTATACCAGTACTAGAGTACACTACAAATATTTTTTGCAGACATAACCAAACAGTTTGATAGTAAGTGTGGGCAACAAAATCATGACTCAAACTGTACAGTCATTGTAAGCCAAAGCACACACACAAAGCACTGCTATAACTAATAAAACATTATATAATTTTTATGTTTCATTTCAATCAATAATATATTATATTTTCTAATATTAATACATTATATACAGTACTGTATGTTAGTTAAGCTCTCTTTCATTGTGGGTTTGGTTATAAACTCTATATAAAAATTTACATAATTGCTATATAATATATTAATTCAATTGATAAATTAATTTTTAATTAAATAACTTTTTTCTCAGTGAAATATATATCACATAATATATATATAATTATAATTAAAACTAATTTATCATAACTAGAGTGAAACTATATTAAAATATCATTAATTTTATTTTAACAAAATAGAGTTATCGGGGAGTTTCATACAAAATGCAATTTTTTTATTACTTAAACTTAATTTTTTTTAAATAATAATTATTATAATCAGTAAAATTTTTCTATAAAATATATTATTATAACTTATAAGTTAAGCTGAATGTACAGTAGATTCAAGTCAATAACTGGTGACAAATATGTTTGAAAAAATAGTTATTTTTTGTGTGTATATGAGCGCCAATATTGAAATTATAGGCAATACTATAGACATAAACATAATACTGTATCAATCAATATGATATATATCACAAATACAATAACATTGTGTGACACAAAAGTTTGTTTGATTATCTATCAATAATAACAAGCATTGAGAAACACATGATCTGCAAAAAGCCAATGTTTACCATTGAAATCAAAACAAAGACATTGTCTCTCTCTCTCTCTTTCTGTTTATGTGTTTAACTAAAACAATTAACACTTAATTTATCTATCAATTTGATTTGTCAACAAAAAAAAAAGTAGACAACAAAGTTTATACACAATTACTCTGAGATTGTATAATAGTATAATACAACAAAAACAAGAAAAAATGGGATCAAATAGTGACAAATAATAATATTCAATGCGATAACTAAAATAAATATATGTATAGAAAAAATGACAAAACAATAAATAAATATTATAACATATTATATATGATAATTGTATTAATATAATGATAATAATAATCATAAATTAATATCATATTTGAAAAAATATTTGTTTTTCATTGCATGGATACGGTATGTATGTATGATATGTTTGGTATTTGTATGTATGTCTGCAATAGTGTTTAATCATTATTAGTAAACAAAATGATGGATCAAATTCATGTCCATTGAATTGAATACATACGGACTTCTTTCCTCATATCGTAATGGGTTTGAATAAAACCCTTTTGAATGGCTTTAAGTATCTGGTCGTCACTCTCGGACCAGAAGTCTCGCTGACGGATAATATTGTGACACAAATGCTGTTTGGCATACTTGGCGGCCACATCGCCGCCGTGACCGTCAAAAATGGCCAAATAGACGTACTGGAGCTCGTTTTGGCTGTTGAACTGGTACTTTATGTCGTAGCAGTCCTCCATATACTTGCGACCGCCTTGGCTACAGCTGGCAAACGCACGGAAACCGATCGGTACAGATGGTGGCGACGGTGGCGAGCAGTTGTCGCGGTGGCCATTGTCGGCATCGGCGGCGACCATCGATTCGCTGTTAATAATACTATTCATTTGAGTTCGCGTATACACTGTCCGTACAGACACACACACTAGAAACACACTGTCAACAACTAACTGTCCCAAACATAACTGTCCGATAAACCCGATGGCCAGTCAATAATAATACTAATAATAATAAACCGATTGATTATAATTTGGCGCACAAACTGACTGTTAGTTGTATTGACGCCATCTTTACGACTGACACCACATTTTCAAGCGTTCAATCAATTGAGCGCTCAAACCAACAGTGATGTGCAGTGTTTAGAGGAAAAGACAGCGCAATGGTATGTCAATAGCACTGGTAGGTTGAGTTTGGCTCATAACTATTGGCTCACACACTATAGCTATACTATAGACACAGTGTGTGTGTGAATGTGTTTGGTATGCATTTGAATAGTTTAGTGAATGAATGTAAAGATTTTGGGTTTACTTTAGCGCCACAATTGCATAACCAATACAACCATTGGCTATGAAATACATTCAATGGTTGAATCCATGTTTCAATTGATAGTTTAGTCTAAACAATATTAAGGGGTGACTAAAAACATATACAAACACACAATGTATTGCCAACCATACTATGTCTGCGTGTAATGGCATACACTAGTCAAGCGCTATGACTAGAATTTATTATATTATAGAAATATATGGAAAACACCATTACTTAAATTATTGTCAATTTTTGCTATGAAAATAGGGCTAACTTGTAGTAGTAGTATGATTTAAATTTAGGGATTACTTTACCAATGGGTATAATACAGTATACATTATACTGTATATGTGTGTAAAAAATAATACAATAATAATATGTTACTGAAATGTTTGCGGGCATTGGTATGACATCTGATGGCGTCAAAGTTAATCTGGTTTTTAATTGTTATATAATGTATTTGTAAACTTTAAACACTGGTGTAAAGTTATTCATACAAAAAAAAGTTTTGAAACCAGGTCATTCAATTAGAGAGAGAGAGAGAGAGAGAGAGAGAGAGAGAGAGAATAACTGACCTGGATATATATATACACTGTATATTTAGATTAATTTTATTATTATTATTATTTTAATACAATTTTTTTGTTTGTCAAACATAACTAAAAAAATTGACTTTATTTTTACAATTGATTTTTTCCCGACAATAGTCATATATAAATTTACAATTAAAATGTATTGAAAATTTGTATATATTTGTATAATATATTTATATCTATTCATATATATCTTAGACTATTTAAAACAATTTTTTTAAAATAACTTATTTTTAGTCAGTTATTATTATTATTATTTTAAAATAAGTGATATTACAATATTATATTAATTTATATTCAATTATTAATTATATCTAAAAATCATATTATTATTATTTTTTATATAAAAAAATTATATGCCGTATATAATTGTCTGTCATTTTTTTAATTAATTAATTACAGTATACACTATACAGTACAATATAGTATTGACTGTTCATATATAATAAATTAAATTTAAGTAATTAAAAAATAAAATTACATTATTATGAAAGTAAATAATTTATATAAAAAAATAAAAATAAATGACTGAACACACAAGTCATGCGAATCATAGATAAAAAATGTATTTTCCTATTAATATTGGCGACTATATTGTTAGCACTGGTTATTGATGTCATCAGTGGTAGAAAAGAAGTGAAAAAACGAAAACAAGTGATAGAAGATGATAGTCAAAGATATAATGAGGACAACCAATTGGTTGTACCAAACCGTCGTAAGCACGTAAAGAGTGGCGTATTCAGCAATTTTTATAACAGACATATCACCAAAAGCTATTTAGCCGTACCGTACGATACCGTTACCGAATCGATGATTGTGACCAAAAACAAAAACAACGACGTCATGTTGAGGTCATTTATCACCAATGGACTGGTCGAAGGTTCGATGACATTCTTCGATCTGGTTCGTGGTGCTTACAAGAAATTATTTACCAAAAGTGATACATACGTAAGTAACAGTAGTAGTAGTAGTAGTAGTAGTAATGGTGGTGACAAAGATGGTGATGATTTGGAAGATGAAGGGAAATCAGATAAAATGTTACAGATTGTCGGCGACGGATCCGTCTATGAGATTGTTTATGTCAACAAAAGCTATGATAATGGAAAGACATACCAACTCATTGGTGATTATCAGCTTAAGGTGTGAACAAAAATATAAAGACTAAATATGAAGTTAAATAATACTGTAATTCAGTTTTTTTTTGCTGTCTTTTCCACCTAAATCTTCTGAATCTGATCCAAACCATTGTTTAATTATTAGCTAAGTTATACTAATTTTTTGTTTCTTATTTATTTATTTATTTTGTTACAGAATCCGTCCGATTTTGCCGATACATCCAATGTATAAATATTTTTATTAAAAAAATCTTAAAAACAAACATAAATTAACATAAATTTATTTAATTTATTTTTTTAATATTAGGGTATTTATATTGTTTAGTTCTTTTCATTCAAAAAATTATGGGCTGTATTATTGGTTATAATTTTTTTTTAAAAAACTTCATCAGAAAAAAGAAATTATACCAAAGGATGGAAATGGACTAATAATAAACCAACTGATGAACAATCATCGACAATGTCTTCTGAGCCATCATCTGATAACTATAGAACAACAGAAGAATCCACTGGTGAAACCATCGAAGACAATAAAAGCGAAGACAATTCTACCACTACGACCACAGATGAAATCGAAATGGATTATCCGTCGAGAAAGGACGGAACCTATGGTTTTGTCGTACAGTCGACTGACTCGACATCGGAACTAAAGTTTTTGCGGGTCAGAGGAAGTACTGTACGGAAATTATTATTATTATTATTATTATTATTATTATTATGTTTTGTTTTTTCTTATAATTGATAAAATAATTTTACACATTGTTTTTCAAAACTACTATTTAATGATTATTAACTATTTAATGATTATTAACTATTTAATGATTATTAACTATTTAATGATTATTAACTATTTAATGATATACTATATATATATTTTTTTTTGTTAAGATCCAAAATTTTAAGCTAGAAAATTACCAGTTTATATTTAGCAACTATTCGATGCCTATTAGAAATTTTCATATGAAATTATCCGATAAGATAACAAATATTTTTAGAGGTAATAATAATTTTGTTTTTATTATTATTATTATTGAAATGAATTTTATTACGTTAATAATATACTGTATATATTCAACTAAAAAAAAATAATAGCCTAAAAATAATTTTTATTTTTTTTGTTGATATATATTTAAAAAAAACCCCTAATATTGTAGTACCCGATGGTGTCTACTATTTTGTTCGCGAAGATGTCTGGTGTCAGCGCCCGTTAGACGCATCAAAACTCTATTTGGATCCACCAGATTATGTATATATAAATATATCATATTTTTTGTGATGGACTAAAAAAACATGAAAAACTACATTATTTTTTTATTAATTAACTGACCCGTCTAATTTGTCCCCTCCCCCTCTCCCCCAGTGTCCAGAGAGTGGCACTATTAAAGATGCATTCAGTTGCGAAACCAATAATTATGAGGAAGAGGTAAACAAGGTGTGCGAAAATCCTCTAATAGAGCACTCGTTTTTAGGGCCAAACAATAAGACAGTTTGGCTGATTAGGGGCACAAATATTTGGTTACTTAACGACTTTCCAAAGAGAAAAATCGATGCCTGGAAAGCAAAACTATCTAAACATAAATCAATTGCAACCAAAATATGGAAAGGATTTATACCGGGAAGCGATGCACTATTTACTATCAAAATTAAAGGTTTTTTGTTTATTAAATAAAAAAAAACAAATTTATAATCAAATAAAGATATTTCCTATCATTTTAATTGTCTGTCGAATTAGATTTAACTATATATATATATAATTATTATATTTAAAAATTACAGATGAATACAGTTTAGTAATGTTTCACAATCATCGATATAAGATTTGGGATTTCGATGGCGGAGATGTTAAATATAAGGGAACTATTAGTGAGAAACCACTTAAAACCAAGAAAGGATCTGATCAACTGTTTACCGAAAAACCAGTAATAGATCCAATAGATAAAGATAAAGACGATGAGATTCCTGAGGGAACTATTGTTTATAAAGAAAAAGATTTTATAGATCTATGTAAACATCCAGACATCGATTCGGCTGATTCTAGTCTCGACGGAAACGATATATACCTGTTTAAGGGCAGTCGATATTACCTGTTAAGAGGTTTGCTAACATATGAAACAAAAAATTTAATAATTTTACAATCTATTTGTTATTATTATTATCAAAAAAAAAAACTAAAGGTTTAAAAGAGAATTACAAAACGGGTAAACTGGTCCGATCGGGTGACGCCAAAGATTTGTGGCCAACATTTGATACCAACTCAGCGGCCGTTATGACTTGTAAAGAGGGTCCACAGCGGGGATATATTTTTGAATACATAACACTATGTAAGCCTAATAAATATTTATTAGTAGTTTTATTTTTTATTTTTGTTTTTTAATATTACGAATAGTAAAGGACTCGAAATCTCGTACCCAATATAATAGTTGGGATTTTGATCGTAAAATTTTTGAAAGAAATAAAACATTTATCGAGTGGGAGGCCTACGGATTTCAGGCGGCCTTTCATAATAGAAATATTACTAATCCAATGATGATTGCCCTCAAAAATGATGAGGTCAGTCATTTTGTTGTTGTTGTTGTTGTTGTTTTATTAATTACCGGTAATTAATTAATTAATATATTTTGCTTTTAACCCTTCAACTCAAATAAAAAAAAAGGTTTATTACTATACGACTCTTGGCGAGACATTTGCCAAAAAGGATCGACACATCAAACATTACGATAGTTTGGAAAAGTTGCCGTCGGCAGTGACGGCCGCCTTTTCAATGCCCAACCAAATGCTATATCTGTTTAAAGGCAAACGCTATTGTTATAGAGAGTTATTTTACGATAGAAAGCCATCATATGTATGATAAAATGTTTTATTTTATTTTTTAATTGTATTGTATGTTTAAAAAATGTGATTTCTGTTAGTGTCCCGATTGGGGCCATAATCGTGAACTGTTTGGCTGTTTTGGGCCGAATACAAATAAGACTACGAAACCGATGCCAAAATTGGACAATGATTTTGAGGCACTAATCGATTTGTGTTCAAATCTGAAGATAGACGACGCCGACCGAACCTGGGAACGGGAGGATCAGATATATGTTTGGAGAGACAAGAAGTACTGGCGAATTGCCGACTTTCCCAGTAATCCACGTATTGTGCAAAGTGGTAAAATTATGGATACGTGGACCGGATTTAATCAGAGTCCCGATGCCGTATCCATCCTACAGGAAGGTACTGTACTGTACTGTACTGTACTGTCTTTGTTTGTTTGTTTAGCATTTGTGAATTTTACTGGTTATTAATTTAATCAATTATTAATATTACCGGTATATATATATTAATATATAGGTAAAACTAGGAGAGGTTGGTTGGCTGCCACGTTTGGACCGTCTATTGCTTTCTGGTATCCGGATAATAACCAATGGAGAAGAAAAAAAGAGTTTTGGGCACAACCGGCAAATTCATTGAAATTTGGAGCACTAATGCGTTTGTATTCATCATTTTTATAATTGTTTTATATATATATATATATACTATCAAATTAAACATTAAACTATTTATATATCTAAAAAAAAAATATTGATACTAATACTAATAATAATTTTTTATATAGACAATGGAGACATTAGGAACCCCTTGGTCTATGGTTTTGATAAAAACCAGGTACAGTACTTGCAATCTATAATTATATTATAAATTAAATATAATTTGGGGAAAAATTGATTTTTTAAAATTAAAAATGAATAATTTATATATTTGTGTTTAATAGAGTATTTAATTTTGTAAATTATTATTTTTTTTTTGTTATAAATAATTTATATAAATAATAATAATTGTATATTTGTTTGTTTATTACAATCAGGTGCACACCTATTCCAGTACAAGAACTTTATTAAACTATGAGTCGACAGTCAATGCCGAGGAAGGACCAGATTATTGGCCTAAAGACGTGACGGCGGCCTTTCGTATGGCAGACAATATTGTATATCTGTTTAGGGGTGATGTCTATTGTCGTAGAAGATGGCTGTGCAGCGATTCACTGACCTTTTGTGTAAGTTTGTGTCCACTGCCGACACCCTCAGTATGTTTTGGATGATTAGGTAATAATAGTAATAATTTTTTTTCTTCTTTCTTTAAATTTAACAATCAGTGCGACGAATGGAAAAGTGCCAGAGATTTGTTTAAATGTGATTCACGTGAAGACAACAAAATCAACAACAAAAACAACAACAATGACAATAACAATGACAACAACAATGACAACAACAATGACAACAACAATGACAATAACGACGGCAACAACAACAACAACGACAACAACAATAAAAACAAGAATAACAAGAATAATGACAAAAACAATGACAGCAACGACAACAACAATGACAACAACAATGACAACAACAACGACAACAACAACGACAACAACGACAATAATAATGACAACAACAATAAAAACAATAATAAAAACAAGAATAATGACAACGACGACAACAATAATAACAAGAATAAAAACAAGAATAACAAGAATAATGACAAAAACAATGACAGAAACGACAACAACAATGACAACAACGACAACAATAATAACAAGAATAAAAAGAAGAATAAATACAAGAATAACAAGAATAATGACAACAACAATGACAGAAACGACAACAACAATGACAACAACGACAATAATAATGACAACAACAATAAAAACAATAATAAAAACAAGAATAAAAACAAGAATAAAAACAAGAATAAAAACAAGAATAATGACAACGACGACGACAACAACAATGACAACAATAATAACAAGAATAAAAAGAAGAATAAAAACAACAAGAAAACGAAGAATATTAAAAAACAAAACTATTCTGAAGATCGTATCGATGAAGTGGTCGATCCGGGAGATGATGAAACACAAGTCATGGACAACACTGAGAAGGAAGAGGAGGAGGAGATCACTACGAGATTACCGAATCGAAAAAAGTCGAAAAAACGTAAAGATAAGACATCCGACCAAATACTACCCACACCTAAGTCAAAGAAAAGAAGAAGAAGTGATTTTTGAATATATATATATATTAATAGTTATTAATTGATATAATAATAATAATAATAATTTTTTATATAACTTAAAAATTAACTATTATTAATGAGGGGTCAGATTATTAATATTTAGACTCTATATTAAACTTAAATATGATTTTTTTTTCTCTAATTATTAACTTACCGTTAATTTTAAAAGACTAATTGCTTAAAAATTTATTAATAATACACATCTATATAATAGAGTATAATATATTTGAGTACTATATATAACTGTATAAATAAAGTGTTATATTGAATAATATTTGTGAAAATGTTATTATTTTATTTTTAATATTTATAATTTATTATCACAAAATTTTTATTATGATAAGTACTGATTAAAAAAATTAAACATTACTTGTTTAAAAACATTTTGCTAATGTTTGTAAATAATTGGTATTTAAAAAATGTTTACTCATATTTCAATCAATTTTTTTTAATCATTTATAACTTTATAAGTTTAAAATAATAAACAAATATATAATTTTATAAGTTATAAAATCTTATTAAATAAAATTTATTCATTGCTTAAAATAATTTTTATTTATTTAAATGATTTATTGCTAAATTTATAATGATTTATTTATTTAGTAAATTATAGATATTTAATAATATATTTTTAAATATTAGCTATCAATATATATAAATACTTTGTGTCACAAATAAACTTCAGATTTAAAATACAATTTTTTAAAATTATTATTAAATATGATTTAAACTATGATAATATATATATATTTGATTTTTGAATATATTATCATAAATATTTCTCAAAAAAAATTAGTTAAATGTGTTATAAGATATGATAAAATTTTGTGTGTCGTTTGAAGGCATCTATTGAAATCACTTTCTATTGCCTCCCTTTTTACCCCTCCGGCGCTTTTTGCCAAACGGGTTGGGACTGGAGGCGCGCACCGGTATTGGCGTATTGGGACCCAAACCGACAAACTCGGGATTGTCGTCATCTGGACTCGATATCTCTTCAGATGTTGAGTGCATCTGATGTAAAGAAAAGTTAAGATTAATTTTTATCAGTTAATAGTAATTATTATTATTAGACAATAAGACACTAATTACCTCTTCATTAATAAGAGACTGAATATTAGGATCAGTTTCTTTCAAAATAGGTTTAGGTTTCTTCAATGATCCTGATTTTGGTTTACGGCTGTCATCGATGTTACTCACAGGCAAAGGATTGTTTGATTCTTGATTTTGTTGATGCGATGACTCTGTCGACGACGAGGACAGTGTAGTCGACACCGAAATTATTTCATCCGATGGTGTCGGCGGCTCAACGAATGACTCGAATTCTGGCTTAGATATAGTAAGTGGTAACAACTTTTCAGTTGCTGGCGATTCATGCGATGATTCAGAAGAGTTTGTCGTTGTTGTGGATAATGATGATTCAATTATTTGGATTATAGGTTCTTCATCTGTTTGTTCAGTGATTTGGACAACAGATTCTTCAACCGTCTGTTCATTGGTTTGGACAACAGATTCTTCAACAGTCTTTTCAATGGTTTGAACAATAGGTTCTTCAACCGTCTGTTCAATACTTTGAACAACAGGTTCTTCAACAGTCTGTTCAATGCTTTGAACAATAGGTTCTTCAACCGTCTGTTCAATGGTTTGGATAATAGGTTCTTCAACTGTATTAACAACTGTCTGTTCAATTAATAGCTCAACATTTTGGACAACTGGTTCTTCGATTGTCTGATCAACAGATAGTTGAATCAGTGGTTCGACAGTGTTTTGGACGATCTGTTCGACAGATTCTGATATCAATTCGTTATCATTCTGTAGTAAATCAGTTAAAATTGTTTTATTTTCTTGAGTTTCAATCAATTGTTGATTAATATCGAGTATTTCATTAGAGAATTCAGTCTTTTGGTTTGGTTGTTGCGGTTGACTATCATTACTATTGATGATGTCTACAGTCTTTTGATTTGATTCAGCATTAGATGCCAACAGATCAGCAATAATAGTATCGGACTTTTCAATTAGTGGCTTGTCTTCAGTCACCTGTTTGTCTTCTATGGCAATAATCTCATCGTTTACATCATGAATGACTTCAATGGCTGCATAATTAACTGTTGGAAGTGTTTGGGCCTCAATGGCTATAGCTTCCGGTGATGGTGTCGGCGACGGCGAATCCGTGGCTATCATTGATTGTTGGATACGCTGCAAGAGTAACGGTGCCGACAGTTCAGACGTATCTATCAAAAGATCTGTAGTTTCCTGACTGACGACACTTATCGGCGGTTCACTCTTGTCTTGTTCGATGTCTGAGATTAATTGTTGCATCAATTGGTCTTCCAGCTGTTCCAACGATTCTTCCAATTGATCGCTGACAGGCACTTGCGATTCATCATTACTATTATCTACTATAATTGGATCAGTTGTCTGATATGGTATAGCTGTATGAATAGCATTATATATTAATTGGCTATCATTGTCATCAAAGTTATTGATCTCCACTTCATCGGTGTTGTTGTGGTTGTGATTACTATTGTTGCGATTGGGCGACGCTTCCCTCGACATCGATCTTCGGATCTGAAATCCTCGAAAGGCTGCCTGTATTCTGATGGCAGCCTCTTCTTCATCAAGAATTCTACCGTTTTGTTCTTCAATCTGTATAATAGGCGACATGAGTGGCATTACTTCAATCGTTTCGTTTTCCACCATTTCTTGTGACTGTAGTTCTAGATTGTCATCGATTCCATCTCCACCACCGAGAAGACTATCCACAGAATGTTTACGGCTTTCACTTACGACTATTACGTCGATCTTTTGTTCCGTTTCTAACGTCACTGATTGCGATGTTTCCGGCTCTGAGTCGACTTCAGTTTGTTGATCAACCAGTTCTGCTGTCGTTGGCATCACCGGTGACTGCAATTCATCGGCCACTGGTTTTATCACAAACTCGTCGACACTAGTCTTATAGATTCTGTCCTCAATATTCTTCTTATTTTCTTCCGGTTCCGTAATCGTAGTAACCTTCTGGAGCTGTTCGTCGGTCAAGTCATTCTTGAATAACTCGATGGCAAATATCTGTGTCTGTGCCTGACTTTTGATCATTTCTTCGTCGAATATCGACTGAACGACATGTTCTTCAAAAATAGTTGAATCAGTTTTCCTTTCCTCAGTTGTTCTCTTTGTTGTTGTCGTAGTTGTCTTCTCAACAATATTAGTGTTATCTGCAGATAATTGTTGTATGACTTCGGTGTCAATCAATGGTTTGTCATCGATTAGGATCTTCTCTTCATCGGTCGTTCGCGTCATCTCTTTGATGAACTCGTGAAACGAATTTCTTATGATCTCTTGAGTAGTGTTTTCGGATACAATTTCTGCTGCTTTTGATTTGCTAAGACTTGTGTTCAAATTTTTTTGCTGATCCACTCTCTCATTGTTGTCGAGTATATCATTAAGTTCTGCCAACACTTGCGACTCTTGAGTGAAACAATCGTACAGTTCATTGTTAGTCTCTTCCAGCGGCGGTCTATCGGTGGACACATCGACTCCGCTATCGTTTGCCGATTGAATGTCAATAATGTTTTCAAACTCTGTTTCAGCCATCAAAACGTCAAACACTTTGTCGACAACTGCTTTGTCTGCCGCGGCCTTCAACAGTGTCACCACTGTTTGATCTGACAGTTGTCTATTATCATCTTCGACGACATCCAATATGTTTTCTTTGCAGACATAGGTTTCGATAGTTTTGTTGCCGTTGTCGTCCTTCAATGGTATCACACTTTCGGCTAACTTTTTTGGCGACAACTGAAGCGGAGGCGGTGGCGGCAACGGCACTGGTGTTGTTGTCGTTTTTTCTTCTTCTTGTTGTTGTTGTTTGCCATTGTTGTCAGCGACCACATTGTCGTCGGCGACAATCTCTTCCAAATGTTGCGACAATTTCTTCCACTTCGCCAAATCGCTTAACGGACTCAGTGTTGGTTGACTATCATCAGTCGTGGCGGCAACGGTGGTGTTGGTGGTGGTGGCGGTGGTGACGGTATCGTCAAAATGTTTGGGCGGCGGAACAACCGGCAAATCTAATGAAAAGTTTTTTTTTATTTAAAAAATTATAAATAAAATTTTTAAAACTTGTATTTATATAAAAAAAAATTATTTAATATCTAAATGAAAAATTATTTTGTATTCACTTTTTTTGTGTTTTATTGCTTTCTCTATGCTTTTATTAATTTTTTTGATTTTATTTAAAATTGTTGTTAAACATGTTTTTATCAATAATTAATAATATATATATTAAATAATATACTGTATATATATTATCGGATTAATGTCAAACATTTCAATGAATTGAAAAATTAATCTCATATTTTGTTGTCAATTACTTCTTCTAATAATATTATTCAATAGCAAAATGTAATAATAAAATTTTGTATCAAACACTTATAAAAAATTAATAAAATATATTATAATAAATTAACTATAAATTACTTCATTAAAATATTAGTAACTAACTGTTATGTATCTACGATATGATATAATAGGAAATAAAATATTAATAAATAAATTAATGTATTAAAATATATTATAATTATATATACATTATTTAATTATCAAACATATATTAAAATCTATTTTCCTTACCATTAATCGACTCTTTTATCTCTTTGACCTGTTTTCTGGCCAAATATCCTCGAAGTCCGGCCTGTATTTTAATGGCTGCGTCCTCTACTTCGGGTGCATATAGATTGGTGTCTATCTCGATCTCCTCGGTCTCCAGTAGGCGTTCCTCCAATGGATGGGGCGGAGGGGCATCTATTTGGGTCTCAAACGTTGTTTTAAATATTTGCTATCAATAATAATAATAATAATAATAATAAATAATTATAAGAGAGTTAAATTTTGTTTTATTATTTTTCAATAATAACTAAGACACGTGTAAATTTTAATTAGATAAATATAAAAAAAAATTAATTATCATTAAAATATGCAATGATTAATCACTATAAAACATTTTTAAAAAAATAATCCTGTAAACAGTGATTTGCAATTTGTTTATTTTAATAATTGTTATATATTTTTTTAATTATAAATATGACATCTAAGTACTAAAATATATTATTTTTCATTAATATTTAATATATTATTTTTGTTTGAAAATTGTGTTTTGCCTAAAAATTGTCACAAAAAAAACTGATAAAAAACAAATAATTAATTTTTATTTTCGTGTACTTAAATTGATGGGTAAAAAAATTATGAGAACTAAGTGTGTTTGCAAAACAATAAATTATAATTAATTTTTTGAAAATTTCCAAATTTCCGAAAATGTTTATCCATCCGTTCATTATGTGTTTCATAAGTTTCTAATTTATTATTATTATTATTATATAGATATCTAATAGTGTAAAAGTTGACTACTTTTTTTTAAATAAAAAAATGATAATTAAAAAGAAAATAAATAATAAATAATTGAAAGCTATTTTCATCACCAGTTTTTGAAACTTTTAAAAGCAACAAAAAAATTTTTAAGCCAACACTTATCAGAGTATATTTTGAATAACAGTCTGCACTCATAAATTATAGCATCACTTTCATCAATATGTTTATCATTTTATTTCAAGCACCGGGTCGTGTGTTTTTGGGGTACCGGTATATATATATATATATATAAATTATATGTGTGTATGTGTGTATATTTTTAGCTTTCAAAAGTGCTTTTTAACTAAAATTCAATTCAACTCAATTGCTTACTTTTTCTTTATTATTGTTATTATTAATAATAGGACTCTTTTTATTGATGTCATCGGTAGCGACCTTTTGATGGTCACCACCACTTCGTTGAAGACGATCGCCTTTTGACGGCGAGTGCACTGATTTGACGGCCTTTTGCTGTTTGGTCAGTGAAGTCGTCTCGACGGTCAACGGCGTCGACGAGTGTTTCCTAATCTCCGGTATATTTACTTGAGTGGCATTTGGGTTATCCGCTGATAGTATTCACAAAAAAAAAATAAATAAAAATAAGTTTTTTTTTAAAAGAATACTATTTTTCAATCAAATTAATTTAGACTATTAATAATTAATAAATAGTTTGATATATTTATCAATTTAATATAAAACATTAATTCATAGATTATTATTTAAAAAAAAACTCCTAAAGTATGTAAGGTATTTGTGTTTTCTATCAACAAAAAAATCATATTTTATTTGCCAAAAAAATTTTTGCTTTATTACTTGATATCTTGTTTATGTCTTATTTTGTTTTATAATATATATAATTTAGTATATATTTATATAAATTTGAATATTTGGCAAATTTATGTATGCTTTGTAAACATCGAAAGTTTTACAGTTATATAAGATATTATTAATACAAATGAAAAACATTATAAATATCTTTTACACTCAAAAATTTATATTTAGACATAATTTTCAATATATATAGATATCATTGTTGAGACGATCAAAATGGGGTACCGAAAAAAAGTGTTAAATATAAATTATTTAATGTTAGTTTTATATACTGATCAATATGTAGATATCAGTAGATATATAGTATATACCAAACATTTATTGTATCATATAATATATATTCAGCTATTGATATACAATTGAAATTTAAAACATTAAAAATATTATATTCAAAAATTTAATATACAGCAATATTATTATTATCATAAATATATCAATATTACAATCTATTTTAGTTATGTTTTTAGCAGCAAAAATGTTGTCTAAAAATTTTATTTTATCATAAAAATATTAAAACAAAAAATATGAATATGAATGAAATCTCTTTTGATTTTGAAAAATATGATATAAACAACTTATAGTTAAAACTTATGATATGCTAATAAACATAAGTATTATTACTATCTCAACATAATAAACAACAAAATTGTTTATATCAAATATAATTAAAAATATCAATTAATAATTTGAATATATTTATTTATTGAATGTGTTTATTACGGACCCCCCATTTTTCAATATTTGCCAATTAATAAATTATTAGTAATAATAATTTACCACAAATTATGATAGCCTTAAGAGTCTAATTGTTATCACCAGAAAAATATTTGACATTTCAATAAAAATAACATTTTTAATGAATGTCTAAAAAAGATAAGACATTTGACGACATTTTATCAAATAAAATATTCAAAATGAAATTTTATATATATTTTTAAGTTGAAATTTATAAACAAAAACCAGACATATTTTAATTTATTTCTTCAAATAATTTTTTATAATTTTTAAAAAAGGTTACATTTAAATAATCCTATTATATAATAATAGCTTAAAAGCTAATATTTTTATAAATAAAAATATAATGAAAATTATGACTAATTATTTGAAAATTCTGTTGGATTTAATTCAATAATTTTGTTGCTATTATTAATACAATATTATTATTCTGTATATAAATATTTAAAAATTAAATTTTTTTTTTATCTGCATCACTAAGTCTTTAGTACAGTATATCATATTAATCAGTGTTTTATATTTAAATATCTGGTGACTAATGTTTTTCAACAAAAAAAAAGTAAAGAAATTATTTTTTAAAAATCTAGTATTAAACACAAAAAAAGTTAAATTTAAAACTTCTAGATTTATTTTTATTAAAAAAATTATTTCTTTTAATTATTATGACATTTCAGCATTTATTATTATTATTATTATTATATGAGTTGACAATTAAAATCCTCAGAAATGTTTTCTAATATTATATATTTATAATTAAAAATAGTTTTGTCTCTGAAAATAATAACAAATAAAAAAAATAACAACACTTACACTCTTTGATGACATAAGTGCCAAATCGGAAAATTGAGAAAAAACAACCCATTATTTTACATTTACAAAAAAAAACTATTAAAAAACTATTTTAATAAATTGGCGAACAATTCACAATTGATATTATTAGTTGAAATAAAATATTTTTTTTAACACATACTCAATACATAAAAACGATTTTAGATTATATGATTAATCTGAATATTAGTATAATTATAAATATAATAATAATGATTATTATTCTGATTATTATTAATAATGTCTTAGTATTGCATTTACATATCAAATGTATGAAACAAGACTCGGGAGAGAAAAAAAAACAGTATATGTACTCAATGTATGTATATCTCTATAGTTTGTACAAAAACTCCTTGTGCTATGAAAATGATTGAGCAAATAGTTTTACTACCAGTTCTCTACACATATACATACACACCACTCACCAAACCTATGGGTTTGTTAAGAAAAGATAGATAGACTCTCCTCTCTCTCTTTCTATCTTTCTTTCTCTCTCTCTCTCTCTCTCTCAATGAAAAACTCTATACCATATCATAATACATATACACATACATACTAAACATCCTAAACATATACACACTTAACGCAAACTGTTGTAAATGTAGTTTAAAAACAATTTTTTTTCTCCACTTCTTCTTATTTTTCTTCTCTGTCTTCTTCTTCAACTTCTTTGCTCTTTTCATAACACAGACTCACAAAACATTTACTAAATCTTTTTTGGCTATAAATAAACTTTTTTTTATGTTTAAAATATTTTATTTGATTTTGTCGTCTCAAAAAAAAAACTATAACACACAAACAAGTGCTCCAAATATAATACAGCAATAATAATAAATTCAGTTTAAAATAAAAACGCTAAACTATTACCAATTAATTAAATATTTATAATTAAATATTTATAATTAATTATTATAATTATTAGTTATTATTATTATGCGATAATTTTATAATAATATCTGTAATAACTTTTTTTACAATTTGTAAATTCTATAGTTAATATAACTAAACTGTATAAAAAATAACATTATATATATATATATATATATATATATTAGTAAATAACATTAATTATAAAATACTTTATAATTTTGTTTTACTATTACTACTGTAGTTATAGGTGTAGATGTAAACAATAGTAACAATCCAATTATAACTACAGGTATAAATTATATTTTATATAAATATAATAATAAATAATAAATATTTCTATTAATTGGCTGTTTATATATATAGCGTATAAATCATATAAATAATAAAAATTCCTCTGAAATTAGTCGAAACATAGCATAAAGTATTGTTTTGAAGTCTATATAAATTTAATATTTATTTTTAGTTTATATAAAGAACGAAAATGTTGCTAACAAAATGCTTAAAAATATATTAATTTAATTATTAATATTAATAAAAATTATGAGTTGAGGACTTTGAAAACATTTTTGTTTATATAACTACAGTATATATATATATCATTAATATTGCTAAAAACTAAATGATCAGATTTTCTAATTAAATATGTCTCCTAATTAGATAAACATTAAATGTATTTATATTAGATATCATAATTAGATTTTTTCAATATAACATAAACATTGTTTTGTTATAAATATATATATATATTAATTATATATATATTAATAAATTGATTAGACAACAACTCTATATTTAGTAGAGGCTATAATAGTTTGTATATATAATAATTATATTTTTATAAGTTAACAAATTTTTTTTATATCATTAGAGACTTTTATTTTATATAAATTTCAATTTACTTTATTGAATAATGAAAAATTTACTGTACAATTCACCAAACAATAAATTATAAGAAAATTACAACAAAATTATTAGAAAATAATATTTAATAAGACATTCGTTAAAACAAAATTTATGAGAAACTAAAAGGTTAATGAATTTTATGTGACATTTGTTGTAATGATTAAATGATACGCCAATTGTTTATTTAGATTGTCGGCCAATTTTATGGGGGAAGTTATGACAACATTTACCAGGAATTATATTAATAGCGATTGTCATTAATAAAAAATTGTTTATATTATTTACATATATTTGTTTTGCATTGGATTTTATAGTTGTTTATATGTATTTATGGCAAATAAATGTTTATACATTACTATATTTATATATATAAATAATTTAAAAATATAATTGTCTAGAAAACTAAATACAATATTATTTAATAATAAAATTGTGATTACTAACTACTACTACTACTACTGTATTTTATTTAAAAATCAATTTAATAAACAATATTTAATAATAATTTTTTATGAGATGCTAAAATTGATTTTACAATGATTAGCATAAATTTATATTTATATATTAAAAAAAAAACATCTTTCTGAGTATTAACAGCTTTGATAAAATAAATATATATTAATATTCATAATATACAGTACAGTAGATTTATGTGATATTAAATTTTTTATTGTACTGTTTATACTCTATAAAAAGTTCCTGTTTTTATTGTTTTTTAATTTTTTATTTTTTAAATAACAGTAGTTTACTATTAGCATTTTGATAGCAAAATGTTGGTCATAGTTAACTATTTTAAATTATGCATATGTTTTTCATATTATAAATATAATATTATATACAGTATAAACTAGTTAATGTAGGTTACACTATGATTGCTAATTAAATTCATTTGTACAGTAAATTTATATAGCAATTAAATATGAATTTAAATATTAAATACTATGCTAAACATTAAATATTATTTATAAAAAAATATAAGCAAATAGACTTTACTATTAAACTAAGTAGACCTGTAATATGTGTATATAAGTTATAAATTGTCAATTAATTGGTTTCACAATTTATTTTTTGACACTTTATGGTTTCAAAATTATATATATATATAATATATAATTTATATTATAAATTGAATTTCATGTTTTTGCCACTGAAACACTATAAACAGTATTATGTGAATGTATACTTGTAAATGAATAATAATAATAATAATAATAATAATACTGTAAATACTTATCAATCTGATATAAACCATATGGTTATAACTGGTGATGGGATGGCAATAGATGGCAATGAACCAATATATAGACATTAAGACATTTTGTAAACTATTTATTTCTAACAAGTTTTGAGACCAACAGAGACAGCGAGAGAGAGAGAGAGAGAGAGAGAGAGAGAGAGAGAGAAATAAAAATCTATTGAGAAATACAAGATTTTAAACTTAAATATAAATAATAATAATAATAATAAATAGCTGTATTTCGATGACATTTAATGATCTCTTTGAACTCCCTTTATATTTGAAGTTCAAGTTCTTATTAATAACAGCCGTAAAATTGATATCTAAAATCATTTTTTGTTTGTTTGTTTGTTTTAAACAATTTTTATACGTGACATATAAAATATTTTAATATTTAACTATTCAATGTATAGCTAATTTCAATATTTCAAATATACAGTTCAAATATAACATTTTATTAGTTATATAATATACCTTATATTATACAGAAAATAGTTTTTTTTATATATTTTTAAATTATACAGTACTTAGTTTTATTTTTTTTATCAAAAAATATAATAATACTAATACAATCCTCAAATAGCATTTTTACAGTAGGCCTACTGTGGTGTAAATTGCTTATAATTTATGATTATCTATATATATATAAAAGATATATTTTTGAAAAGATATTTTCAATTTACAAATGTTTTAGTAGCACTTCATTTGCATAAATACTCTTTTATTTATTATAATAATTATTAGTATAAACTAAAGTATTTATATTACAATTAAGTTTTGGTTAGAGTATCATAAATGTTACGGTACTTATTGAAAAATTTTCAAACAAATATTGTTTTTCTATTTTTTTTTTTTTTGAATTGCAATATATAAGCCAAAAAATGTTTAATATTTATCATTTTTCAACATTTTTTTTACTCAAATACTATATAATTATTTAAATTTTTACAAGTAATCTGCTGGTAGACTACAAAAATACTTTATATTTTATTATTATTAGAAATTTTTATATTAATTAATTTGTTTGTTTGTTTATGACTTACATTTGCCTTTACGGCGAATACTAATCCTATGATCGGAACCGTCGGTATCATTGTTGCCGACAACTCGGGAAAACAGATTTCCCATAATTGCCAACAAATTGATGTCCACTTGATATCTGTCGCTAATTAAGTCGAAAATCCGTACAAATATAACAGTTAGAAATATAACACAAATTAGCTCCAAAAAAATCACTTCATCATCAATAAAGAAAATCATAAAAATATTATATCTGTTTTTGTATTAATAAAAATAATAAATTATATTTATAAATAATTTTTTTAAAGAGTAAATATTGACTAAAACACACACACAGAGAGTGAAAACTTTTTAAGATAAGAGAGTATAGAAAAAGAGAGGTTAGATTAGTTGCCTACAAGTTTTTAATGTGCAAACTCTCTCTCTCTCTCTCTCTCTCTCTCTCTCTCTCATCTATAATAGTCAGTCGTAAATTGTGTCTAAATTTAAATATGATCTTTGTTTTAGTCGTTTGCTAAAGTGTTTTGTGTGTGATTTTTTTTGTGGATGAGATTAAGAGTACTGTGTATTTGTAAGCAATTTTGTTTTACATTACTTTTTAGAAAGAGTGAGACAAATAGACAGACAGATAGATAGATGGATAGACAAAGACTGATAATAGTGAGTGAGTGAGAGAGAGAGTGAGTGAGAGAGAGAGAGAGAGAGAGAGAGAGAGAGAGAGAGAGAGATTCTTATACATAGAATAACAAGAATATTCTACAAAAATAGCATCAATGCAAAAATGCAATGATGTCAAGTGCGGCATATAAGGGACCATCACATGGTATAATACCAGTGCTCTCTCTCTCTCTCTCTCTCTCTCTCTCTCTCTCTCTTTGTGTATATATATGTATGTATATATGTGTATGTATGCATGCATGTATGTATGTATGTATGTATGTATGTATGTATGTATGTATGTATGTGTGTGTGTGTGTGTGTGTGTGTGTGTGTGATGCAAATTTAAGAAAAAAAATTATATACAAATTAAAAAAAAATCATATTATATAATAATATATTAAATAAACAACAATCTTTGTTATGGTTGTTGTTGTTGTTGTTACTATTAATATAGATGTTTATCTTAAAAATGTGTAAATTACTTATTATTAATAGTTATTATGTTATGCTTAATATAAATAAAACTTAATAAATTATGTGTAAAAAAAATTATTTTAATTATCTATTCCCATTATTATATAAAAAACAAGATTAGAAAATGATAAAATATTTTTAATAATTTTTTATAGTTAATATTTTTTAAAAAGTAAAATAGATGGCTGTCATAAGTAATACAGTAGTTAATAAAAATAATTTTTTAAAAATATATTTACTAATTTAATAAATTATATAATATTACAATATGTGTTTAATATATAAATATTTATAAATTAGTCTTTAATTTTGTTGTTGTTGATATGCATAAACAAATTGTATGACAAATAAATTCAAGAAAAAAAAACTAAATTTATTGTTTTATTAGATTTATACTGTTATATACAGTATAACTATTTATTTTGTTAAATTACTGTATATTCATGTCTATTATTATTATTATGATTACCGTATTATGACTTTTTTAGTCACATATAAGCTATAATATGAAGTATTTGATGGTATTTCGTGGCTTTGATTCAAATAAAAAAAAAGTACTGTTCGTCACAACTATTCATGTGAAGTGTCTTTCATAATGTAAGTCTATTGGAAAGTACCCAAAGATAGAGAGAGAGAAAGAGAGAGAGAGAGAGAGAGAGAGAGAGAGAGAGAGAGAGAGAGAGAGAATGTAGATTATAAATAGCATCAAAATAAATGTTTACTACTATTAAATCATATTTTTAATATATATATATATATATATATATTTATTTAAAAAAACTAATATTATAAAATGTCAATCCATATTCACAAAAACCCACAAATATAAATATAAACCATTAATATTAATAAGATATTTGTCAACATATAATGTATTTTTATTTTTTATTTTTTTGGTAATCGTTTATTTTTTGTGCAAATACTCAAACATATATATATTATGAGTTTCATTAGTTTTGGAAAAAAGTTTGTTTTTCACTGAGAGAAAAAAAATTAATCTAAAAAGTTAATGACATTTGTAGGGTTGCAATAAATTTTATGTTATTTTTTATTTTTTTATATATAAAAGTTTAAAAATCAAATATTTGGCCAATGAATTAAATTTCATTTCTATCATATATATATTAATATATATATATATATATACTGTAGTTTTTTTTCTGGAAAAAAAAGTTTTTTAGTACTGAATTAGAAAAATATTTTTCTAACAAAATCTTATCGTTAGTCAAATTTTAAAAAATAAATAAATAAATTTTGTCGTGTATTTCATTACGTTATGGTAAACCTTGAATTATTTAAAACATGACATTACTATCTCATAAACATATATATATATATATATTGTATATTTATGTTAACCTCCAAAATTTAATACTTATTGTCGACTATTGTTAGACTTTTAATAATCCTCCTTTTGTTATAATATAATGTTATTTATAAACATATTATAATTGTTTAAACCTTTTAACTGTTAATTTTTGTTATACTTAACAAAATTTGTGCCAATTTTGCACTTTCTCTTTATAACTCTTTTTTTTAATTTTAAAGTTATAATATAGTTAAACTAACAATAGAGTACATATACAATACACTACAGTATACATAGAGTATATAAGTAGATTTATGTTTTATAAAATTAAAATTATTTTTTATTTCAAAACAATAAAATATAAAATAATTAACATGAATTATTTTAAATGACATAAATTTTATAATAAATAACTCAATAAAAATATTATTATTTTTTTGTTAAATGTTAAACAAACTGTATTAAGCAAACATTTATTTTATTTTTCATTGGTAATAATCATTAATATTAATTTCTATATATTTAATTACAAAACTATTACTATTAACAATACTTATAATCAGAATAAACATTAAAATTACAGTATTTTCCAAATAGTAACTAACGTCAAACAACTAATTTGAAAATTTGAGTTTAATTATTGTAATAAAATTTATTTAAATACCCGAAATAATACAAAATTTTATTTACATTTGAAATGCTTTTAGCCATATTTAGAAAGCATATAATAAATAGTATATACTGTATGATATAATAAGCATCTAATTATAATAAAATTAGTTAACTGAAATCATCAATCTATTAATAGATATTGTATGAAACAAATATTAAATAATTTCTGCTTGTTTTAAACAATACAATAATGTTTTAAAAATTTAGTTGAATTTGTTTATAACATTGAAAATATTAATCATGAATATAAATAATTTTATAAAATAACAATCTATTTATTATTATTAACTGTATAATTTTTTATATAAAAAAATTAACTAATAAAATATCACTATAACTATTATAATTTAATTTTCCTAAACCTATGATAAATATAACTAAAATTGTTTAATATAATAAATATTTCATATATATTATAATATAATAACAAGTAGTTTGTTACATGTTTTGTTAAAAACTTTTATCTAATATTTTCAATAAAATAATTAATAATAAAATAAATAAGAGACAAATAAACAAATCAAAATTATATTTATATTTAATACTATGATATACAGTACTATTAATGTAAATATAAATTATATATTAGTATATGTAATATATATATATATATATAATAAATAAGATTATTAGCCAATAGTTACGACTACCAGTGCTAAGGTTATAATAAACGAAAAGATCGGTAGTATAGTATTGGTACCGCACAGGGATGGAGTTTGACGATAGATAAGACAGGATGTGTCCGCCTGTTGGACGGTTGACTTCTCTACTTTTGACATTTGCTGGTATTCCTGGTCATTGCAAACTGATTTAGCAATCTTGAGAGTACAGTCCAGAAAGGCTATCGGCTGACAACAGGCCTGACGTTTGACATCTGTTTCCAGTTTCCAATCTTCGGTAACCTTTTGTTTGCATTGTTTCAGATCTTCACTTTCACTAACCCGTAGACCACAGTTACCAATGTTAGCCAAATCGGCCAAATTTGACAAAATGTTGTCACCAGCTATCGTATTGCTCATCGCCAGCAACGATATCAACAAAATTTCAATTGTCATCAATAAATTTTGTTGCATTTTATTTTGTGTCTGTAAGAGGAGGATAACAAACAAACAAACAGTTAATTGTATTAAATAATAATAATAATAATAATAATAATTTCTGCTGAAGACTACTAAACTGATAAAAATAATTTTATATACTATTCACACAAAATGAAAGATAGAGATAGAGAGCTCACCGAAAAAAAAGTCCCAATTATTTATATGACACAATAGACTAGACTATGTCTACTCTGTAGTATTGAATAAAAAATTATATATAAAACAATTTTTTTATAGAAAAATATAATATCCAGTAATGAAAATTCTGGTATTTTAGTCATAATATTCTTTATATCTATATATCTATTTGATTATAACTATTACTGTTTGCGCAGAATTACGCCCAGAATTACATAAAAATAATTTTTTGTTGTTGTTTTTATTATCTATATATTTAATATACAGAGTAATAATCGTTAATAACTGCATACAAAATATTAAGGCATTGAAATACAGTATTTTTTTATATACTATTGTATGTATTATGATATCAGGTAATAGAGTACTAACTATTTATATATTAGTTTTATTTATCAATGTTAAATATCGATGCAGAAAAAAACAAATTTATTGTCATATTATTAATGATTGTTCAATAAAAAAAAAATATTGTAAATAAATAATAATGTTGATCATGTTCAAAGTAAAATTAAACATTTACAAAAAAAACCATTATTAAATATATGAATTATATATCAATATACGGTATTATATTTATATATATACACTGTATATTATACAGTATTATATATAATTATTGTTTTTTCATTTAATATTTATGTATTTAATATATTTGTTACATAACTATCTTAACAAATGCAAAATAATGTCCAACATTTTAATAATTTATTTAAAAATTGTAATTTAACTAATAATAGTCTATTTAATTGGAAATTATCTAATAATTGAATACCAACAAAAATAAATAATACCGGATCATTAATTTTTATACAACATAAATTTTATCATTTGTAAATCAAATAATACAATATTAATAACTATATTGTTGTATTCAGATAAATAAATATTAACCAAAATTGAAGGTCAATAACAATACTAATAATAAATAATATTAAAATTAATATTAAAATATCTTTGATTATATCTATGGCAAATATTTTATATAAATACTATTTGAACAAATATTAATCTAAATAATTTTACTTGATCATTTTTCTATATTAATATTAAGCCATAAAGTATTAATAAAACACTGAAAAACATTTTTTTAAATAATGTGAAATAATTTTATTTAAATTATATTTTCATTAGTTGTTAGTACATTAAAAAAAATTTTAATTATAATAAATTACAATAACAAATGTTTTGAAAATAAATATTGTTTTGACAGTTAATTATAATAAGGACCTTAAGTTACCAATAATATAGACATATAACAACTATTATATATCAATAGTAATAATCATAAAAAATAAAATATTAAATATCATATTATTATTATAAAATTAAATTAATAACACAATCGTTTTACTATAAAAATGTACAATAGATATAAACATAAATTGAATATGTTAGATTTTTATTTCTTGATTATTTTAATCTAGATAATTGACCCAGATTATTATTATTGTTAATATCAAAAATATCAAAAATTTCCAATTAAACTCAGACAGTAAATTAATATTTAAAATATGCACACAACTTGTACGTACTGTACTTTACATTAATTTAATTAAAATCTAATTATAACCAATAGGTTATTAAAGCTAAATAACATGATTTATCTAAATTTGTCACCAAGACAAATTAAAATAATATAACAGACACAAATAATACACTAAAATTTCTATTCATATTATTATAATTATAAGTAATAATAATAATAATAATAGGAAAACCTATAAATATGGTGTCTATTGGGACTCTCAAAAAGGCCGCACCCATAGAGTTGACCCCAAAAAAAGTCAATAAGTGTTGTATATCCTATCAATTTCGTGAATTTAAGCATTCAATTTGGACTAATATAATGTTTAGTCTAAAACAATAATGTTTAAGCAATTTATTTAAATTAAGTTTACTGTATTATTATTAATAGTATAATTTTATTTAAATTGAAATTATTTGGCATTTTGTAGCAATAATATATTATAGCTAACAATTTTTAATTTATACAATATATACCAGTACTACTACTACTGCTAGTACTGGTAATAATAATAATAATTATTATTATTATGCAAATCAATAACTCTACTGTTATTTAATAGAAAGAGTTTATATAATATAATCTTTCTTTTTTTTGGTAAATTAAAAATATTAGATAATAAATCACATTATATATTCACATATATATACTCTATACTAGAAAGTCTATAGAGTTAATATATTAAATGTATTTTTAAATTAAAAAATAATAATATATATTCAATGAAATAAAAACAAAAAGATACTTTTATAATAGAATATACAGTAATATAAATAATAAATATATAAATCTAGACATTATATTACGGTAATAGCATTTTATACAGTATTTGATAACATATTTAAAATTAGATTTTCAAATAATATGATGTTTTTAATCACAAACCAATAACATCACTAAAAATTAATTATCAATTGAAAATTAATGCAAAAATATGATTATCAGTTATACTTATTTAGTTATTATTTTTCTCAATATATTCTATGTATATATAAGCTCAATGTATAATACAGATGTCTGATTATTATAATATATGACTAATTAAACATTTTTTTGCAGACATCTAATGAAAGTTTTTTTTTTGGTTGTTTTGGATTTCGACCGCAAAACCAGAAACAGACAAAAAAAAATCTATTAAAACCTGTCGTCAAACATCTTATACGAATAGTTTGGTTGATTGACATTACACTTCCAGCCAATGGTAAACCCTAACTGACACTTCCTATACTCCAAACGGTTATCTTTGGCCAACTCTTTGAATATAATGTCCAATTCATTATCGCATCGCTCGACAGCCTGTCGTATAGCCAACTCATCGCTGATCCGGCCGTTGGCGACAACATTGTTGTCATTATTATTAATATTATTACAATTATTAATTTGATTTTCATTATTATTATTAGTATTATCATTACTAATAATAACAATATGATTGCTATTATTGATATTATTGTTGATGCAAATTGATTTGCTATTCATATGAAACTCTTGCAATTGACTGATCAGATGATGTTTCACTTTATTGTGTCTGACATTCAACTCGAAAGGTGTGGGTGTCATGTGTGGCACAGATTTCATGAATGCCATCATTTGGTGCCGGTATTTGTCGCATAGTTTCCCAATGACTCCATTATAGTCGATCCCATTCCTCATCGGTTTGTTGCCATTGTTGCCGACAGTGATGATGGCATTGTTGGCGGTGTTGCTGTTGTTGTCTTTGATGACATTCAATGATAAGCTAAGATCTTCGATGCAAAACTCACTGAACATTATTAACTATGAATGAGATATAATAAAAATAAATTACACAAAAATATTATATAGTTATCACAAATATAAAGTGATTTTAGGGAAACAAAACTATATAAATGAATTAGAAGGCAAATAAAATTATTAATATTAAGTTAATTTATTTAATGCAAATATAGAGTATATAAATGTAATAAAAATTTTAATAAAACTATTTGATGCACTTTTTATGCAAATTCATATAATTTATCAGCAAATATTAATAAATAAATAGCAACAACAAAAAAAAGTTTTTAGATATTACTAACTGCGTGATCATTGAAACTGATATAAGGAAAAACAGTTATACAGTGTGTTTATATGTGTTGCCAAAAATACAACTAGACACTTTTATTTAATTTATAATTTTTTTAAAATTTAATATTCAATAAACAATATTTATTTATAACGTAACTTACTAAATAATAAATAATTATTTTCTATATGTAAAATTGCAATATTTTATAATTTTTTAATTATTTTTGTTACAAAAAACATTTTTAGAAAATTTCAAGTTTAAAACTTTTTTATTTTTTGGTCACTATATATATACGACTTATTGCATCACAAATTGTGTTTCTCTCTCAAAAACTTGATTTAAATATAATATAATATATTAATAACTGTAATCTGAATAGTGATAAATTGACATTGAACTTGGGATTTTTTTATCAACAAATTTTTATTAGTTTTGTTTCCAGTAAATGTAATTTTTATTTCAATTTTATTTATTTTTTATCAAATATAATAATAATAATAATACTTCCTATTTTTCTGGGCTCACATTTTCATCAATGTTATCAACGTTTCTAACAAAAACACATTGAATTTAATTTGAATGTAACAAAAAAAATTATTATTATTATGTGTTTGCATAAATCAAAAATACTAAAAATATATTTTCAAATTTTGGCGTCTAATTAATTAATTTACTTATATATTATACAATTTCTTATTTATTTATCGATATCTATATATTATACTTTATATTATAAATAAAATTTAATTTATACAAATAAATACTTAAATATATACTATTTAATTACTATAACTATATTAGTAATGCTATATTATAATTAGTATTACTAGACTTTAAAAAAAATTAATTAGTATAGATTACCTAATTGTAAATCATTAAAAAAATAATATAGTATAACTCTAAATAAGAAAAGTGAGCATTTTTGCGCAATAATATTTTATAACACATTTCTATCAAGGTCTAATTTGTTAAATTTCAATTGTTTTTCATATTCACAATTTATTGAGAAATTGATAAATATAATTATGTTTATAATATCATTAATACTACTGTAATAATAATAATGCTGTAATTTATTAGTGTTTTCCTGAAAAAAAACGTTTACTTTATTACATAATTTTTTTGTCTGTCTGTCTGTCTATTACTGTCTGATTTTATTGTCCTTCAAAATCAATATCGCTGATTGCCATCTTTGACAATAGCTATTCAATTAAAAATAAAATTTATATTTTTGTTGTCGACTAGTTATTAATATACTTAATATTGTCAAATAGGTATATTTATTTCTAGATATTTATACAAATCTAAATAATCATGATAATTTTAAAAATTTTACATAATAAAATACAAAATATTTTTTTGTTGTTGATATGATACATACCTTAAAAAACTGATTTTGCAAAATCTATAGCAAATTCATCAAATTATAAGCACATTATAACACATTTGGTAATCATTTTATTTATTTTTTTGTTAGGCTAAACATTTAATAGCTTTCTAGTTGTTATAAGTTCAAAATGAGTTTAGATGATTATAACGAAAATTTTATATTTCTATTAAAAAAAAAATATTTTTAGCATCAATTCATGTTTACATAATAATTTTTTACTATATATTAAGTTATAGGAAAAAAATTAAACTTTTATCGATCACTTATTAATTTTGTTTACCTCTAGTGTAAAAGTACTGTATTTTATCATCAATTTGATATATAATAAGTTAATAACATTAACAATATAATAACATAATACTGTATATTAATAATTCAAATGCAATTAGTAAATAAACAAAACAAAATACTTTTTTAAAAATTAACACAACATTTAAAAATGTTCACAAATTTTATAAAAACATTTTTCATCGTATATTTCGTGGTTATACTAGTAGTGATTATTTTATACTAAATAACTAGTAGTAACTAATTTGTAATAAGTGACCCATTAGTTATCAATACAACATAAAATTTTGAACATAATTTTGAATATGATATAAAAAATTATTATTAACTATATATTTAGTTTGCAAAATCTGCTATAAAATAAATTTATTATATTTTATTATATGGATTCAGTATATCAGTCAATTGGTAATCTATAGAGGAAGTGTTCAAACTTTTTTGTTATTATTATTATTTACATATTATCCAGTAATGTATTTACTATCACGCAATTTAGTTATAATTTTTTTTAATGAATAATGTAATTCATTTTGTTGCATAAAATATAAGTTATTAATGTTAGAAATAAAAAGATGATTATATTATTATATACAAACACACACAGGTCCATAAAATTTGATAAAAATCTATTTAGTTTATAATATTAGTTTTTATTTAGTTTAAAATTAAATATTAATAATTATATATAAAATATATTAACTAAAATTTTACTTTAATTTTAATTTATATATTATCAATAAAACTGTGAAATACCTGATTATTAGAAATGAAAAAACAATTATTATTATATTTCACTTACGTATCCTATGATTGAAACTACAGTATTATTCAGCAAACTTTTTACTTTATATAAAACCTAAAATATCTATAAGGAAATAAAATTCATTGTTTATATAATTAAAACAACATATTTTATTCACAAAACTTTTTTTTATAATTATATATTTTTTGTTAATATTTACATATCAATTAAAATTCGGTGAGAGCTACTAAAATAATAATAGCAATTATCAGCTAACAAAATATGAGTGAAAAATATGTTCAAAACATACAATTTTTGAAATTATATTATATTTAAAAATCATTGATAACATAAACATTTTTATAAATAGATCTGACATTGAAATCTTATAAATATAAAACAATAAATATGCAGTCAGTCAGTGATGCTGTTTATTAATATAAAATAAATTTGTTGACTGCAGTTAAAACTGTATATAATTTATTATTATTATTTCACTTTAAATAAACTGTATTTAAAACATTTAAGTGAATAAAGTAATTATGTATATTATTTATAAATAAAATATATAATTTATTAATTAACTTGTATTCGGACAGCAGTATAAAAATCTAAGTTATATATAAAAAAATTATAATGAATTAAAATAAAATAATAATTATAGACTAATCAACTATAGTATATAATAATAATAATTCAAACAAAAAAACAGTTTTAAAATTCAATCTAAACTTTTTTTTTAAGTTTGTAATAAATTTTTTTTATACATAATCTGAAACTGTTAACTACCGGTCAGCTCATGTCTATTAGATTATTATATTTATCGTATTTTATTTATTTTTAAATAAAAGTAAAAACTTTAGTGAATTAGTATTAAACGTAACGATTACTTTGTGGCACATATACATGTATACGTATTTGTAAATACTATAATTATTAAATCAATTAATTGAATGACACAATTGGGTAATTGAAAGTTATTACAAATAAAATTATAGAAAAATTTGATTTGAAATAAACTCGATAACAAAAAATAAAATAAAAATTATTATATCAATATTTATGAATACGTAGGTTGACTATCATCGATCAAAGCACTTGTATCACAATTATCAACCACTGGGTTCTCATCGATCATTAATGAATCGGTTGATCTCAGATTACGACATCGTTTTATCACAGGTTTTATGAAAAAATAGAGTAATGTTAGCGAACCGATGGCCACCAGTAGTGAGGAGACAATTGTTGTGATCAGCAACGGTCCGGTCAGCTTCCAGTGCAGGTCTTTGGCGAGTTCGTCGGTCGCATGAATGGTAAACTCTTGCCAAACGACTGGTATATGAATTTTAGGCATATTCTTGTATTTGATAAAATAGTTGGCCACAGAACTGATGAAAACATTGATCTGGACTCGTAGTTGTAGTTCAATTGGCGTACCAGTCATTGGTTCGATGTCGAGAAATGATTGATGCACTGATGGATCGGGTTTCAAACCCGACACTGTTTGCAGATAATAGGGATCAGCATTTAGAAAGTGTGCGTTCGATATATAGACGGGTGCTTTGAAATAACAGGCCGACAGATCAAATATACCCGAAGGAAATTCACGATATTTTTTGTGGACGTCTATGTCTGTAAAGTTTTTAAAATATTTGGATCCATTCAATTTGTAATCTATTGTCGAAAAAAAAGATAGAAAACAATTAACTTCTGATTCTTGAAGATCACATAAAACAATGAAATACAAACCCATATATGTGTCTTCAAGAAGTGTAAATATATCGGAATCGTTGGTCACAATTAAGTTTTCCAAACGATTGATGATAGTCTTCAAATCTAATTCATTATTATCGAAATCCTTGACTTCCGTTCGGGTTTTATTTGGCTTATAACAACTGTTTGGCGGATAATCACTGGAATTGGCAAATGTATTATCTGAAGGATAGTAGCGATACACTGATAGGTCGCCGTACTGTGACTTCTGGGCCGACTTCCAGATCAGTGTCAGTACTCGACAGAAATTTGTGCGAAACAATAGCAGTGTCTTATCAGAGCTGGGAATTGGATTAAATAGTTCACCATTTTTGGCACCTTTGAATGTATTGCACTCTTTGCCCGACCAAAAGTCTAGCTCCTGTTGTCCATTGAATGTCTCGATAGCATTAACTTTCTTGATATCCGATTTACCAGTATTCACTTTGAACAGTCCATCGTAGGTATCATTTTTCTTGTACATCCAACCAAACGATGGCTGATACGGTATCTTCGGGTTCAACAGTGGCGCCAATTTGGTCAACAAATCGGGATAACCGTCGAACAATAGTTCTTCGACTGATTTTTCAACAAAAAAGTCGTCGTCAATGTGTCGGATCAATACTGTGGCCATAATCTTCATCATTGGATTCAAATCTTCCATCAGTGTCATCGCTATGGCCAACGGCGAGTTCAATGTTGTTATCTAAAATTATATACAATATATTATAACATTATATTTGTTGAATAGATTTCAAGGTTTTTTAGCCAATTATTATTTAAATCTCATTAATTTTTTAAATAAAGATTTTATTTCCAACTAATAAGTACTGAGTATAAGTGTAATTATTATGTAATTATTAATGCAACAAAAATAATAACATGTGAAATAAATTGTTTTTTAAAATCTATAATATTTGTATTACTGGTAATTTATATCTAGAAATTAAATTCACAAAACAGATATCATAATTTATGATCAATATTTATAAACAAACAAAAAATTAAATAAAACTTCAAATAAAAATTATATATTACTGATGTATAACTTAATGTCAAAATAATTAATGATGACTAATCTAATGTAAATTATTATTAGTCATACTTTAATAGATCTAATATATTAATTTAATTATTTTAAAAAGTAAAGGAAAAAGCTTATATAAATAATTAACTAGCTAAATTTATTAATTGATTTTTATAATTATATCATATAAACAAGTCTAATTGTTTAATTGTCTAATTGTTGATTAAACAGTAAAATATAAAGTAATTTCTATCAAAATATAATTAATATAATATATCTTTACAACAAAAAAACTTGTTTTTCAATGTAAAGAAACTTAATATTTTTATTTCCATTAACTAATTATATGTATATAATTCTCTCCTTATTTTTTTTAACTACAATTTATTTTTATAAATATATATTTAGGAAAATTACTGAAGCAATACTTCACATCATTTTCATTGCCAACTATTAAATATATAGTTGACATTATGTTAATTTTATAACATTTTAATATTGAAAAGTAGTTTTTATATTTAAAAAAAAAATCCAAACTTGAAAAACACAACAAAAAATTCATAAATGAATGTTGAATGAAACTAAACTAAAATATAATTGAAAATAATATATATTTATATACCATATAACAGAAAATTTTCTGTATATAACAATCGTTTAAACAAACAATTATTTGTTTGTTTGAATTTCAGTCAATAATTATCATCAACTGATTATTTATATGTCCTAAATATAAGTGTATTAAAAATTATTGTAATTATGATATTATTATTATTATTATTATTAAAATTGCTATTTATAGCAAACATATTTTAAAGTCAGAAATACTTGAACTCATCGCTAAAATATTAGATATGATATATTCAATCACCAGATAATCAATTTTTTTAAAAATAAATAAAACAAAACAATTGTCTCATAACATAAAAATTGCAAAACTATATAATAATAATATATATATATATTATTATCAATAATAACTAATATTATTATACTGTATATTGTTTGTAATAAATGTTTGATTTAAAAAAATTGACATAAATTTCACAAAAAAAAACTTATAGAAATATAATCAAACAATTGATCCAAAAAACAAAATATTAAAAATTTAGTCATACTTTAAGAGACAGGTCATCGACAGACAATTGTCTGTCAAAGTGATAAGTCATCAATTCGTTGAACGTAACCGATTGGTAGCCGTCGGTAAAGTTGACGCCATCTTTCCTAACATTAACCCGATAGACAAACGGTCCGATTTGTTTCAGCTCTGGTTTAGCTCCCGATGACTGTATTTGTTGAGCATTGGTAACATTGAACAAATAAAACTTAAGATATATGGGAACCGGTAGATCACGCCATAGCCGATAGGATTCGCCATCGGGAGTGAGTATTACTTTCGAGTCGATTATCTTAACCAAAATAATTGGTAAACCAATTAGTGATATCATTCCCATCAATACTAAGACAAAGGCAATGGATATCCATATTATTGATGACTTCTTCATATTATTATTTGATAATCGTTAGGCGTTTTTCAGCAAAAAAAATAAATAAAAATAAATCAAATTTAGATAAACAGATGTTTGATCCGACAATTTAGGTGACAATCAATTGATTATTTATAGTCGACTCTTGTTGTGGTTGTTGTTGTCAACAACACTACACAATATTAAGTCATCGATGGTTTAGTGAAAGTAAAAGTTTAGTCATTTATATCAATGAATACTATAATTCATTTCAAAATAACAGTTATTATTATTAATATAGTTTGTAATCATTAAATGTTTTGTTGAATTTGTTGATAATATATATGATATGTATATAAAAACATAACAACAATACAGTAAACACTGTTTGCAATTGTCGTTCAATAACTGTATAGTAATAGTAATAATAATAATAATATTACTATACATTCACTCATTTACAGTAAACATCTGATTCAATGCTATTGCTATTACTTTATACATACACTTGTATTGCATGTCATATATATTGATATTTTATTGGCTATAAAATAGACAATACATATACACTTGTGTTTAGTATACATGAGTAGTGAGAATATAATTATTTTTTACAAAAAATTTAATAATAAAAACAATATATATATAATTTTTTTGATGATACTTACCTTTAATATATTTTTTAAATAAAATAAAATAAATAAATTATAAAACTATTTGTAATTTTCACTTCAAGTTTCCGTTTGAAACGTAATGATTAAATGAAACACACAATGAAAAAAATAAATTATATATTTTTTAAAAACTTTTAATCACTTATTATTTCACACATACAGACACATCCAAATTATTTGTAAAAGTATAATAAATTTTTATTATTTTATATTATATGATATTTAAAACAATATATATTTTTATGATAAAATAAATATATATCTACTATGATTTAAATAAATATTTTTTTTGTAATTAATGATAATTATTATTCGGTGTTAAATATAATATAAACTGCTAAATAAAATATAATTATATAGAAAATTACAAATATTAACATCACTTTTTGTTAATTATCAAAATATTTTTCTACAATAAAATATCGATGAAAACATTATTTAAATTATTATTATTAATCTAAATAAATAATTATTTAGATATTTATTAAATATTATTCATTTTCTTAAAAAAATAATATCCAATTGATATCAATTGAACAATATTTATATTAAAAAAAAAATTAATTATAATTATTAATTGATTGTAACATTTTAATAGTTCAATTTAAGATACATATCTACTGAATATTTAATTTCACAATTATTATTTAAAATAAATTTAATAACAACAACATTAGTAACAACAAACAGTACAAAATTAATAAAATGCAAAAATATTTGTTTTTGAAACACACAAAAAATTATTACTATATTATAACAGCAAAGGACAGGTATGTCCCAACTAAATGAGAAAAACACATATTTCCAGTGAAATCGAGAGTAAAATACATGACTGACTGACATAACAAAAACTGCATTAATTTTTTAGATAGCATTTGACTCAATTTAATAAAAATTGTTTATAAACTTTATAATATGTAAAATACATGACATACCGAACGCTTCCTTAGGAGGAGAGACTGTGTATGTGTGTGTGTGTTGTTTACTGGGGCACAGGTAGGTTAGCTTAGGACACATACAAACACATAATAAAATTAGGTGAACAGGTATTCAAGTTTTTATTAAATGTTAAATTAGTTTGTTTTTTATCAAACGACTTCACTTTCACTATGACTTTCAAAATGTTTTTTAACAAACATATTATAATGTAATGTAATTTATTTGTTAATAATTAACATTTTTTTTCTGGCGATCAACTGATAAAAAACAGTTAAAGTAGTTTTCGATTAATTTTTTTCAAATAATAAAATTATTAAAATATTTAGTATTATAATAAAATTTTAAAATGTTTAGTATAATCGTTATATCACTATTTGATTAAAATACGATACTATTTATAATTATAATCAACAAATATAATAGACAAATAAACCCATTAACGCAATAATAATAAAAAATTAACAAAAGTTTTAAAAATAACATTTTTATCATTATTTTTTAGGCTTTTATTTGTATTCTTCATTATTATTATTATTATTTTTTATTATTATTTACCATATATTAAATATTTTTAAATAACATTTCTTTACGACTTATAAATATCCCTAAATTGACATTTGAATTGAAATAATTTTTTAAAATAAAATTTATAGCTAAACAAGCAAAAAATATTTATTTGAAAATTATTTATGGAGTCTAAACATTACTTTTTTTAAAAAAAACATTTCATTGATGCCAACAAAAAACAACAAAAAAATTAACAAAACTTTATTTAGTATTTATACCGGTATTTATAGGGATTGACTGAACTGCGGTCAGCAATGGGAAATTCTGCGGTCGGCTAATACTCGAATACGGTAGGTCAGATGTTGCGGTCACCAATAGAAAAGTTGTAGAGGACAAAAAGTTTATGTTGAAATGTATGGTCAAAAAAAATATCTGACCACTAGGGACCACATAAAAAAATTAAAACTTGTATTTTATAACTAATGATGCTGCGGTCAGCCATATCTCGAATATGGTTGGTCAGATGTTGCGGTCACCAATAGAAAAGTTGTAGAGGACAAAAAGTTTATGTTGAAATGTATGGTCAAAAAAAATATCTGACCACTAGGGACCACATAAAAAAATTAAAACTTGTATTTTATAACTAATGATGCTGCGGTCAGCCATATCTCGAATATGGTTGGTCAGATGTTGCGGTCACCAATAGAAAAGTTGTAGAGGACAAAAAGTTTATGTTGAAATGTATGGTCAAAAAAAATATCTGACCACTAGGGACCACATAAAAAAATTAAAACTTGTATTTTATAACTAATGATGCTGCGGTCAGCCATATCTCGAATATGGTTGGTCAGATGTTGCGGTCACCAATAGAAAAGTTGTAGAGGACAAAAAGTTTATGTTGAAATGTATGGTCAAAAAAAATATCTGACCACTAGGGACCACATAAAAAAATTTTAAAAAATTTTAAAAAAAATTGCGGTCAATGATTAACTGTAAAACTAGTGGTCAGATCTTGTTTTTAAACAAATAAAAGATTTAGACAATTAAGTTAGGAACAATGATTCACTTAAACTAATTTAGGTCACACAACCAGTGGACCGACATTACAAATAAAACCTTTATTTTTTATTTTATAAAAGTGACGGTCAATGATTATTTAAAGAACTATTGTCAGATCTATAAAAGTTGTTGACAATTAAAAGAAAGGAACAATAATTCTCCTGATAATCACTGACCGCCATTTTTTAAATAAAAAATTTAAATTTTATTTATAGATCCCCTTGTAAACCTAAATCTATTAATTGTATTTTTAATTGTCCACAACAATTTTATCTTTGACCGCAAGATCTGACACTGTTTTCCAGTTAATCATTGACCGCAGCATCATTAGTTATAAAATACAAGTTTTAATTTTTTTATGTGGTCCCTAGTGGTCAGATATTTTTTTTGACCATACATTTCAACATAAACTTTTTGTCCTCTACAACTTTTCTATTGGTGACCGCAACATCTGACCAACCATATTCGAGATATGGCTGACCGCAGCATCATTAGTTATAAAATACAAGTTTTAATTTTTTTATGTGGTCCCTAGTGGTCAGATATTTTTTTTGACCATACATTTCAACATAAACTTTTTGTCCTCTACAACTTTTCTATTGGTGACCGCAACATCTGACCAACCATATTCGAGATATGGCTGACCGCAGCATCATTAGTTATAAAATACAAGTTTTAATTTTTTTATGTGGTCCCTAGTGGTCAGATATTTTTTTTGACCATACATTTCAACATAAACTTTTTGTCCTCTACAACTTTTCTATTGGTGACCGCAACATCTGACCAACCATATTCGAGATATGGCTGACCGCAGCATCATTAGTTATAAAATACAAGTTTTAATTTTTTTATGTGGTCCCTAGTGGTCAGATATTTTTTTTGACCATACATTTCAACATAAACTTTTTGTCCTCTACAACTTTTCTATTGGTGACCGCAACATCTGACCTACCGTATTCGAGTATTAGCCGACCGCAGAATTTCCCATTGCTGACCGCAGTTCAGTCAATCCCGTATTTATATGTTCATTGATTTTAACTTTTTTTATATAGAAATGTTAAACAATAAATAACAGACTATTTAGGTTAAGAATTGGCATTATTTGGTAATAACAATAAAAAATTTAATTATTTTTTGCAATTTTGTGATTATTAATAAAACTAACAGTAAAAACGAAAAATAATTTAATGAAAATAATACTTTACTAATAATTATTTATAAAAATTAGTTGATTGTAAAACTTTAACCAATAATTTACTAAACATTTTCTTAAACATAAACTTGATTTAAGTTAAAAATACATATATAATTAAAGTTTATATTTAAATTAAAATCTAAATTTTATGTTTATTCATTTTAAAATGTATTGATATAATTTAGTATACAGTATAATAAATAAAATATAAATTTATATTACCGGTATATAAAATATAAGTAAATTATATACAGTTATAAAATCAACAAATTTAAATTAGTATAATAAAAAATTTACGGTAGATTTAAATACATTTTTCTATAATAAATTCATATTTAGTTTTTTTTTTAAAAAAGAGATAATAAATAGTTAATTATTTGAAAATATTTACATTTTTAGTTCAACAAAAATAAATATTGAGTTTTAAGTAAAGAGTTGATAGTTTTCTTGATGGCTGTCGGGAGCATACAGTCCATTGATTGTCGGTTTGTCCGCCGACTCGGCCGTACTTTCGATGGTCAGATACTCGTAAAAAATTATTATAACATATCCCATCAAATCATATAATTATTTTAATTTTTTTTCTATATTACCGATAATTACGGTAATATTTGATCAACAAAAAATTAGAAATTTTATTTCAATTAACTAAACTATTTTTTATTTACTAGACATTAGTTTTGTTTGTAAACATACAAATAAAATATAAAAAATATAATAATTCTTTTCATTTATCACTTCTTCCAATTTTGACCACATTTTCATCAACTCGACGCATACATGAGCGCCAGTATACAGGCGATGGCCAACAGTATCCATAGCCAAAACTTTTTATTTGGTTGATTGTCAGCGGCATCGGCAATAGGCTGCACACCAACATCAACCAGCGGTACGGGTTCGGTAACAATAGGTTCGGGCGGTGGAGGTTCGAGGACAGCAGATTCCGGCAGCGGTAGTGATGGAGGAGGCGGTGGTGGTGGAGGTGGCGGTGGAGGAGGTGGTGGAGGAGGCGGTGGTCGAAAAGAAGAAGGAGGTACTGTGTTTGACGGTTCACTTTTGAATGCCTCGGACATAGTGTTTCCAACCGACAGTTCGGTCTCTGATTTCTCTATTTCCGAATCCTTTGTTTCCGTTTTCATTGCCTCTTTTGACTCCTTTTTGGTCTCCTTTTTATTCATATCATTCCATCCGATGTTCAGGTCTTTACTTTCTTTAGTTTCTTTCATAATTGACTCTTTTGATTCCGATTTCTTGTCTTTAGAATCGGTTTTATTCTCAGAACTCTTTGTTTTGTCCACAGATTTAGCCTTTGAATCGGGTTTACTCTCAGAACTCTTTGTTTTCTCCACAGACTTAGCTTTTGAATCGGTTTTAGTCTCTTTACTCTTTGTTTTGTCCTCAGACTTAGCTTTTGAATCGGTTTTTTTAACGACAGCCGATTTCAGTGACGAAGCCGCTATTTTTTCGGTCTTCTGTACGGTAATGAATAAAACGGGCGACTCTTTGGTGTACAGCACCAGATGAGCGCCGGGACCCAAATTGACAAATCTTTGGCCGTGATTTACAAAATAGTAATCACCGGTAGGCTCGACGACAAACACTGGCATATTAAGTAATAGAGAGGCGCCCGACTCGACAATCACGCAACCATTGGCACCGACAATAACCAAATAATCGGCCGCCTTTTTGCCTACTCTCACGACAATTTGCCGGTCCTTTTCAAACTTGAACCCCTTATTATCGATGGGTGCTTTGGTGCTATACGTGCAGATACCACCGCCAATGGCCGCATAGGTTTCCGGTGGGATTACCTGTAGGACTGTTCCACAGAACAGTTTGCTATCGCCTTTTCCGATATAATATATTTGTCGTGATTTCAACTTTTCGATGGATTCAGACATCTTGTCGGCCACGTGTTGGATCTCAAACTTGGATGCAATTGTTTTAAACTTTTGTTGTTTGGCTTCTTTGACGGCGTCATCCTTGGCTCTCACTTTCTTGAATTCCGTTTTACCGTCTTTAGTCGTCACCTTCTCTTTGGACTCAATTGACCTCAACTTCATTGTTTTATCGATGTCCTTCTTCTTCAATTCCACTTTCTCGGGATCATTAATTGGCTTGAGTTTCATAGGCATGGCGTGTGTCGGCTGTGTGTGTGTGTGTATGTATGTGTTCGTATTGATAGCTGTCTAACTGTCCCCTAAATTTAGCGATATATACTGTATATTACGGTAAAACAATCATTTATAATAAATTTGATTTGAAAAAATTGAATACATTGTTGAAGAACGCTATAATTAATTTGGACTATAATATTGATATCAATAATTAATTAAATCAATTAAATAATAACATAATATTAGGATAACATAATTAATATTTTAATCTCTTATTTTTTTGCAATCATTAAAATTATAATCAATGATAATATAAAAATATATACAGTATTTAGTAACTATTTAACTTATAAAATACTGTTAAAATATATATAAATATCATAAAAATCTAAATAAAAATATTGTATTAAAAAAAATAACATTTAAAGTGAATGTTCGTATATATCAATCAATATAACTGTATATAAATATATCCGTCAATTTCCGGGACCCGAAAGCGAGATATTCATAAATTTTCGTTTGGCAAAACAGGTCCACCATTTAGATGGCTGGCCATTATCCGTTTCAAACACCCGGTTGGCAATCCGGACACTGCATTCCTGTCTCAATTGTTGGATGTATGAGCGCATCAGTTCTGCAACAAAAAAAACAAATAGATTTTGTTTTTAAACAATCAATTGGTCAGTCAATCACAAAAAAAACAAAACAAATGACAAAAATAATAATAAAAACCTGTTTCGTCGGCAGTCTTTGGTTTCTGAAAGACACCGTTCAACGGAAATCGCGGGTCACCGGGAATGTCGAACCGACTAATGGCCAATTGAGTCAACTCTTGGACGGCAGCGTTCTTGTTATTGCACTGTCAGATAATAATAATCAATAATCTAGTCTTAGATATCGGATATATTAATCGGTACCCTTTGAATCTTCTTAAGACATTCAATGATATAAAGCGTCAAATATATGATAATACGGTCGGCTTCGCTCTGAAAGAAGTTTTTAATTAAAATAAAAAAATTGTTAAAAGTTTGTGTCCATTACAAGATGTATTCCTCATCAGTACTTCATCGGTGACTACCAATTGGTAATATAAGACTTAATTACCTGAATCTCGTACGAACTGAAGAAGACGTTGGCCTTAAAGTATAGTATGGCCTCATCGATGATGTCGACGCCCTGGAGCTCATCCTTTCCAACTGTAAAACAGATTAATTTAAAACAAATTATTTCAAAGATATGATATATCAATGAAGTGGTCACCGACGGTGTTCATCATTCAGATTGATAACTGGTCCGCGAAATTTGGTCCGAAATGTCATAAAAGACATGTTGGCTATGGATTTGTTGGACGTAAGTGTCGAGTGATAGGACGGCATTGTTAATGATGGTGACGGGCACTGGTATGTAGTTTATTATTATTATTATTATTATTATTATTATTATTATTATTATTATTATTATTATTATTATTATTATTATTATTATTATTATTATTATTAACTAAATTATTAATAACAATAACAATCATAAAGTAATGTAATATTTATTATCTGAATAACTAATGACAACAAACAACACCCAAAAACACTGTTGTTTGGGATTTCCGTCAATAGTGTGACTGCAATGACTCACTAATACTATGAAAGAAAACTATGAGGAATGCACTGCTAATGTTAATGTTGTCAAACCTGGAGTGGGCGTGACTTATGGCCAGTTGGCTACTGTTATACTACAGTGTATATACTAGTCATTGTTTTTAATTATTTCTATATGTTTTTCCACTGTTGTTGTTGTTGTGTGTATGGCTTAAAATAATTATACAGTAGTTACCAAATAATATTTATTAATAATAAAATAATAATAATAAATATTTTAAAATTATAAAAAATAAATAAATAAAATGAACCTAGATGATAATAAAATTTTCTTCTAAAAAAATATTATCTAATTGTTTGTGTAGTAATTTTTTTTGTTGGTGTGTTTACCAGAAAATTATAAATTCATATATAAAATACAAGAATATTATTCATTAAAAAAAAACTTTATTAAGAATTTTATTCATAAAATAATTTTTTTAAAAATATTTTTTTTATACACAAAATTATAAAATGTTAGTTAAATTTACAACAAAAAAATCATTGATTATTATTATTATTATTATTATTACGATATTTTAGTCTTTTTCGTTATAAAACAAAACAATAGTATCAGAAATAGTGTCACTTCGATGGCAAACATTACAAGTGAGGCAAACTTGAAGTCAAAATTTTGGACAAAAATACCGGCAATTGTTGGTCCAATAAAACCGCCCAAAGATATACACGAAAAGAACAGTCCGGACACCAGTCCGTGAAGACTCTTGTTTTGACCAAAACCGCGGTTTTTGATACAATAGTTCAATGCATGAGAATAACCGCTAACCTGTTTGGCTGCCGTTCCCATACCAAACAGCAACAGGGCTACAATCACAAGCCATAGATTACTGTCTAGTCCGGTGCCCGGCATCGGACCAATCAATATAAGTCCTATTATACTTAATAGTGTTCCGCACAGAGAAAATAATGTCAGACTATGGCTGTATATGTCGCACAGTTTGCCCAAAATTGGCGCTGTTATGGCGTAAGTAATACCCAATGTCACAAATATAAGACCCGTCATCAATGGTGACAATTCAAAGTGTCGGATATGCGGCTCCAGAGTGGCCGCACAGAAACCGATAAGACTCAGAGCCGTTAGTATAACCAATGAATCCAATAAAATGATAGAATTTAGTAAAAACTTTGTTATACTAATCACGTCTTCTTTATTATTATTATTATTACTATTGACCCCAACTTCGGCCTCTTGTTTATAGTTTGTCGGCTGAATTTGATTTGTGGTCACAAACATGAGTATCGATGCCGAGCTTATTGTTAACGTAATGCCCAACACTATAAATGGTAAACTATATCCACCAAACTCGTAGAGAGTGCCTCCTATTACTGGACCGACTATCAAACCTAAACCGAAACAGGTTTCCATAACTGAGAACATTGTGGCCGAGTTGTCGGAAAACCGGTAAGTAATTAAAGAGTAGCTACTGGTAGCAAAAGCTGTCGCACCCAACGACTCGACTATACGTACGGCAAATGCTGGCCCGATAAACAACACGCCATTTGGTAAGTGATCCAATATACCGAACGATACGGTACTGATTCCGGCCACGGCCAAACCAAACCCGCATATCAAGTTTGCCGGTATTTTTGTAACCAGTTGACCGAATTTAAACGATGTCAATAACATGACCAGCTCGTAGACGGCAAATATCGATGAATATACCATCGGAGTCGCGCCTTTCATCTCTGAATGTGGTTTATTGGATTAAAAAATTGTTTGTTAATAACTGTCATTAGAACCCCTCCCCTCACATCCCATCAATAAAAAACTAAAATCAAATACCGGCTTCTTTCGGGAAAAACGGTCCCTGAAGTGAGATACCGGCGGCCACACAGAAGTTGCCAAAAGATAATACGCTTAGAAACCATATCTTATGGCGTCTTTCGCGACGATTCTTCAGTTCGGCGAGTCTTTTGATATCCGAATCAATGGCCAAAACAACAGATTGTTTTTTGATGATTATCTGATTGATGTCCAAATTTAATGGTTCTGTTTCACAGTTGACACACTCTTGATGTTCATCACTACTGTTTTGTTCAACAATATCACACATATTATTATTATTATTATTATTATTATTACATATTATTATTATTATTCTTAAAAAATATTTCTAAATTGCATATTAAATGAAAATATTTAATAATATAAAAATTATTTATTTATTTGACTTTATTATATATATATATAACTTAATAAAATTAATAAATAAATATAGTATAAATTTTAAATTGTAGATATTCAACAGAAAAAATTATCTTCAATTAAATAATTAATTTAAAAATCGTTATTAACTTTAAAAAAGATAATACTGTGTATTTGCTAACATATGTTTAAATTTAATTTTTATCAAATCTTTTTTTATTAATTTTTATTAAATACATAAATATTTAACCATACATATAATTATTATTATTATTAAATAATATCACATCATCATCAAAAAAAATACTGTAGTCATGGGCATATTATTATTACAGTTATAATTAACAAAATATAAATATTATATTCAAAACATATTATTAATATACTGTATATTATTATTTTTACCTCCAAATAACAATTAATAATATTGTAATTTTAAAAATTTTACATAATTATTTAATATACTTTCACAATTTTTTAAAATTGTAATACTGTATTATAAATTACTGTATATTTGATATATAATGTTTATACAATATTAAAAAAAATAGTTTACATTACATTAATTATTGGTAAATTTAATCCATTTTTTTAAAACTTGAAATATTATTATTATTTTTCAATTAAAATTAATAATGTATTCTGACATTTCTACAAAAACATTAAATAAAAAATACATTATATTGTTATATATTAAATATGTTTATAAGACATATATGATATTAAAATTAAAAGTACTGTATAACCTAATTATAGAATATTAAATAATAATTATTTTTTTTCAAATTTAACACTTTTTAGCTATATATATATATACGGTATATAAATTATGTTACATGTGTTACAACTTGTGTGTTGGTGTTATATTTAGGTGAAAATTGTTAAATATTAAAAATTATTTTTAGTGATAAAAGTTATCTCTTAGTCAATGATATACTGTATTAATATTTGATAAATTCAAAGTTCATTATACGATTGCTTCCTTATAAAATATTAATATAAAATTATTATTATTATTATTAGTTATAATAATATGAAAATTTCAATTAATTTATTTTAAACATAAATTGTCAAAAAATTAATTTTTATATTTTTTGTGTTGTTGTCATTTAACTTAATTTCAATAAATTAATCAAAAAATAATAATATTTTCTAACATTACACCAAACTTTAGGTTATTGCCATTTATAAAAGGTTAATATAAAACTTATTTTATTTTTTGCTTAGTCTTTAGATTTAATGAGACAAATTTCAAGGATTTTTAATTAATATTATTATTATTAGTAAAAGTATTTTTTTGTGTATAGATTTATTTTTAGAAAAAAATATCGATAAATTAAAAACAACATAAATAAATTGATCTAGGTTCATGACACGTTAAACAGGTTTATTAGAGTTGATTAAAATCAATATATTGTATAATTTTTTGAAAACTATTTTTTTAAATTATGCTTGTTTTTTTTGTTGTTGTTGTAGTAAATCTATAATTTTTAATTACAAAATATTTAAAAAATACAATTTATTTAAAATTTTTTGATTGTATGGTTAAAACTAATTTTTAAAATTTTGTATTAAGTATTTTTTAAATAAAATAAAGAGACGATTTACTAGGGATCGCAATTATAAGAGACGCATTCATAACTACATTTTTAAATTAATTTTTTTAAAAAGTTATTGAAGTTTAATTAATTATTTATATGTCATTTGATTCTATAATATCTCTTCATTTGTTATGATAATTTTGAATATCTTCAGTAAACCACTTCTTATGATTTTAAATCGAAAACCCCTTCGATTACCATTTTGGACCCCTTCACAAATTTTGATTTTTTACACTCAAAGAAGTGTTAGATTAATCAAAGCAAATAGTAATTTGACAAAGCAATATATGTTGAATATAATGATATATAAAAGGTTTAATTTCATTTTATAAATCCGTTATTATTTGATATTAAAATAATAATTGCTATATTTTTGCATATGTAGCCCATAGATAAGAAGTAAAAGTAGATAGTACTTAGAGATATTATACATATCTTTCGAAAATTGTTGGCAAATGTTATTTAGTATTTAATAAATAAAAATATAATATCTCTTTTATTTATTTTCAAGAAAACTTGTGAAATATTTTTATAAATTCATACAATTTTTCGATTTTAACTTTTGATATTTTTTATGAACTTTTTTTGTCTTCCACATCTACTCATTCATCTTTTTAGTTATTTTATTATGTCTGACAAGTCTTCACACATAAGGCTTTAAAATATATTCTATTAATATTTTTGTCGGCCATTGTTTCTATAATTACAGGACAATATATGTTTTTTATGGCATATCTGCCTTAGACGTCATGTGACTTTAACCCATGTAAAAGATTAATAAAAAGATTTATCAAAAATCTTGAATAAGACAATTATAGACTAATGATGATTGTACTTAATTGTAAAAAATACAATTTGTAGATAACACATGGGTCACACAAAAACAAAGTTACTTTATTATATATAAAATGCGTCTCTTTCAATTGCGAGTACCAGTAAGTTAAATAATTAATATATTATAAAGTTATTAAATTTAATTAGTTTTCATTAAGTATTATTAAATATTAATTATTGGTTTTTAGTATAATTTAAAACAAGTAATTTGCGAGACATTGAAATAGGAGTACAATTTTTGACACAATGTTATCACTTTCAATAATTATCAATAAATACTTTCTATCAAATAAATATTATTACTTGAATAAATTTAATATTAAACACATTTTTAAATTACAAATTTTAAAGCAAAAACAATGTTAGCAATTAATGATTAAGGTTGCATATTTCATATAAGTATAAATATCAATAATAACCTATTAATTTAAATAAATTATTGATATATTAAAAGTAGTTTTAAAAATAATTAATTCATAAATTTATAAAAAAAAACATAATAAGTTTTGATGTTTGACATTGATTTTAGTTTATAATATGCAAATATTTATGTTGTATTTTATTTGTCTACGTAAAATTTGTATTAAATATGTAATTAAATAATTAAATAAATAATTAAATTTTGTAATCTAATTAAATATTATATTATTTTATTTTTTGATCTTTTTTTGCAAATAAAAAAATAATTCATGACTAACTTAATATTGAACTAAATTGAATCTACATGTAATTGTAACATTACAACAAAATTTACAATAAAACAATTAATCAATGTTGTCATCAATAAACAATTTGTCTTTATATATATATATATATATATATATATATAGAAAATATTTGTTTTGAAAAATACAATTTTAACATTGAGTGACTACAATAATTTTATACAATATAATAATTTATGCATTGAAAACTATTATCAAAATATTTTATATGTTAAATTTGTCTTATTATACTATATATACTGTATATATATTTATATATTAGATTATCGATAATATCAATGGCTATCATATTTTATATGACATTCAGCTTAAAAATATATTTCATGTCAATCACACATTAGTGACTTTAGTTTTTTTTAAAAAAAATAATTGTTTCTCTAATTCCCATAAATATTCTGACATTTGTCGATATATATTAGATTATTTGTCATAATTTAATTCACACAACATTGATTCAATATATACTGTATATTTAAGACACAAATGTTTAATAATTGTTATAATAAAACTTGAAAATATAATATAGAAATATATTTGATATGTTATATTATATTATATACAGTATAAAATAGTACATAATATAAAATTTATATAGTATTATATATATAGGTATATATTTTTAAAAATATTTTTTCAAGTTTAAAGGCCTCCCTGAGGGTCATCTAAAAGGACTTTTTACATAAATATTTAAAAAAATAAGTCGATCGACGAGTCGGCGGATTTAACGGGTGTTTGCCATTAATTGGACTCATTTTATATAAAATAAAATTTTTGTTATCTTTTTTTTAATACTGTTTGTTTAATAGGTTTAATTATATAAAAAAAGTTAAAAGTTAATCACTTGTTTATAATTTTTAAAATAAAAGTCGTGTACAACTGTTTATTGAAAGATAATTGATTATTATTAATCAGATTTTAATCAATATTTTAAATTTTTTTTATTGGGTTTGTTTGAAGGTTTTGCAATTTTTTTTTTTAAATAATTGAGGCGTTTATTATTAATTAAAACAAATAAATCAAAAAAAAAACATTGTTATTAAAGTAGTTTCAAAAAATTTAGCTTCTTATAAACTAACAAAATTTATTTAAAGTTTGTAATAATATTTTATAATTATCTTAAGTTATATAATGTAAACTTTTAATACAACATTTATTTATTTTTTATTATAAAGTAATGTTTTATATCAATTAAATAATTTTTTAAATTTGTTTATATATTACTATATCATATATTTAGGTGTATTGTATATAAAACCCTTTGATAAAAGATTTTGATTAAATATCACTAAAAATTTAATTTATTATTAATATATCAAAACTTATGGTTTTTATATATCTTTCACTTTCTTGTGATTCATATTTTTTTTTACTTTTTACTATTGATAATATCAATAATTGATTGATCAATAAATGACAATTATTGTACTAATAAATAAATAAATATATATATACGTTATATACATGATATTTTCATTAATTATATTAAAATTTGTTCAAAATATCATAGTATAAACATTAATTTTAAATAATTATGTTTAATATTGATTTAAAAAAAATCACTAAATAAAGATATTATTTAAATACTGATTTTTTTTATCGAAAATGCTTAAAAATAATTAATTTTTTGATATGTTATAATTTGTTTATATATATCATTTTCCGAAAAAATAATGGAATTTTTGGAAATAACTGTTTTAATTAAAAAAATTGATATATTTTTTATTTTTTAAAAATCAATAAATTTTAATTCCCACGTGTTTGCAATAAGTCCTTTTGGAGGTATGAGTTGATATAGAGATATATATATAAATAAAAATTTCATAATGAGACAAGGTGATAATTTTAAATTTTTTTTATTGCAGTAATAATAATAAGTATTAGTTAATAAATATTATTATATTATTAAAATTCAATCGATATGATTTTCATTGATAACTCTTTTTTATTAATAAAGATTTTTAATATAGATATAATTTAGTTAACAATATTAATATACAATAATCTATTTAAACATATACGGTATATACTGTGTATTATAGTTGATATTTTTTAAGTAAAAATATTTAATATAAATTTTAGATAATTATTTTATTTTTCTAATTATAGGCAACTTGTTTTTGAAAAAAATCTATATTTAGTAAAAATCTAATAGTAATAATGATAAAAATAGTCTTATATACAATATTAGCTTATAAGTGCAACTCGAAAAAAATATATCAACTTTTAGTATCATTTAAGCTAAATTTAAAATTTATTTTTTGATATTACATTATATCAACAACAAAAAATAATTAATAATACTGTATATAAATTTAGTAGTATTTGTTGTTATATATGTCTCTTTTCTCTCTTTCTTACTCTCTCTCTCTCTCTTGCATTAAAAGCTTTAATATCATCGAAAAGTAAAGCTATTTAAATATAGACATATAATCTGATCTTGAAATCAAAATTGTCTCTCAATCTTTCAGATACAGTATGCACTGTATGTATAAATTTATATTAAATAGTTTCGTTTTAAAATAAGGTTATGTTTAAGGTCAGGCACTCTAATAGCCCGGAGCCGTAACAGTGAAAGTTAGTTCAAGGTTTGGATAGCACTATAATATACCATACAATTTTAGTGGAGGGGGGGGGGGGTTTCATAGTAAATAATGTATTAATAATAATAAGAAAATACAATAATAGTTAGTCTACTATCGGTAGTACAGATATATCTAGATTTGTGGCACCAATATTGGACTATAATTATTGTCAATATTTAAATAATATACAATATAATATTATATGGTTTACTTTATAGATGGGATAAACAGATACTATCACTATAATTGTTATTTTTTAATAGTGAAAATAATTGTTTTGTAAATATATATAAATACTGTTTTGCTATATTATTATTATTATTATTAGGAATTGATGCGAAACAAAAAAAATAAACAATTATATTAAATAATATAATAATCAACAAAAAAAATAAAATTATATACACTGTATTTATACAGTATTAAAATTTAAGATCAATATAAATTATTAAAATTATATTTGCAGTATATATTGCATTAAATTAATACTATTAAATTCAAGTATAATTATGTGATGATATATTTAAGTAAATAAACTTAATGCTAAATAATAATAATATTGATGATTATTATTATTATTTAGCATTATGTTTATTATTATTATTATATTTTACCTATCCTAATTATCTGTCTATTGGTTAATCTAAATTGACACACATATATAATATATTTTTAGGCAGACAGTATATTTATAATTTATAATATTGTAAATACTAGTGGGAACCACCTAAAATCGGTTTCAGTTAGATTTGTTGTACTGTATTGATTAGATTAGGCTTATTTAGTAGTGGTATGTGTGTGTGTGTGTGTGTGTGTGTGTGTGTGTGTGTGTGTGTGTGTGTGTGTGTGTGTTTGAATGTCAAATCTAATTTAATCTAATAAAATATTTTGCCATATTAAATTGAATTTTTAGTTATCATAATCTAGTAGATTGGATTTATTAAATTGATTTTTTTTAAAAATATAATGGGATTATTTTATCCAGTAATATAAACTAAAAAATTATTGACAAAAAATATTTCTATTAAACATTGTAAAATACATCACTTGTTGTAAAATCAATCAGACTATCAACTGAATAAAATAAAAATATTTGATTTTATTAGTTATTTACTAAAGTTAGTAATTTTGAAATAAAAAATTTATTTCATTTATAAATAAAATAATACTTAATTATACTTAACGATCGCAATCTAATCAAATAATAAAATCAAATAAATTTTTTAAATAATATGTTATACAATTTACATTTATGAAATAGTGATACTATAGTTTAATTAATTTTAGAGTAACATAACATGAGTTAAATATTTTAAGTTTTTAAAAAAATTACAATTTTCTTATTTGTCTAAAAATATCATCAAAATTATTAAAATCAAAAGTACTTATATATATGAAGTGTATTATTATTATTGTTTAAATATGCAATTTTTGCTATTAGTTGTCTAAAAAATGTTAATTGCAAAATTGTTTTAAGAAAACAATATTTATTAAATAATTTTGCTATTAATCAAATGTTTTTATTTATATTTGAATAAATTTATATTAAAAACAAGTATTTTTTGTATTTAAATTTTTAAATTATTTTTTTTCACATTATTAGCAATGTTATTAAAGTTGATATAAAAATATTTGCAACAAATTGCAATGATAATTTTGCATTTAAATATTTTTTTTTAGTTGTTATAATTTAAATAAAAACAAAATATTGTAGTTTTAAGTTTATTTTAATAGTAATAAATAAACATAACATTGAAAAGCATATAAAAATAAAAACTAGCAAAAACCTTTCAATTTTTGTTAATTAAATAAAAATTTTATATAATAAAAGATATTTAATATTACATTGTTTTTTGATAAACATAGATGATAAGCATATAAATAAATACTATATAATATATGAATTAAATGTTGATTTTGTTAAATATATTAAACATTGTTATTATTTGTGTTTTCCAATGATTTGCCGTGAATTTGATTGATTGACATTAAATAGTTTTTGTTTTGTTTTTATTTTTATTAATTTAGTTAAACACATAAACTATTATATATTGATTGCTTAATATATAGAACAACATATTATAAAAATTGTTAGAAAATATGTTTTTTTTTCTTTAGCAAAATTTTTGTTATCAATTTACTATTTTAACAAAATATTTGAGTTTTTATAAATAAGACATAAATAATATGTTTTGTTGATATATTTATTATCTAAATAATGCTTTTAAAAAAATAAGTTATATTACAATAATTTATCTTGGTTATTTGTTTTTTAATGGAAAATATTTTATTTTAAATAAAAATTTTTAGAAAATATTATCATCAAAAATGCTATAATAATAATAATTATTATTATTACTTTAGAAAACTACAGTATTAGATGATAAACAATTTTAAAAATAATAAATTATGACTAACGATTATTTTATGTATTTTTTCAAAAAATAATTTATAGTTTTCTAAATAGTCAAGGAAATTTTTATAGGAAACAAAAATATTATCTAACAATATTATATAACTGAATTTAATAGTTTATTATTTAATTTTAAAAACAAAGTGTTTTTATTTTGTATTTACAAAACGATATTTTATACTTAGAAAAAAAATAATATTTGCTCAAAATTAATATTTACATAATTTTTTTTTAACAAATTATGATTAAACAAAGCATAAATCAATTTAGACAATTAAAAATATTTTTATATAATATTACATAATTTCACATAAATATATTTTTTTGAAAGCAAAATTTTCAATTTTAATGTTATTATTTAAATAAACTTTTGTAGTAATAATTATAGATATGATAATATAAAACAATAATATAAAACTTTTAACTTAATAATAATATTTTTATAATGACAGATAATTTCATATGTGTTTTAAAATATTTCGAAAAATAATTTCAATGTCATATAAAAAAAATAAAATCTATAATAAATGTCACATAAAATAATAAATGATATATCATTTACAATACATAGTCATTCCGGTCACCAAAACTATTATACATATTATACACCGTTTATAATGTATATTATAATGTCATCCGATTTAATCATATGATTGATAGCATCTCTTAAATAATAAGAAACTATAATTTTAGTCTATCAATAACATAAAAATAATTTTATAAATTATAATTATATTATTAAAAAGATAATATGAGAATATTGTTAATAATTATAATTATGTTGTTTGTTGAATATTGTTTAATATATACACATATAATATTAAAGTTAAAAAATATTTATAACACAAAAATGTTCAGGTAAACAAAAAAAATAAAAAACAACTTATTTATAATTTTAAATTTTATTTAAAGAATTTTTCCATTTTATATTTTAATCGGTAATAAAATTTGATTTTTTTAATAACATATTTATAAGATTTTTTTGAAAAGATTTTATTTTTATGTATAAATACTGTATTATTATAATAAGTTATTTATATACAGTATATTTTTGTAATTGTCAATATCAATTTAAACAAAAAGCAGTAAAAATATTAATTGTAATACTATTGAAAATTATAATACTATATACAGTAGTTTTTTATGTATCGGTAATCAAAATGCAATTGAAGTGAAAATGTTGTCAAAAATACAATGAATGACATTGAAAATAGTTTGTAAAATGCGAGAAATCACATAATTTTTTTTATTAAATCTCTCTCTCTCTCTCTCTCTCTCTCTCTCTCTCTCTATGTGTGTGTGTGTGTAAAAGAGAGAAGAGATAGATAGATAGATAGATAGATAGATAGATAGATAGATAGATAGAGAGAGAGAGAGAGAGAGAGAGAGAGAGAGAGAGAGAGAGAGAGAGAGAGATTATTATTAAAATACTTTTTTGTTTAAAATTTTTATCTCAAATGATAATCAATAACAACAGTAGTGATAGTCTCACAAGTTGTTTATCAAGATTTAATTATTTAACAAATAATTATGGGTTTAAAAAAAAATATTTTATAAGCAATATGTAAGTTGTCATTTTGTTGGTATGCGTTAACATGTATTTTAATAATTATATTATTAGAAATTAAATTGTTTAGTTATTATTGGATAAAAACAATTTATGACAATTTAGAGTTTATCATAAAATTTAATTATATTATAATAATTTAAACTATTAAACTACAATTCCTATAATATAACATGTTATTTATAAAACAGCTATACATTAAATATGTTAATTTCAATAAAACTTTAAAATTATTAAAATTTACAGTATATTTAACATAGTAACTAACATTTATTGATAATATCTGATAATTTATTTAATGCTAATTTTAGGAACAAAAGTCAAACAATAAAGTTTATATAAATACAAGTATTAATTCTAGTATTGTATTGATTGAGTTACGAAATTGTTTAAAATTATTACTAAATTGTAATATATATATATATCTATATATATTTATAGTGCATTTAGTGTAGAGTTAAATTAAGAGAAATATTTGCTTTAATTATAAGATAAATGTAGACAATTGGACTACAAGTGTGGGAGAGTGAGGGACGACTGGTAGTGTCCGATAGTGAGACACACATATGAGAGAGAAAGAGAGAGAGAGAGAGAGAGAGAGAGAGAGAGAGAGAGAGAGAGARAGGGACAGTAAGTGAGAATAAGTGAGAGAGAAAGTTTGACCTAATTTTTGGCCCCAAAATCAAATAATTGGGAAATAGTAGTTTTAATCCCTTAATGGATATCTAAATATACACAATTGTATAGACAATAATACAACACAAAGATATTATTGACAATCAAAGGACCAAAATTGAGTCGAAAATTTTGGGTATAAAAGTGTCAGACAATCAATGAGAAAGTCATCAGTTTGTGAATTATTGAATTCATTAGCAAATCATTTCCTTTAAGTTTTCAGGAAAAGACATTCAAAAACCATCTCTTAAAAGATGATGAAACTCATGCTTTTGGCTGTTCTGGCCCTTTCGGTCAACGCTCAGTATGGTATGCAAAACACCAAATTCGCTGCACCGGCACCTCTGCCAATGGCCGCCCCGGCACCAGTCAACACCTACTCCGCTCCCACCCAGACCTATGCCGCTCCAGTCCAGACCTATGCCGCTCCAGTCCAGACTTATGCCGCTCCAGTCCAACAATACACCGGACCCGTCGAGGCTGCCGTCCATACCCGTCGTACCGTTGAGTTGAGACAAGTGCCCGTCCAACAAGACTACATCCAACCCCAGATCATTGAAGTCAATTCTGACAACATGCCCGTCCAAATCAACTTCCGATCGTCCTCCAGCCCAGTCCAAGTCCAACAGACACACACTCCATCCCAGGGATCAACTGAACACTCGTCATTCCAGGACCAACCACACCGTGTGGTCAACGAAATCACTAAACCCATCATCCAAGAGGTCCGTGAGATCATCCAACCCTACCGACGAGTCACCCAAGAGATCCGTCCAGTCATTGAAGAGATCCATACCGTTGTCCACAAGGGTGAGCGAGTCGTCCAACGTGTGGCCCAACCCATCCCAGTTGTTGCACAGCCACTGCCCCTTAAGACCGCCAGCTATGGTAGCGGTGCCGGTCTTGCCGTCAATGCTCAATACAAAGCCGCCAAAGCAGCCAAAGCCGCATAAATGACCACTAAATGACATTTAATTTTGTTAACTGTTTTTTAAATAATGTCTAAATATTGTCAATACATATGATTTTAAAAACAATGTATAAACTTTTACATAAAGTTTATTCAAATAAATAAATGATTCATTGCATCGAAATTTTTTTTGTTAATTTTTTTATAAAATATTTCTTATATATTTAAAAATACTAATCATAAATTTTAGTTTTAAAAATTTGATTATAGTTTCTTGAATATAAATTATTATTTAAAAAATATTTTTAGAAAAAAAAATTAATCATATTTCCAATTAATTTAGAATATTGTGTAAATTATTTTAGTACAAAACTATTTATTAGTAGTATTTAATAAAAATTGTTTTTACTAAAATTTTTTTATTATTTATAATATTAAGTTCATAAAAATAAGTGCATAACACTTGAGACTTTAATTAAAATTAAAATTCGTACAAATTAAAAAATGTTTAATAATATTAATACTATTGGTGCCAAAATTATTTGGGTGCAAACCTCTCAATTAAACTTTTAAATACTAAAAGAAAATCAGTTTCATTATTCAAATAAATTTATTATCATAGTTTTCATCAAAAAAAAAAAAAAAAAAATGTTTAACCGATTATTTTTTTGATTATATTGAATAGTTTTCAAGTGTCTAAAACTTGTATCGCTTTTACTTTTATTATTTTTTATTAATCTTATTATTATTATTATTATGGGCTTAGGTAGACGCAAATAATTGGTTTATTAGTAGTGATTTGAAAGGAGATTAATACAGACAATAAAATTGGCTTTTAATATGAGATATTTTTAACTAATAAATTTCCAGAAACTTTATTATTGATATTTTTAGTATTAAGATTAAAAGTTTTATTCTATAAAACCTTAAATAAAGTCAATAAATAAATAACTTAAGAGAGAGAGAGAGAGAGAGAGAGAGAGAGAGAGAGAGAGAGAGAGAGAGAGAGAGAGAGAGAGAGAGAGAGAGAGAGAGAGAGTAATATCCAATGTAAACAAAATAATTAGTAATATTTATATAAATTATCTGTATATTTGGAAAAAATTTCTAAATATACATAATGTTTATTTATTAATAATAATACATTTTTTAATAATAATTAAATTCTAACTATAATTTTGTTTTTTAAACGTTTATAATTATAAAGTTTATTAATTTATAGTATTTCACTTTGAAGGTGACACTTTTTCTTACTATTTTAATAACGTATAAAAATAAATATATAAATAAATTAGTTACAAAAAAAAATTAGAATTTATAAATTGCATCAAAAAATTCATTAACAGTTTATATTTTATTTTTAAAAAATCGTTGTCATTAAAAATGCAATCAAAAAAAATATTCAAAAACAAAAAAAAACATCTAAAAATTATGTAAAAATAACTTTTTTTTTTGAAAATATATAATATTAATACAAGTGTATCGATAAATATGCAATAATTAAGTGCAAAGAGGTGTGACTCATTTAAGTGATGGCAATGATGTTGTATAACAGCCGACACCAAAACAACCCGATACCGGAGCTAAAGTTAATTTATTAATTTTTGTTGGGTCTGTCCGAACCTAAGTTTCATATTGTTTTTTAAAGTTTCAATCACTATTCAAGTGATTATTACATCACTGATTGCTTACGTCATTATATACTGTATGTACAGTATATCTAGCGTTTTGATGAGAGGCTCTGGGATGTAAAACCATTGCATCTTAAATGAGATGTAATATTAAATTTAAAGAAAAAAATTACTTGAAGTAATTGCGTCGATATTGTCAATCAATATATATTTCACTTGTATTTTTTTTTGAATAATAATTTATTTTTGTAATTTTTGATTGAAATTTGTTTTTCATTAGTACATTAAATAAACTATTAATTTATGTATATATTTAATATTATTAATATAAAAGTACGGATTAAGTGCAGACAAAGACAACAAACTATTTATTTATAATTTGCATTCATATGTACTATCGTCGATAATACCTGAGCACATGTATGCATGTGTATGTGTGTGTGTGTGTCCTGCAGGCAAATATTTGTATTGAAAGAAACTTGTTGTTTGTATACAGTAAATATAAAGATAAAAATAAATTTTGTTGAAAAGTTTAAAAAAACACATTTTTTATTGGGATAGTCGTATTTAAAGTATCTCTCTCTCTCTCTCTCTCTCTCTCTCTCTCTCTCTCTCTCTCTCTCTCTCTCTGTATGACTAAGAGAGAGAGAGAGAGAGAGAGAGAGAGAGAGAGAGAGAGAGAGAGAGAGAGAGAGAGAGAGAGAGAGAGAGAGAGAGAGAGAGAGAGAGAGAGAGAGAGAGAGAGAGAGAGAGAGAGAGAGAGAGAGAGAGAGAGAGAGAGAGAGAGAGAGAGAGAGAGAGAGAGAGAGAGAGAGAGAGAGGTATTGAAAGGAAAAGGGATCCGTCGACCGTCACCTCCTTGTGTTTACTTGAGATACAGCATATGGAGCACAGCATACATCACGTGAGAGGCAAGAAGTTGGCTGCTATAGGCGTGTCCGTCAAACCTATATAAGTTATCGGAGGAATTGAAAGTAATTGAAAACTTTTAATGCATTTTTACTAAATAACAACAACAACTACTACTACTAATACTACTATTAATATTATTATACAGTTTGTCTTAATATAAAGTTTGTCCTACAAATTAGTACCAAAAATAGTTAATCAAACAGTTTATTACAAGTGTTGATCTACTTCTCACTCTCTCATAAACTTTATATCAATCGTCCTATGAATCAAACAGTGTTTGAATGTCAGGTGCTGTCGACATCACTTGTTTCAATAATATAACAATTTTTGTTTGTTGACTCATATAATACAAGTGACACAACCATACAGTCCTAAGAGACAGATTCTTGTGGTGATTCAGACTTCTCTACGACAATAACTTTATATTATTATTATTTTTAAAAAATAAAATCATATAATTGACGCACAATATGGTGATCGACGTGGGAACTGATGGTTTATCAGACATTAGATATCATAACTATATTAACGACTATCGTAGTCCCGAAATCAAATGGTCAAACGATTGGCACCAATTTCCTGGCCTTCCCTTTAGTTTGACCATCGAGGACGTGATCATTAAAATGGGCACTAAACTACAAAAGATGTCTGACCTCTACTGGCATATCTCTTTATATCTGTCCATAGCTTATGTGATCGTCATATTTGGCATCAAATTTTTCATGTCGTTCCGCGATAAGGGCTACGATCTGCGCAAATACCTGAGCGCTTGGAACATCTTATTGTCGATATTCTCCATCTGCGGTGTCATCCGATGTTTGCCAGAGTTTTTGCACATCATTTACACAAAAGGGATGACCGCATCGTTTTGTGATGCATCCTATTATGAGGTACGTCCTATTTATGCTATTTTTATTATATATATATATATTATTTCACTTTTGAACACAACAAATACTAAACACTACAATAACTTATACTCTAAATTTATATTAGTCTTATAATACAATTAATTTAATTAAAATGATTTCCCAATAATAATATTATTATTATTTTTAATTATTTATTTTTTCTCTCTTTCTCTCTAAATCTATGTTTCACTTATATTTAAATAATTTATTAGATTTGTTAATAAAATGAAAGTTTATTTCATATTAAAAGTTGTGTTAGTTTTTTTCATAGTATAATAAATTAAATGTGTTTTACGTTTATTTTATTATCATTATTATTATTGCTATAAGAAAATTCATTTAGAAAAAAGACAAAAAACCTATTTTTATGAATTAATGAGATAATAATTATGTGAAAAACTTAATATTTTATACGGAATATATACTGTATATTAATATAAATTTAATTATATATTCATACAGTATTTTATATTTTTATGACATTATCCTATGAAAAAAACTTGATTTTTAAAACTTATTTTTGCAAATAGACTCATTTAATTAAAATTATTAAAAATACTAAATAACTAATAATTTTTTAATATACTGTATAAATTATATTTAAAATATATTTATGATTAAACAGTACATTTATTATTATTAATATTGCATTAATATTTGCTGTGTATTTATTATGATAATTATTGAATAAGAAATTAACAATTAAGTTGTATTTACTACTAATTTAATAGCCTAAGCTATTAAAATAATTAAAAGTATATAATTAATATGATATATTAATTAATTTGTAAATAAGTAGTGGTTTTTAAAAAAAAAATTAAATTCAATGATATCCCAGAAGTTGTAAACTTAGCGTGAATTCTGTGATATTGACCTCAAACTGGTTGTGAAAGGAAAGGCATAATAAATAAATTAAAAGATTAGTCGAAGGTTTTTGTTATTAAATTATAAATAAATTTTGAACCCAAATAATAATAATAATAATAATAAATTTACAATTTTTGTGGTTCAATTTTTTTTGTTTACTAAATTTTGAAGACTATTGAACTTGCGGTTTGAATTAATTGAATTATTTTATCACACTTTTCGAGTAACCAATTATCGGGTTCACACTTAACAAAGCAAATATAAAATTTATAAATTAAATTTTTTTTTTAGACAAAAATACGACATTAGGAATAACTTTTAGATTTACTAATTAATTATTTATGACTATTTTATTAATTTGATTTATTCAAACATTTTTACTCATACAAGCATTTTTTTAGTGATTGAATCTCAATAATTTTGAATAGTAATACAGTAATAATTATAATTATTATAAAGATTTTAGTAACTTTTCAAGTAAAAAATACTTGTTTTTAGTAATGTTAATTAACTATTATTATTATTATTATTTAAAGATATTTTTTGTGCATATCATAAAAAAGTCTACACAATTTTATGTTAAGTGTTTTTATTACAATATTATTACTACTATCATTAAAATAAAAAATAAAATAAAGTTGAATTGTATGATGAAATCATTCAATTTCAATGTTAAGTGTTATGTTTTATTTAAAAAAGAAAAAAACTATTAACTAAAATGAATCAAATATTTTGTATGTATGTGTGTGTGATATCCCAATGATATATTTAATAATAACTATTTGACTAAAAAAATTATATAAATAAATTGATTGGCGTATCATTGATTTTTTGATTGTTTGTTTGTTTGGATCCATTGATAGGATGCTCGGCTCAACATTTGGTACCTGTTTTTTACACTATCGAAAGCCCTGGAACTGTTTGATACGGTATTCATTGTATTGAGAAAGCAGAAGCTCATACACTTGCATTGGGTACACCACGTACTGACACTGACCTATTCGTGGTACGTGTTTGCCGACGTACCATCAACTGCCAGATGGATGGTCAACATGAACTTCTTGATCCATTCAATGATGTACACGTACTACGCGTTACGGGCCATGCGTTTTGTGATACCCCGTGTGGTTAATGTGACCATTACTTCATTACAAATTGCCCAAATGTTTGCCGGACTGTTCATCAACTACCTGGCCCTACACTATAAACTATCGGGCACTCCATGCGATCTCTCCCGAAAAGTGGCTGTCTTTGGCTTTTCGCTATATTTCCTTTTTTTCCTATTATTTATGAACTTTTTTATCCGTTCCTATATATTGAAAGCCAGTCCACAGCAGCAAAAAGGCAAACATTTGGTTAGCAATGGTTACTATAATAAGCCTGATATCAATCAAAATACAAATTTTAAAAACAATTATAATAGTAATGGTTATACAGCTAATGGCATCGGCAATGGTGTCTGCAATGGAAAGCTTAAGAAAACGCTTTAAGGCTTTTTTGATGTCAGTGTTGTTATCGTTAAAAAAAATAAATAAGTAATAAATTAATGACAAATTTAGAGACAATAATAGCAATTAAAATGCTTGAAATATTTAAAAAGTGTTTGTGTGTGTAATACACTGTGTATCATATATTAAGTATTAATTATTTTTTATAACATAATATTATTATTGATAATATTTATAATGTATATTATTATTAATTCGCACATTTTTAATACTCTTTTCTATAATTACATACATATTGTATATTTTATGAACAATTAATTTTTATTTTGTTTATAGGATATATAATTAATGGTATTATTTTTTGCAATTTTTATTATAATCAATTTTAATAAACTATTGTGAAATAATATTTTATTTTATTAAAAGACACAAAATTGTTATTTTACAATTATTGCTTAAAATAACATATTTTCTATTTTTAATTTAAGGATAAAACAGGAAATAATATATAATTGATTTAAATAAGCTTTTCAAACTAATAACAAATAATACCTTAATATTGTAATTTCAATTAAATATTATATCATATAAAGTATATATAAATAGTTTATATGATTTATTTTTTATATAAATAATATTGAAAAAATAGAACTATTGATTACATTTAATTTTATTATATATATAAATAAGTGAAAAATATAATTACAGTATTTGATAAAATTTTTAGGTTATGGACTTTAAATGCCATATTATATATATATATAAGTTTATATATACATAAATTATATTTTTAATTAATACAATGTAATTATTTTTTTAAATTATTGTAATTATTAGTATTGCAATATTTACAATAACATTAACAATTATATACCGATCAAGTCTAACATTACAGTACAGCATAATTACGGCGTCGGCTGCAAAGTGGTCACTGTTTGGTCATAAATTCAGTCATTGTTTGAGTCATAAATTAACAAATATTTGTATAGTAAATAAGCGATACATATTTCAATGTATTGTTTCAATACTATATAGATTTCCAATAATGTTAGACTTGATTGGTATATACAGTATATTAATTATATACTTTCATACATTTATCATATTTTCTATTAATTTATTTAATTTAATAAATAAACTATATTGACAATGCATACATAAAATATTAATCTCATATATTGTATAATCAATTTTTTAAATATACAGTATTATAAACGAAGTATAATGTTATTAATATACAATTAAAACAACACTTAATTTTTTTTATATAGTATTATAAATAATAAACTTGATTTTTTTATAAAAATGTTTTAATAAATATTAATTTAAAATCCTATACTTATTTATTTTATTTAAGACAAAAAATTTGCAAAATACACGTCAAATGCAAATATTAAGTTATTTTTACTGTTAAAATGGTTTAAGAAGTAAACTACTTATTTAATTAAAAACATAAATAATATACAGTAAAATGAGTGATAAATCCATTAAAATGTGAGATAAATGATAGGAAAATATTGAGTTGCAAAACATAATTGTTTTCAATTTTGAAGAAATCATAAATAGATTACAAAATTGTCGGACAATTTTCCCCATAAACTCAATGATATTCAGATTGTCAGCGAAAATATTATAAAAATAAATGAAACAATAAGTTTTATCGGCATTAGTATTATTTTTCAACTTCAATAAAAAAAAACTATAGTTTATAATAATAATTTGTTCAGCATTTTATTTCTAACAATTTTAAGTTTAAAGTTTATAATAAATTATAAAAATAATAAACAATGAGAAACTATAAGTTAGCCAACGATGCCGTTACTAAAAGACTCAAAAATATCAAAGAAGAAGACGAAATAGTGATAACAGGAATATCTGGCAAATATCCCGGTATTTATTATTGATTTTATTTTATTTTTTAATTGATTTATTTAATTATTAAAAAATAATCAAAATTATATGAATGATTGAAAAATAAATGATTAATATTTGATAGAGTGTTCATCGATTGAAGAGTTTGCCCGAAGACTCTATAATAATGATGATATGGTTACCGAAGATGAGAAACGGTGGCGAAGAGGTCTGTGTTTTATAGAAATAAAATATATTTAAAAAATAAAACTATTTTTTTAATAAAAATTTTATTATAATCTAATATAATTGACTTATCATATACTTATCTATAATTGTGTTTGTAATGGACGGTTAGATTTGTTTGCCTCACCCATGGGAATGGGAAAACTGGACGATTTGGGCAAATTTGACAGCGATTTCTTTCATTGCGAACCAAATCAACCCAATTTTATGGACGCACAGTTAAGACTACTAATAGAGACCGTCTATGAGGCCATTTGGGACTCAGGTATTGTTAATTTATTTTATAAATAATTTTTCTTTCATTAAAACTTAGATACATTAAAAAAAACTTATGATTACAGGCGAAAACCCAATGAGTCTGAGCGGAACCAATACCGGTGTCTTCATTGGCAACTGTTTCGATGAAATACTTAATGCCCATTCAACGATCGGCATCCACTCTATACCTGCTTATAGACAATGTATAGCCTCACAAGTATCCTATCGATTCAATCTGAAGGGACCGTCAATGGCAGTGGACACGGCCTGTGCATCCAGTTTTACGGCACTGAATGAAGCCTTGCATTATATGAGACACGGATGGATTGACAGTGCAATTGTTGCCGGCATTAATTTGGGACTCAATCCACTAATGCAGTATCAATTCTTTAAGTTAAACATGTTATCACCAGACGGTCGGTGCAAATGTCTGGACGAATCGGCCAACGGCTACGCCAAAGGCGAGGCAGTGGTGGTCGTTGTTTTGCGCAGAAGAAAGGACGCCAAACGTATTTACTGTACTGTTGTTCACACAAAGACCAATAACGACGGCTACGAGGAAATGGGTATTACATTTCCAACGTGGGAATCACAACGGGATCTGATGATAGGCACCTACGAGGAGGCCGGTGTCAATCCACATGATGTCGACTATGTAGAGGCCCATTGTACTGGCACTCAAGCGGGTGATCCCGAAGAAATGCGAGCCATTTGCGAGTCTATGTGTTCCGGTATAAAATTCAATTGAATTGACATTTATTTTTGTATAAAGTAATTATTAATTTGAAAATAACTTTAAAAATAAACTTTATTTATAGGCAACAGAAAAAACCCGATTATGATTGGCGCCCATAAGTCAAACATTGGCCACACAGAAGCCTCGTCGGGATTGTGTGCGGTGTCCAAAGCGATCATATCGTTTGAGAACGAACTGATTCCCGCAAACATTCACTTTAAGTCACCAAATCCTAAAGTCGAGGGCATAAAAATGGGTCTATTAATGCCAATCAATAAAAACACACCGTTTTATGGACAGTACGTAGCGCTCAACAACTTCGGGTTCGGCGGATCCAACATTCATGTCATTGTCAAGTGTCCGAAAATCAATTCATCGGCCGATAACAACAAAGTTGTCGACAAAATTCCTCGTTTAGTAAATATGTGCGGAAGAGATGAATCAGCTGTCAATTATTTCTTCACCAAACTTCTGGAAAAACCAAAAAAGATAACCAGAGATCTGTTGGCTCTTATTAATAATATTTCTAAGACGTGTCCTTTTAGGGCATCCAATACTTCTTATGGAGGAATGACTTCTCGTGGATTTGCGCTGATTGAGAGTATGGATGAAAACAAGTTGAAAGAAATGAATTATTTTGAGATAAATGAAATCAAAGAGAGTAATCGAGAGGTTTGGTTCATATTGTCGGGAATGGGAACTCAATGGACAGCAATGGCCAAAGGTTTGGTGGATATTGATATCTTCAATAAGTCGATTCGCAATTTATGTACAATAATGAAGAAATATTCGGTAGACTTATGGGATCTATTGATGAATGATAAGCAAAACATTAACGATTCAGTTCTGAACTCTTTTCTAACCATAGCTGCCGTTCAAATAGCATTAATTGATTTACTCGAAGAATTAGAAATCAAACCGAACGGCATCATTGGCCACTCTATCGGTGAACTGACCTGTGCTTACGCTGATAAATGTTTGACCGCCGAAGAGACCATTGTAATGGCCTACTGGAGAGGCATATCCTTCGCCAACAACAAGGTCTGCAACGGCCGGATGGCAGCCGTCGGTTTGGGCGCCAAAGACGCCAAACCTTTGTGTCCGGAAAATGTATTTATCGGTTGCGACAATTCCGACGATTCAGTGACCGTATCCGGTGAGACCAAAGCCATCGACGATTTTGTCAAACTGTTAAAATCAAAAGGTATTTTTGCCGCTAATGTCGAAAGCTGTGGCGTAGCTTTTCATTCGCCACTGACCTATGCTATCGGTGAAGAGTTGACCGCAAAGCTCAAGAGTGTAATGCCTGACACAAGAAATATGTCGACAAAGTGGATCAGTGCCAACTATAATAACAATTCAAAGACATTGACAGCCCATCACTTTGTGGATAATCTTTTATATCCGATCCGATTTAACGATGCCATCAAACAGATACCCAAAGACGCCATAGTTGTCGAGATTGCTCCTCACTCTCTGTTACAATCAATTTTAAAGCGTTCGTTGGGACCAAACATATCTTACGTACCGATGATGAGAAAAAACGAGAACAATGTAAACCAAGTGCTGTCGAGTATCGGTACACTCTATACGCTGGGCCTGAATCCGGCCATCGAGAAACTGTATCCAACTGTTAAGTACCCGGTGTCCAATGGCACTAAGTTTATATCGCCAATGATCAAATGGATTCACGATAAAGACTATATTGTTACCACTTATCCAGAGTACTTCAGCAAAGCCCAGACAAGCAAAACAAGAGAAACCAGATTTAATTTAATGGTTAGTTATATATTGAAAATTAATTTTATAGTATAATATAAATGTGTATATACTTGTATACTATTTAAAAAACTGACAAACAAATGAATATATATATATTTTTATTTTATTATTTCATACCGTCATATATTAGGATAAAGATGATGTGTATATAGCGGGACATGTAATCGATGGCCGAAACCTGTTTCCTGGAACCGGTTATCTGTTGTTAATATGGAAACACTTCGCCGCCTATCATAATACCGAATATTTTGAAGTTCCCGTCGAGTTTCGTGATGTAATCTTTCACAGGGCGACCATTATTCAGCCGAATCGCGAAATCAAATTATTGACAACTATTGACACGACAAACGGTGACTTTGTTCTCACAGAAAACGGTGCGGTTGTGGTCACCGGTAATATTCAGTTCCTGAAGACGGGTCTCGAGTTTCAGTACTATTTGGATGAGAATTCCTATCGCATCCGCAAAGACGAAAATCTAGTACTCAAGAAACGAGACATCTATACTGGTCTTCGGCTCAGAGGCTATGATTACGGACCAAGTTTTCAGTGCGTTTCGGAAGCGTTTGTTGAGGACAGAAAAGTCAAGGCATTGGTCGAGTGGACAGATAATTGGGTGGTTTTTGCCGACAATATGATTCAAATCAGTATTGTAGGCATCGATACCAAAGGTCTGTTTATTCCCGTAAAGTTGGATTTGATACGATTCGATCCGAAACTGTTACTCCAAGATGTGGCCACACTGGGCGGTGATACACCACGTCTAGAAGCCTTCTACGACTACGACACCCGTATAGGTGTCACCAAAGGTCTTGAATTTAGAGGAATGAAGGCAAATATAATTCAACGAAATCTTGGCTTAACTTCAGTAGTTGTTGGCGACTATAGTTTTGAACGATTTGATGGACTCATTGAAAACTATGACACTTACGATGACGCGGAACAGATCAAAGATTATGCCGAATGCTGTGAGAAAATGGCACAAAATTTGATCAAAAAGTTTGATTTGTTGCGAAGTGTCGGCAAAAATGCTAATGTGATTAGCGGTAAAACTGATGACCAGGTTTTGCCAGTAAAACGAAAAGATAAGTATTTGTATTCATTTTTACATGAATTAAAACGACTTAATGAATACAATGTCGACGCAATCAAAGAGTTGAGAAATTTTGATGATTTAGAGGACGACTTTATGTTGAAAATGATTTATAATAAATGGTTAACCGATAGACAGATAATCACAGTCTATGACAACAAAAAACAAAATGAACTCAAAGTCTTGGAACTCAACGATAGTTACCGATCGATGCAATCGGAGGTCACAGCTATTGTTGAACCGCACGACTACTTTGTGAAACTTACTTATAGTCTGGTTTCGAGATCACCGGCAGAAACTAAAAGCATTGAATGGCCTACAAATGAGTCAACAGTTCCGACAACAATGAAAGATATGGATTGTATTATCTATAAGAATGACAACAACGATAGCATCAATTTAGTCGAATTGTGTCAATCGATTTGGGATTCATTGAAACCAAACGGTTTCTTTCAGATTGTTTTCAGATCTGGTTTTACTTCCAGCGAAAAGCTGATCCGTTCATTGCTTAACCAGAAGTCACACACAATGAACGCTAAAGCGATTAGATCTGAGGCAGAAAAGTGTAGTTTTGTATACATCGGTTGCAATTACAACGAGTTTGGAGCCAATACTATGCTCTTCAGAAAGATGGCTTACAAAGTGGATATTGATAAACAAGTTATTGTCCGAATTGAGAATAATTACAGCAAATGGTTGGACACATTGAAAAATGAGATTAAACTGATCCACAATAAACCGGAGGGTGAAAACTTGTGGCTAATCGCTGACGACACCTCCAAAAATGGTATCCTCGGATTGGTGTGTAGTTTGAGGCGCGAAGTTAATGGTCAAAGAGTTCGATGTATTTTCAATTTTAATGGGACTTTTAAAGGCGATCTGATCCACGATAGACAAACATTGGTTGATATAATGAGCAAAGATTTGGTTTACAATGTCTATCGCGACAATCATTGGGGATATTATAAACCAAATGTTATGCAATCCATATATAAGAGTGTACTAACAGATCACTGTTATCTGAATACCAGTACTAAAGGAGATCTTTCGAGTCTTAAATGGTATGAATGTCAACATAAGAATTGGCCGATCGGTCGCAAAGATAACCAAATTATGTGTCGCGTCTATTATTCGGCTCTCAATTTCAGAGATATTATGTTGGCCACGGGTAACGATCATTAGATATTACTACAATAATAACTAATAATAATATATAAATAACTATAATTAGATTATTTAATTTATAATAATTTCTCTAATTATAGGTCGACTACCGCCCGACGCTTTGCCCGGAGATATGGCACTACAGGACTGTATACTTGGATTAGAGTTTTCCGGAAGAGATGAAAATGGCAATCGAGTGATGGGAATGATTCCGTCGAAAGCATTGGCGACAACATGTATTGTCGACGATCCCGACTTTTTATGGCCTATACCTGACAACTGGTCAATGGAAGAGGCGTCGACTGTTCCTTGTGTTTACTCTACCGCCTACTACTCGCTTATAATCAGAGGACATCTGAAAAATGGGGAGAAAGTTTTGATCCATTCGGGAAGTGGTGGTGTCGGTCAGGCGGCCATTAATATATGCTTGAATATGGGTTGTCAAGTGTTTGTTACGGTCGGATCAATGGCCAAACGTGAATATTTGAAGAAATTGTTTCCAAAATTAAATGATAGCAACTTTTCTTCGTCTCGCGATTTGAGTTTCAAAACACATGTAATGAATGCAACCAAAGGTAAAGGTGTAGATTTGGTACTCAACTCATTGTCTGAAGACAAACTCAAAGCCAGTATTGAGTGTTTGGCAGATAACGGCCGGTTCCTTGAGATTGGCAAATATGATATGTCTGTTAATACAAGATTAGGTATAAAATGAAAATAAAAAAAAACAAAAACAATATTCAATTTTTTTGTTTATAGATATGAATGAAATGCTGAAAAACAAGTCGTTTCACGGAATTCTTTTGGACGCCTTGTTTACTGTCGATGAAAATACACCGAAAAGTTTGCTAAATGATAGGAAACTCATTTGGGAACTGATAGAAGAAGGCATCAAAAACGGAACCGTACGGCCACTGGACAGAAGTATATTCACTGTTGACGAATCAGAAGAGGCGTTCCGTTTTATGTCATCGGGAAAACATATGGGAAAAGTTGTCATTAAAATCCGAGACGAAGAGTCCGAGGGTCAGTCCATGTCGTTGAAGCCGTTAGACATTAAAGCCAACGCCCGGACAGTATTCAATCCCAACAAAGTTTATATAGTAAGCGGAGGTTTAGGTGGATTTGGTCTTGAAATGATTGATTGGATGATTGAAAGAGATGCCAAAAAGTTTTTGATTACATCCCGAAATGGACCGCAAGACGGCTATCAAAAAACTAAACTGAAAAAGTTTCGCGAAAGATATGGCGCAGAGATTCATATTGTCACTGATCTGGACCTAACATCGCCTAAAGAGGCGACACAACTGTTGAACATAGCTTCGAGTTTTGGTCCAATCGGTGGTATATTTCATTTGGCACTTGTTTTGGCCGACGCTATATTCGAGAATCAAACCGAAGAAATGTTTAAGACTGTGTGTCGTTCAAAGTCGGATCAGTTTATTATTTTAGATATCGTTACCCGAAAATATTGTCCAGATTTAGATTATTTTGTCTCATTTTCATCTGGTGTGACAATGCGTGGTAACGCCGGTCAAACCAATTATGGTTTCAGTAACGCCATAATGGACAGGATTTGCGAAGTCCGAAAAGCCGATGGATATAGTGGTCTATCAATTCAATGGGGAGTCATCGGTGATGTTGGTATAGTAGTCAAAAATACGGGACGAGACGATGTTATAATTGTGGGAACAGTAGCCCAACGTATGCCCTCATGTTTGCATTATTTGGATGCAATGCTACAGTCGGACAAAGCCGTTACCCTATCTTTCGTTAAATGCGAATCACGACAGGAGTCGGGCGGAGGAAAGGAAAACTTTATGAAGAAGTTGGCACACATTCTTGGTATGGATGACATCAAAAAAGTGAATCCCAGCACAAAATTGCTGAAACTTGGTATGGATTCACTGATGGCGGTAGAGATACAACTATCTATTGAACGAGAGTTCGGAGTAGTTTTGACAGCTCAAGAGGTTCGCGAATTATCTATTGCTCGGATACTAGAGTTGGCCTCCAGTGGTGACAATTAAACGACTGATTCGTTTGGCGTTTAATTTGTTTTTTTATTTGTTTAATTATATTTTGATTGTTTAATTGTTTTTGTTATTTGTATTTTTTTATTACTATAAAATTGAGATATAATTTTAACATTTAATTTTAGAAATAATAAGATATATTGATTTGATATAATAAGATATCATTTGTTTAAAAAATAATTATTACGGATTTTTACTATATTTGTTTGTTTTTTCTGTATACTAATAAAACATAAATACAGTACAATAACTATTGCATTGATATTATTATATCATATATGCCTTTCCATAAATTACAAAAAAAACACCAAATAGTGGTCACACGGGATCGGGAATCGTACTCTTGACGGCCTCATTGCCGTCTCCGGGGACAAACTCTTCGGTGGTCGTACGGGTCGGAACTTTGCCGCCAGTTTCCAGACCTGGATTGGAACCCACTCGTAGACTTCCCGGCTCCGGTATGTCATCGCTTTTCTTTAGTGGCGACATTTTTGAATTTGGTGTCGCCGATTTGGCCGCTACCGACGGTTTCTTGGGAATGGATTTTCGTTTTGATTTCTGTTTCATCAAATAACAGGCACCAAATAGGACAATGACTACCACTATGACCACTACCAACCCTATCACGACTATCCATTGCATTTCCATTTGTTTGTTGTTTGGTTTGTTTGGTTTAATTAACTTCAGGTGCTGTCACTTTCACTTTAGTTTTTTTGTGTGGTTTGATTTGATTTAATTAAACGCTTAAATAATATTAAACCAACAAATTTTCGACCTTTTTATTTGAAATTTATAGGTCGCCTAAAACTAAAAAAACCGTTTATAACAGTGAGTTTTCAATTGATGTCCAACACAGAAAAAAATAAAAAGTAGTTTTTAAACTATTATTATTAGTATTATTACTAAATTAATCAATTAATAAAAAGTTACGTGAAAATATTTTGATTGGCGCGCGTGAATGGTCAGAACGTGCAGCTAATTAACAGCTTTATTACAATTATTACAAATTAAAGATTAAGCAATAGTTTTGATAAATGTTTTTTTTGTATATTTGAATTAATTATATATATATATACAAAAACTAATTTACTGTAATTATTGGCAATTATTTATTTATTTATTTTTATAACAACGGGCTTTAAGGAACAGTTGGGTAATTTGGTGGTAATGCTAATGAATATAGTGAAGCGCCGGCGCATCGATAAGACTATCGATGTTGTCCTAAGTGACGACCAGTGCACCGATCAATCAGATGGTGATGCGCTTCTGATCGCAAACAGTCCGACAAATGATCAAAACAACGACAACGACAGCCAATCGACCGTTTGGCACGAAGAGTGGCTAAAACATGGCGACTATACGATGACACTGTTCGACAAAGAGGTTATTGTCAGACCAAATGAATGGCTGACCGATACCATTATGAATGTGGCCCAACATTTGCTTCAGAAACAATTTCCTGGTGTAAAAGGTTTGCAAAACGTTTTACTGAACGAATTGAACGCTTTCGATGCCATCGACAACAACGAAGGCTTTGTTCAGATAGTCAACGACAGTCACAACCACTGGCTGGTGGTGTCCAACATAAGGTGCGCCGACCGACGCCATGAGTGTCGGGTCTATGACAGCAAAACTGGTAATTATAAGCTCTATGGCGACGAAATCAAGAACGCCGTCACAAGATTAATGAAATCTGAAGACAGTATTAGACTTGATGTACCGTTTTGTACCCAACAGGACGACAATAGCCAGTGCGGTGTCTATGCCATAGCATTTGCCGAAGCCCTCTGCGCCGGCCGAGACCCGTCGGAAATACTGTTTTCCAATAGTCCGCAACTCATGCGAAATCATTTACTTGTGTGCCTAATAAACGGTAAGATCACACAGTTTCCAACCGGCGCCGACACTATTGTCCAAAAGTTTGTTATTGAAAGGGCAGCTAATCCTATCACATCCTCGTCATCGTCATTGTCATCGTCATCCTGTCCTACAAGTCCTGTTCTATCTTCGAGTCCATCCATTTCATCACAACTGGCATCAGACGAACCACAGGACATACAAGCAATGGATGTTAAAAATTAAATCAATTAAAAATAATATACAATTTATTTCAGTAATGTTTTGCAAATAAAAAAAAAATTTCTGATTAATTTTTTTTTTGATTTTGTAATTTTTATACACAATTGCTGTCTAATATAAATTTATTTTATTTATTTATTGCTAATTTTGTTTTATTTAGTCTTATTTTATTTTAGCTTAAAATACGAAATAAATTCAAACAAAATAATATATTATAAAATTACTAAATATTCTAATTTATCATTGAATGCAATGTTATTATTTGGATGCAATGCTACAGTCGGACAAAGCCGTTACCATTTCTTTCGTTAAATGCGAGTCACGTCAGGAGTCGGGCGGAGGAAAGGAAAACTTTATGAAGAAGTTGGCACACATTCTTGGTATGGATGACATCAAAAAAGTGAATCCCAGCACAAAATTGCTGAAACTGGGAATGGATTCACTGATGGCGGTAGAGATACAACTGTTTATTGAACGAGAATTCGGAGTTGTTTTGACAGCTCAAGAGGTTCGCGAGTTATCCATAGTTCGGATACTAGAGTTGACCTCCAATTGTAACAATTAAACGATTTTTTGGCGTTTAATTTATTTGTTTTTTCATTTGTATAAATATTTTTTGATTTTATTTTACAATTGTTTTTGTTATTTGCATATATTTTATTGAAAAGATTTTTACTTTTTTTTATTATTTTATAATTGAGATATAATTTTCACATTTAATTCTATAGATAATAAGTCATATTGCATTTATATAATAAGATAACTCTTTTTTTTACTTATTTTTGCTATATTTGTTTTAATTTTGTATACTAATAAAACATAAATAGAGTGCAATAACTATTGCATTAATATTATTATATCATATATGCCTTTCTATCAATTAAAAGATACCAAATAGTGGTCAAACGGGATCGGGAATCGTATTGTTTTGCCCTCTTAACAGTTGTCGATGGTTTCCTGGACATGGATTTCCATTTCTGTTTGAGATTTTATTACTTACAAGTTAGTTAAGTTAGTGTGGGTGAGTGAGTGAGAGGGTTGGATATCTAACTAAAGTTGTTAGATATCTAACCCATAATGGGTGGGTAGGGGTTTGGGTCAAATAATTTTTTTACTCTTTGTCTATAATCTGTTTAAAATTTTAATGTTTTTGTTTGTTTTCTTTATAACTGAAAAATAAAATTGTATATTATTTTTAATTGTTTTATTTTTAGTTAAAATCTAGATTATAAAACTAACATTTTAGATGAATAACTACATAATAGACAATATTGTCTATAAATTAGATTTAAGTCAAAATTTTATATTAATTTTTAAAAAACAATTTTTACGCACAATTACTGTCTGATATAAATAAATTAATTTAATTAAATGCTTAAATTTATTTTGTTTTATTCAATTTTATGTTATCAACAACAACAACAAAGATACAAACAAAGTTTATAATATATTTTAAAATTACTAAATATATTAATTAATCATTTGAGTTTAATTGTCAATGAAAATGTTAAATATTGTAAAAATTCAAATTTCAATCACAATAAGTTATATGAATGTTTTTATACATTATAAATACTTTTTAAAAAAATTGTCAAATTACCACAACAAAGTTTAAAACAATAATCATAAATCATTGAAAACTGGCTATAAATATGTATTTTTTAAAAAAAAAGTATTTAAATAATAATCTTTTATAAGTTGTAAAAACTTTTAAGTTTTTCTAATTAAGTGGGTATTGCTAAAGTTTTGCAATAATAATAATAATAATAATAAATATAAATTGTATTGTAAATTGTAAAAAAATAAAAAGTATTAAAAGATAATAATGTTGTAATATTTTGCAATCATTTCAATGGTCAATGAAAATTTATAAAAAAATGAATTATTATATTAATATGTAAATTATTAAAAAAAAAATATTTTTTTCCAAATATATATGTCTATTAAATAGTAGAAATTAAATATAATAAATTAATATTATTTAAAATATTTTAAAATACTAAATAAATATTAATCCTTATATATATATTGTATAAATCTTAGATCTTATTTTATTTAGTAAAATAGTAGCAATTTAAAAAATGAAACTTAAATTAAACTTATTGTATTTAATTGCTATATTAATTAATCTTATTAAATGTGATGAAACAACAACAGAGTCTAATTTATTGGATAATGAAAATAACGATAATAATAATGAAAATGGATGTTCAGCTGATGATATGTTAGACTTTTTTATCGATAAGTTGACTCCCGATGACTATGAAGAGGGCAAACAAAATATTAAACATAGGATTGGGTCGTTGAATGAAGCAATCGAAGCGATTTATAGACTGCAAATCTATGGCAATAATGTTAGCGAAAAATTATCAGAATTTAATAAACGAATGAATAGTCGAGTGGCGGAAGTGTTGATGGAAATGGATTTAGAGGACCAGTGTATGCAATCGTTAACCAGAATAATGAATGGCGTTAACGATGGGGACTTCTGGGCACTTAAATGTATGTCCCAATTAATAAAAACAAAATTATTTTATTTTTTGCTTCAATAATATATTAGTATAACTATAACTGTCAATAAAATAAATAGTTTTTGAGGCACAACCCCGTCCTTCAAACGGTATCCTCGGCCTAAACGGTGTCTTGTATGGCAACTATGACCAGTGTCTGAGCATCGAAAGTCCCGACGAAACGGATAAACCTAAAATATACGGTCAATATTGCGGAATAAAACATCAATCAATCGACAAAAAACAGATACCGTTGAATGTTTACGAAGATATGGCAAACTTTTACAAACATAATGTCTCGAAAAGTCTATCATTTGTTTTGTTACAAAATATTATCGGAAAGTTTTTTCAGTCACATCGGGTGAAGACTGCCGACCAATGGCGACAAGTTATAGAATTTGCCGATAATAGTCACTTCGTTATTTCAAATGTAATAAACGGTTTTTGTTTGCCATCCACTTGTCGTCCGAAAGATTTGTCTCGAGTGCTAACAAAATGTATGTTTTTTTTTAATAATTTACAAATATATGACAATTGGTTTAAATAAATTTGTATAATTTAGTAACATATCCATTAACTCGGTTTAACATTGAATTGGATGATGATTGTGATTATAAGGACAAACCAATTGTATTGAATAACTATCATAAAGTGTCAATGTATGTATGATTTATTACTATTTATTTAATTATAATTTATGTTTATTAATGTTATTTCTATTGTAATATCAGTGTTGGTGTCGGTTCATTAATTATTTTATTTATATTGAGTACACTTTTTGACTGTTTACCAGACAGTCTACTAAAGAAAAAACTACTATCGATACCAAACATTGGTTTTATAATCAAATGTTTTTCCGGTAAATCCAACGCACAGTCGATATTTGGTTTACAACAATACGGAAAGTTCAAGGCTTTGGACGGTTTTCGTGCAATACTAACATTTTATTGTGTCGTTTTGCATACCTATGAGTTTGGACTGATATTTACGTTTACCCGTAATCACTATCATTCCTCATCATATAAAATGGCATTTGATTATCGAAACATGTTTTTGCCTAACATTTTACTTATGGATAACTTTGTGCTTTTATCGGGTATACAAAATAACTATATTGCTATTGTTTGAAAATAATTTTTTTTTAAAAATCAAATTAAATGTTAATTATTTTTAATAGGTTTCCTATTATGTAATACAATATTGTCAAGACTTGAGCAAAGCAAAGGGAAATTTAACTATTTTGAATACTTGTTATTTAGGTATAAAACTAATTAAAAACAAATAATTTAATTGAATATTAAAAATTTAATAATTAATAAACAATTATTATTATTCTTTGTTGTCTAAAGATATGTGCGATTAGTACCAATTATAGTGTTTGCTTTGTTTTTAATATTTTTGTTTGAATTTTCCGGATCAGGTAAATAATTTTATTAATGATAGATTTATTATAAATAATAAATAAATAAAAATAAATAAAAATAATATTAACATTTTCCATATATTAGGTCCAATTTGGAAAAATATGTTAATTTATTTTACAAATCAATGTTACGATAAATGGCACAAACCATTGCTTATGACCAATAATATACTATATTATCCAAATGATGATACAGATTTATTGTCATCCATTCAAGTATTATTTTCATTAAAATAATTATACTATTTATAATATTTCTACACTATTTATTAAAAATTAATTAAATTAATAATTACATATTTTTAAAATTATTTTTTTCATTTATATAGTGTTTAACCATAACATGGTTAGTATTATAAAATATTTTAATAAAATAGTTATTTTAATTATTTAGCTGCTAAACATGTATGTTATTTAAAATGAAAAAGGTATTCATCGTTGGACTTTCAATTGTATGCATTGGCACCGATAGCTTTCCTTGTGTTATATAAATATCCCCGATTTGGTTTGATCTGGTTGTTTATATTATTAATATTTGGCATTTTGTTGCCTATATTTAATTACCAGATACTAGAGTCACCTCACGTCTATCAGTCCTTTACATGGCCAGATATTAAGCAGACAATGGAGGGTTTTGCACGACATTATTGGCAACCATTTAATTATATACAGACTTATATTATAGGAATGCTTACGGCATATGCTGTCCGATATCACCCGAAAGTATATCTGGGCGGTCGTTATGGACACATAACTTTATGGATTATTACTATTTGTATGACTACTAGTATACTCTATTGGCAGCGAAACTTTGTTATGCCCGGCTATTTGGCCACCAATTTCAATGATTATGAAATACCTTTATACTTATTGATTGGAAAACCTTTTTATTTGACATCATTTGTTTGGCTTATATATTGCTGTTCCACTGGCCGGGGAGGTCTGTGAAAATATGTGAATACAGTATATTAAAACAATATTAAAAATCTATTCATTCATATTTTAGGCACATTCAATGAAATGTTGGGGTGGAAAGGCTTTAAAGTTATCGATAATTTGGGTCTAGAAATATATATTGTAATTATAATAATAATGAAAAATATTTTATTTAATAATAATTAAAATTATTTTTGATATTTCATTCAATCAGATGCACGTCTTCTTCTTTGTCTACAGAATTGGTTCGCAACGAGAACTGAGGACTTATACAGAGTATTATATTGTATGATATTTTTATGTACTTTTTATATACTTTTATTTAGATTTTTTATTAATTAAAATGTATTTATTATTAGTGGTCGGTATCGATGACTGATTTTATCGGTTCATACATACTGTCAGTGATAACTGCATTTCTGGTTACCCGACCGTTCACTACTATGACAAATGCTTTACTCAAACCTAAACGTACGCCAAAAATTAAAAGTCATACTAAAAGTGTGGAATCAAATCAAATTAATTCAAATGATTATCCAATTTTGAATAATGTTAACGATGTAGTTGACTGCGACTCTTCAAATATAATATTTTGTGATAATGATAAAATTGTTTATCATTTATAGTATACAATATATATTATAGTCAACTAATTATTTAAAAAAAAAAAAAGTTTTTAGTTTATAATATGTATATATATATATACTGTGTATTAATAAATGTGACAAAAGAAACAAAAAACGTATTTAAGGTAAAATACAGAGGAAATAATTACATTATTTTTCATATAATATAATTTTTTTGTTTTTTTAAAAAAATAAATTATTAGTAACAAATTATAGTTTACAGTATAATTTAGTATTGCATAATAATTTTTGCTTAATATTTACATTATATCAAATATTATATTTTTAAACAACTTTATTATGTACAGTTAACGTTAGATAAAAAACAGAAATTTCTTTAAAAAAATATTAGAAAATTTCTTCTAATAGAAATTTTTACATAAAATTATTTTAGTTAATTAATTAATTTATCTTTTTTAATACGCTATAAATTAGTAGCAATTATAATTTAAATTCACTAATATCAAAGGTTAACAATTATTACAGATAATCAGTTATTTTTTTAATTTTTTGGAAATTTAATTTAAACATTAGATTAATAATTAATTACAAATAAACTTTATATTATAATACTACTTATTTATAGTAATTCCAGATATATTATACTAGATTTGTATTGTAATATATAGTATATACTGTATTAATAAACTGTATTAAAAAAATATTTATAAGATTCACATAGTCTAATTATAAAGTAATATTTCTATATAAATATATTATATTTTTTGGTAAAGTTACTAGAAAATTTTATTAGAATTTTCTATTTGCCCATTTCTATGTAGAGTATTTAATAAAGGATTTGTCATATTTATTATTAAATTGTATTATAAGTTACAATTTTGTAATAAAACATAAATTTACATATTTAAGCTGCAGATGAGTTAAATCCTATTAATATCATAAATCAGATTTATTTAATAATAAATTACCAAGATAACATTTGATATAAAATATTTAACTATAAATTTAAAATAATATATTTAAATCAATTGTAATCTATTTACTGTATTATATTCAAAATTTAATAAAATATTAATTTTTTTATTATGACAAACACTTTTTTAAAAATTATTTATGATATTTATTTTTAAGTGGTTATTTTTGTTATAAAATTAAAATTATTTAGCAATAGTTTTAATATAAATATAATAAATAAAACAGTATAATTTTTATTACTGTAATCTGATACAATATATTTAATAATTAATAATAAGATACAATTATTTAAAATAGTTTTATTAATTATTTACAGTTAGTTATATTTATTATAATAAAAGTTTTTGTTTACTTATTAATATATATATATATGTTTAAATTAATGATTAAGTTTGTTTTATTAATATGTTTTATAATAATATCATTGAAAACTGTGTCCAGTTTAGAGGACAGTGCAGATGATGACAATTTTAATGAAAATGGCTGTTCAGCTGATAGTATGATAAACTTCTTTATTGATAAGTTGACTCCCGATGACTACGAAGAGGGCAAACAAAATATTAAACACACGTTTGGGTCATTGAATGAAACGATTAAAGTTTTTAATAGACTGGAAATTTATGGCAAAAATGTGAGCGAAAAGTTATCGGAATTTACTAAACGAATGAATAGTCGAGTGGCAGAAGTGTTGATGGAAATGGATTTAGAGGACCAGTGTATGCAATCGTTGGCCAGAATAATGAACGGCGCCCGCGATGGGGACAGATGGGCACTTAGATGTATGTCCTATTTGATAAAGAAAATTATTTTATTTTTTTGCATCAATTATATAGTAGTATAACTATAATTGTCAATTAAATAAATAGTTTTTGAGGCACAACCTACTCCATCAAACGGTATGCTCGAGCTAAGCGGTTCATCCTATGGCAACTATGACCAGTGTCTGAGCATCGAAAGTCCCGATGAGTCGGATAAACCTAAAATATATGGTCAGTATTGCGGAATAAAACAACAAATATTTGATAGAAAACAGATACCGATGAGTGCTTACGAAGATATGTCAAACTATTTTAAAAAAGAAATAAACGGTTCCTCATTAGCCATATATCGCAATCTATTGGGAAAGTTATTTATGTCACACAGTCTCAAAACTGCCGAACAATGGCAACAATTTTTCGAGTTTTCCCAAAACACTATCCATGAAGACCTGACACTAATCAATGGTCTGTGTTTGCCATCGACTTGTGATCCAAAAGACGTTTCCCGAGTATTAACAAAATGTATGTAACAGTCTGTTTGTTTGTGACATATAATCAAATTATAACTTTTTTTTTTGTTAAACCTATAGTGATGTATCCAATAACTCATTTTACTATTGAATTAAATGAAAACTGTGATTATAAAGATAAACCAATTGTATTGAATAAATATCATATTGTGTCAATGTTTGTATTCAAATTTTTAGTATTGTAAACTTTTAGATAAATATATTTTTCTTTACATATTAGTGTCGGTGTTGGCTCATTGATTGCTATATTTATATTGAGTACAACAATTGACTTTTTACCAGACAGTCTATTAAAGATAAAACTACTAACGATACCAATCATTGGTTTTATTATCAAATGTTTTTCCGGTAAATCCAACGCACAGTCGATATTTGGTTTACAACAATACGGAAAGTTTAAAGCTTTGGACGGTTTTCGTGCAATACTAACATTTTATTGTGTCGTTTTGCATACCTATGAGTTTGGACTGCTGTCTATGTTTACCCGTAATCACTATCAGTCCTCATCATATAAAATGATATTAGATTATAGAAATATGTATTTACCAAACATTTTGCTTATGGATAACTTTGTGCTTTTATCGGGTAAACAAAATAACTAAATTGCTGTTTAAAAAAATATAATTTTAAAAAATCAAATTAAATGTTTATTATTTAAATAGGTTTTCTATTATGTAATACAATATTGTCAAAACTTGAACAAAGCAAAGGAAGATTTAACTATTTTGAATACTTGTTATTTAGGTATTAAACTTATTAAACAAATAATTTAATTCAGATTTATTGCTATTATAAAACAACTGTTGTTATTATATTAAAATATATATATATATTAATAGATATCTAAGATTATTGCCAATTCTTGTATTTGCATTGTTTACAACATTTTTGTTTGAATTTTCCGGCTCAGGTATGACTGCATAAGTAATTAATAACAATAAATATTTATATTCATTTAATATCTTATATTTTTAAGGTCCACACTGGAAAAATATGTTAATTTATTTTACAAATCAATGTTACGATAAATGGTACAAACCTTTACTGATGACTACTAATATACTATATTATCCAAATGATAATTCAACTGTACTTTCATCGATTCAGGTTTTTAAAAAATTATAATGAATGTAAATTATAATAATTTAATTAATTTATATATTATATATTTTTTATTTTTATTTAGTGTTTAGGAATAACATGGTAATGTTTTGATTTGTTTTTATATTAATAAATAAACATTACAAAAATGTTTGATTAATATAATATTATTTTTTTGAATTATAAGGTATTCATCGTTGGACTTTCAATTGTATGCATTGGCACCGATAGCTTTTCTTGTGTTATATAAATATCCCCGATTTGGTGTGATCTGGTTGTTTATATTATTAATATTTGGCATTTTGTTACCTATATTTAATTACAAAATGCTAGAGTTTCCGCACATATACCAGTCCTTTGCGTGGCCAGATTTTATACAAGCAATGGAGGGCTTTGCACGACATTATTGGCAACCATTTAATTATATACAGACTTATATTATAGGAATGATTACGGCATATGCTGTCCGATATCACCCGAAAGCATATCTGGGCGGACGTATTGGACACATGTTTATATGGATTGTTACTATTAGTATGACATTCAGTATACTCTATTGGCAGCGCAACTTTGTTATGCCCGGCTATTTGGCCACCAATTTCAATGATTACGAAATGCCGTTATACTTATTGTTAGGAAAACCTATCTATTTATTATCATTTGTTTGGCTTGTATATAGTTGTTCCACTGGCCGGGGAGGTCTGTAAAAATATTATATATTAAAATGTTATATAGAAAAACAATATATAAAATCTATTTATTAATATTTTAGGCAAATTTAATGAAATGTTGGGGTGGAAAGGCTTTAAAATTATCGATAATTTGGGTCTAGAAATATATATTGTAATTATAATATTAATGAAAAATATTTTATTTAGTAATAATTAAAACTATTTTTTGATATTTCACTCAATCAGATGCACGTCTTCTTCTTTGTCTACAGAATTGGTTCGCAACGAGAACTGAGGACTTATACAGAGTATTATATTGTATGATATGTTTATGTATTTTATAAATAGATTTATTGTTATTATTGATTTTTTAAATTAATTTTTGTTTTGTATATTTGTTAATCAAAAATTATATATATATATAATTTAATTTTAGTGGTCGGTATCGATGTTTGATTTTTTCGGTTCATACGTACTGTCAGTGATAACTGCATTTCTGGTGACCCGACCGTTCACTGCAATGACTAATGTATTACTCAAACCTAAACGTACGCCAAAAGAAAATATTGGTGAAAATGTTGACAACAAATCTATTAAATTATATACAATTGATTCAAATGTTGATTATATGGAAAAATCAATCAATAATTTTCCTGAACTCACAGACATTGATAAGAAAACATTAAATGTTATTAATTATAATAATGATAAAATAATTTATCATATGTAGTAAAATATTTTTAAATATAAAATAATTATCTTTATTTAACTATTGTTTTATTATAGAGATAATATAAATATAAATTTATATAATTTCTATGTTAAATATTTAAATAAATGTGATATAATTATTTGACGTAAAATACAGAACATTATTTATTTCTTATATAAATAAATTTTTATTTCGCTATACTGTATATCAATAAACAACTAACTTATTAATAAATAACTAAAATATTATTAAAATATTGTTTATAAATAAATTTATATAATTAATCAATGATACTGTTTTTAAAATTATAGTAAATCTTATATTAAAATAATTAAGTAAAAGTTTAAATTTATTCTACATTATTTGAGTAATTTATTAGAAATTTCTAATTGCTTAGGTGTGATTCACATATTACGTTTGCGCTTAGGGTGGGGGTGTCGGACAAAGGAAATTTTTTCGGACGAGTTGATGGGGAGGGGGAGTAGAGACCTTAAAACCTTAAAAATGATACATGCGAACAATTGCGAACAGGGAGTCTAGAAACGTAATATATGAATCACACCTTATATTAATGAACAGTATTTAATAAATTACTTTTCATACTTATAAATTTAATTAAATAATATTGTAACGGAATATATAATATTGTGATAGTTTACAGTATAATCTATAAAAATATTTAATAAGATCTATTAGGCCTATTTAGAGTATAAGGTGTGCCAAATCCTATTAAAATTATAAATAAAATTTATTTATTAATCTAAGATAAATTTTTAAAAATTTTAACTTATTTTAAAACATAATGATATTTTTTGATAATTATTTTCAATCTACTATTAATTTGTTTTTATTAAATCTTTTTTGTGTTTGTGTGTTTACTATTCAATAATTTTAATATACAAAAATTTGTTTATAATATATTAATATATAAAAATATATTATAATTTTTGATTGTGACAAAATTTTTATTTAAATTATTTATTTATTTAATTTAATTTATTTATTTATTTATAAATATATATTTATAAATAAATAAATATATTTATTTATTAAGTGGTTATTTCTGTTTTGAAATTAAATTATTTAGCAATAGTTTCAATAAACTGTATATAATAAATAAAATAGTCTAATTTTATTGCAGTAGTACATTGGATCTATTAAACAATAGTTTAGATAATTATATATAATTATATTTAGTATAACATACAGTATATATAGATATCAAATAATAATAGTTTTTGATTACTCATTAATAAATATATGTTAAAACTAATGATTAAGTTTGTTTTATTAATTTGTTTTATAATAACATCATTGAACACTGTATCCAGTTTAGAGGACAGTGTTGATGATAACAGTTTTGATGAAAATGGTTGTTCAGCTGATGATATGATAGACTTTTTTGTCGATAAGTTGACTCCCGATGACTACGAAGAGAGCAAACAAAATATTAAACACACGTTTGGGTCATTGAATGAAACGATTAAAGCGTTTAATAGACTGGAAATCTACGGTAAAAATGTGAGCGAAAAGTTATCGAAATTTACTAAACGAATGAATAGTCGAGTGACGGAAGTGTTGATGGAAATGGATTTAGAGGACCAGTGTATGCAATCGTTGGCCAGAATAATGAACAGCGCCCGCGATGGCGAAATCTGGGCAATTAAATGTATGTCATAATTGATAAATATTATATATATATCAGGGTTAAGCAAGGGGTATGGCGAAAATACCCCTACCCTAACATAAAGATTTTGGGATTTTACCCCCCCCCCCCCCCAGAGTTTTTAACCAAATAGGAAACTATACCTAACATTATATAACTATAATTGTCACTAAAATGATCAGTTTTTGAGGCACAACCCACTCCATCAAACGGTATACTCGAGCTAAGCGGTACATCGTATGGTAACTATGACCAGTGTCTGAGCATCGAAAGTCCCGATGAGTCGGAAAAACCTAAAATATACGGTCAGTATTGCGGAATAAAACATCAATTGCTTGACAGACATCAGATACCGATGAGTGCTTACGAAGATTTATCAAACTATTTAAAAAAAGAGACAAACAGTTCCTCGTTTGCCATTTATAGCAATCTATTGGGAAAGTTCTTTATGTCTAAAAGTATCAAAACTGCTAAACAATGGCAACAATTGTTCGAGTTTTCCCAAAACACTATCCATGAAGACCTGACAATAATCAATGGTCTGTGTTTGCCATCGACTTGTAAACCAAAAGACGTTTCCCGAGTATTAACTAAATGTATGTAACAGTCTGTGTGTTTGTGACATATAATCAAAATATAATTTTTGTTTATTAAACCTATAGTGATGTATCCAATAACTCATTTTACTATTGAATTAAATGAAAACTGTGATTATAAAGACAAACCAATTGTGTTGAATAAATATCATATTGTGTCAATGTATGTATCATTATTATTAACATTCAAATTTTTAGTATTATAAACTTTTAGATAAAAATAAAAGATTTTCTTTTTATAAAAAACAGTGTCGGTGTCGGTTCACTAATCGCTATATTTATATTGAGTACAATTATTGACTGTTTACCAGACAGTCTACTAAAGAAAAAACTACTATCGATACCAAACATTGGTTTTATAATCAAATGTTTTTCCGGTAAATCTAACGCACAATCGATATTAGGTTTACAACAATACGGAAAGTTTAAAGCTTTGGACGGTTTTCGTGCAATACTAACATTTTATTGTGTTGTTGTACACACCTATGAATTTGGACAGTTGTTTATGTTTACTCGGAATCACTATCAGTCCTCATCATATAAAATGATATTAGATTATAGAAACATGTTTTTGCCAAACATTTTGATTATGGATAACTTTGTGCTTTTATCCGGTAATAAAAGATAATATTTTTTTATAAATAAAATTTTATGTTTATTTTTTTTTTGAATAGGTTTCCTATTATGTAATACAATATTATCAAGACTTGAACAAAGCAAAGGGAGATTCAATTATTTACACTATTTATTAATTAGGTATAAAACAAAATAAACAAATAATTAATTTTTAATTTAAAAATATTATTAATACATTTATTATTGTTTGTTTCTTTGAAAAAAATTTACTTATTAGATATCTAAGATTATTACCAATTATTTTATTTGCATTATTTATAACATTTTTGTTTGAATTTTCCGGCTCAGGTATGACTATATATATTTACCTAATTATAATTATTACTAAAGTAGTAAAAAAACATTTTTAAGGTCCACACTGGAAAAATATGTTAATTTATTTTACAAATCAATGTTACGATAAATGGCACAAACCATTGCTTATGACCACTAATATACTGTACTATCCAAACGATAATTCAACTGTACTTCAATCAATTCAGGTTTTTTAAAAAAATTATAATGAGTTTAAATTTTAATAATTTAATTAATTAATACATTTTTTTATTGATATAATATTTAGTGTCTAGGAATAACCTGGTAATGTCTTGATTGTTTTTATATTAATAAAATTTACACGAAAATTTCAATGTAATAAATGTAAAATTATTATTTTTTAATTAGGTATTCATCGTTGGACTTTCAATTGTATGCATTGGCACCGATAGCTTTTCTCGTGTTATATAAATATCCCCGATTTGGTTTGATCTGGTTGTTTATATTATTAATATTTGGCATTTTGTTGCCTATATTTAATCATCAGATACTAGAAATGCCTCACGTCTATCAGGTCATTACATGGCCAGATACTGTACAAGCAATAGATGGATTTGCACGACATTATTGGCAACCATTTAATTATATACAGACTTATATTATCGGAATGATTACGGCATATGCTGTCCGATATCACCCGAAAGCATATCTGGGCGGACGTATTGGACACATGTTTATATGGATTTTTACTATTTGTATGACATTCAGTATACTCTATTGGCAGCGAAACTTTGTTATGCCCGGCTATTTGGCCATCAATTTCAATGATTACGAAATGCCGTTATACTTATTGTTAGGAAAACCTATTTATATGTTATCATTTGTTTGGCTTGTATATAGTTGTTCCACTGGCCGGGGAGGTCTGTGAAAAATGTGAATTTATTAAAAACAATATTACTTTTATTTATTATTATTTTAGGCAAATTTAATGAAATGTTGGGATGGAAAGGCTTTAAAGTTATTGATAATTTGGGTCTAGAAATATATATTGTAATTTTGATAATAATAATAATGAGATTTATTTTATTGAAATTAAATCAATTATTTATAATATTTTACTCAATCAGATGCACGTCTTCTTCTTTGTCTACAGAATTGGTTCGCAACGAGAACTGAGGACTTATACAGAGTATTATATTGTGAGATATGTTTATGTATTAGATTTTTATTTTTATTATTGATTTATTTTTACTTTATTGTTATACATATATATTTTTATATATAATTATTTTAGTGGTCGGTATCGTTGTTTGATTTTGTCGGTTCATACGTACTGTCAGTGATAACTGCATTTCTGGTGACCCGACCGTTCACTGCAATGACTAATGTATTACTCAAACCTAAACGTACGCCAAAAGAAAGTATTGGTGAAAATGTTGACAACAAATCTGTAAAATTAGATACAATTGATTCAAATGCTGATTATATGGAAAAATCAATCAATAATTTTCCTGAACTCACAGACACTGATAGGAAAACATTAAATGTTATTCATTATAATAATGATAAAATAGTTTATCAGATGTAATAATATAATTTTTTCAATATATAATTGTTATTTATTATATTATTATTATTTAATTATAGATTTAATAATATATATTTAAAGTTTTTGTATAATTTATTTTACTATTGCTGAAAATTTATTTTATTGATAATAATTTACAGTATTATAAATAACATTAATTTGGAAATAAAACTGTATATTTGAATTAAATTAATATTAATAAAATTTAAAAGTTTTAAAACTTAAAAATTATTAATCTATAGGACTTTTGTTAAAACATTTATACAAAAATTACATGAAAAAACATATTTTTCCAGTTATTAAATATATTTTAATTGCCTATCATTGAAGGTGAAGGAAAGTGACAAACATTTAAATTATAATTTATATTTAAGTTTTTTTCATAACTTTTTGTGTTATTTATTTTATAAATGATTTTAATTTAATAGTTTAGTTAATTTATATCAGCATTTTTAGCTGAATATAATGGTAATAGTTATGATACACTTTACTGTATTTTAATAAAAAAAATATTAAACTTATATTAAGTTTATATATAATATTTATATACAGATATTAATAGTAAAATAATAGTGAATCAGAATTATTCATTTACGTAATAAAATTTACATATTTTTTTCATAATCAAATATTTTTTAAAAATTTGTTAATATATTATTAATACTTTATATGTACAATAAGTGCTAATATAAAGTACTGTATACTTTTTTTTATTATTATTTTCATGTAAATTATTTTTATTAAGATTTATGGAAAATATCTTTTATTATTTGAATAAAAAACACTTTTTGACAAAATTCCTAATATTTTTTATAATTTTTTTTGTACATTTTATATACAAATATCTATTAATAATATATTGTAATGTAGTTGCATAATTGCATTTTAAATCACAAAAAAAATACAAAAATATTGTGTATATCTAATATTAAAAATTATAAAATACTTTTTTTTATTACTCTGTCAACAAGTTATGATATGTTTTATATCATAAAAAAAATTTCAATGATTTTGTATATATTTTGAATGTAAAGATTTTAGACAATTAATAATATTAAAATTAATTATTAGCATAAAATTGTTAAAATAGTTTTAGACTATATTTTAAATATAGAAAACATTTAATTAAAAAAATATGAATTTTAAACTATATTTATTAGTTTTGTCTTTTTTGATAAGTTTAACTAAATGTCATTCACAAGAAATAATATCCAGTTTATCGGATAATGAAGATAACGATAATAATATTATCGATGAAAACTACTGTTCAGCTGATGATATGTTAGACTTTTTTATCGATAAGTTGACTCCCGATGACTACGAAGAGGGCAAACAAAATATTAAACATAGGTTTGGGTCGTTGAATGAAACAATAAAAGCCTTTAATAGACTGGAAATCTATGGCAAGAATGTGAGCGAAAAATTATCAGAATTTAGTAAACGAATGAATAGTCGAGTGGCGGAAGTGTTGATGGAAATGGATTTAGAGGACCAGTGTATGCAATCGTTGGCCAGAATAATGAACGGCGCCCGCGATGGAGAAATCTGGGCTCTTAAATGTATGTCTTTTGTATTATTATTATTATTATATTGTATATTACTATAATATATTAATACTAAACTTAATAATAATACAATATACAGTATGTTAAACTTTACATTATATATATACTATATATATCAGTATTAAATGATTTTATAAAAAATTAAAATACTAGTTTTTGAAGCACAACCGCGTCCTTCAAACGGTATACTAGAAGGAAGTGGAGTGGTTTACGGTAATTATGACCAGTGTTTAAGTATCGAAAGTTCTGACGAAGCGGACAAACCTAAAATCTATGGACAGTATTGCGGTACTGAACTACAGTATCCTAAATTACATGACATACCAAATGCTGAATTTGACAATTTTGTAAAATTTATCAAAAATAATGTCTCTAAAAGTCAAACATTTAGTATTTGGAGGAATATGTTGGGAAAGTTTTTTAAGACTCATAACGTTAAGACAGCACAACATTGGCAACAGGTGTATGAGTTTGCAGATAATAATGTTTATAAAAAAGTTAAACTATTTCGTGGCTTATGTTTGCCATCGACTTGTAAGCCTCAAGATCTTTCCAGAGTACTAACCAAATGTATGCATACTTTATATACTATAAATGTTTGATAATTAGTATTAATTGCTTAAATCATATATACATTACATATATATTTTTAGTGGTGTATCCAATAACTCATTTTCCCATAATATTTCACGAGGACTGTGATTATAAGGACAAACCAATAGTGCTTAATAACTATCATATTGTGTCAATGTATATATTAATATTACCATAAATTACTATTTAATTATTAATTGTTTTATTTTGTTATCTTTAATATGATATTAGTGTTGGTGTCGGTTTACTAATCGCTATATTTATATTGAGTACAATTATAGACTGTTTACCTGATAGTCTATTTAAGAAAATGCTATTATCCATACCAAACATTAGTTTTATTATCAAATGTTTTTCCGGTAAATCCAACGCACAGTCGATATTTGGTTTACAACAATACGGAAAGTTCAAGGCTTTGGACGGTTTTCGTGCAATACTAACATTTTATTGTGTCGTTTTGCATACCTATGAATTTGGGCAGTTGTTTATGTTTAACCGTAATCACTACCTGTCCTCGTCATTTAAAATGGCATTAGACTATCGAAACATGTTTTTGCCAAACATATTACTTATGGATAATTTTGTACTTTTGTCGGGTTAGCTATTAATTTATTGTATATGCTAATTGCTTTATATTTTAAAACTATTTAATTATATATTTATTTTGTATGTATATTATTAGGTTTTCTATTATGCAACACAATATTGTCGAAACTTGAACGAAGTAATGGGAGATTTAATTATTTTCAATATATATTATTTAGGTATGACTTTACGATTATTATATATAATTAAAATAAAATATATCGATAATATATTATTAAATAATTAATGCGATTTTAAATTTATATTATATAGATATATTAGATTAATGCCAATAATTGTGTTTGCATTGTTTATAAATTTTTTATTTGAATTTACTGGTTCAGGTATTGATATATATAAGCTTTATATATAAAAAAAATATTATATATAATGCTAATTTATATAATTATTTGTCTTATTATTGATAACTAATGTTGTTTTAAAGGTCCCATTTGGAAACTAATGTTATCCTATTTTACAAATCAATGTTACGATAAATGGCACAAACCATTGCTTATGACTACTAATATACTACACTATTCTAATGATAATTCAACGATATTGACATCAGTTCAGGTATTAATACATTACATTAATTATATAATAATTATATATATATATAAATTAATACATGTTTATATTCATATTAAATCTTATATCTAGTGTTTGGCAATAACATGGTAAGTGTGTGTTTTAAAAATAAATTAGGTTTAAATATTTTAAATTAAATATAATTAATTATATAATACACTATTTTTCACTATTTTTATGATAAGGTATTCATCGTTGGACTTTCAATTGTATGCATTGGCACCGATAGCTTTTCTTGTGTTATATAAATATCCCCGATTTGGTTTGATCTGGTTGTTTATATTATTAATATTTGGCATTTTGTTGCCTATATTTAATTACCAGATACTAGAGTTGCCTCACGTCTATCAGGCCATCTCATGGCCTGATGTTATGCAGACAATGGAGGGTTTTGCACGACATTATTGGCAACCATTTAATTATATACAGACTTATATTATAGGAATGATTACGGCATATGCTGTCCGATATCACCCGAAAGCATATCTGGGCGGACGTATTGGACACATGTTTATATGGATTATTACTATTTGTATGACTACTAGTATACTCTATTGGCAGCGAAACTTTGTTACGCCCGGATATTTGGCATATGATTTCAATGATTATGAAATGCCTTTATACTTATTGATTGGAAAACCTATTTATTTGGCATCATTTGTTTGGCTTATATATTGCTGTTCCACTGGCCGGGGAGGTCTGTGAAAGTGTGAATATAGTAAAACATTATATAAAATTTATTTATTAAAATTTTAGGCACATTTAATGAAATGTTGGGGTGGAAAGGCTTTAAAATAATCGATAATTTGGGTCTAGAAATATATATTGTAATTATAATATTAATGAAAAATATTTTTAAAATCATAATTAAAAACTATTTTTCTGTTTCACTCAATCAGATGCACGTCTTTTTCTTTGTCTACAGAATTGGTTCCCAACGAGAACTGAGGACTTATACAGAGTATTACATCGTATGATACTTTCATATGATTTATTTATATCTACAGTATATTAATAGTCTATTATTATTATTATTATTATTTTAGTGGTCGGTATCGTTGTTTGATTTTTTCGGCACTTATGTACTGTCAGTGATAACTGCTTTTCTGGTCACCCGACCCTTCACTGCAATGACCAATGCGTGGTTAAAACCAAAAACTTTATCAAAAACAAAGACAAATGAAGACAAGAGTTATATAAAAACTGATAAAATTGATTCAAACTATATTATTGATACATCTATTAATAAAATTTCAGTAATTAATTTAAATAAACCACATGATAAATATTTAAATTAATAGTATTAATGTTAAAAATTAAGATTTTTATTATGTATTTCTAATTTATGTAAATAATTTTTTTTTATTAAAATTTATTTACTTTATAATATTGAATTGCATATTTTTTTCTGATACGTTGTCATTATAATAATCTAACGTAAAATAATAAGGAAATTACTGTATTTATAACTATTTGTTGTAAAGATTAATATAAATATAATTATTTTTTATGATATATAATTAGAATTGCTTGCATAATGTTTATGCTAACTATAAATAATTAAATTATTACAATCATTGACAAAATTCCCATTTACTGTATATTAATATTATATTATGATAAAAAACATTATTATTTTGTAACATTTGCAAATGAAAACTATTATCGTTTAGCAAAATTAAACTTATATGTGATTACTGTATTGTTTTGTGCACATAATGTTTTATAATTATTAAATCTATTACTAAAATTATTAATATGTGTAGTATCTAATGTAAACTTTAGAAATTAAGTAAATTAAATAGTAGATTGAAGTTATTTAATATATATTTAGTTTAAATATGAAATATAAAAACTATTTATTAATATTATTATTAATATTATTAGCATCTATTAGATTAAACAATTGTTTAGATTCTAGTAAATCTGTTTTTAGTCTTAAAACAAATAATCAAACGGACAATGATTTTACTAACGATGACTACGACGACAATGACAGCGATGACCAGCAATGCAGCGAAGAGGGTATTATCGATAATATTGTCGAAATGATGGCACCGGAAGACTATGAAGAGGGCAAACAAAATATTAAACAAACATTGAAATCATTTAACGATACGGTAAACGCATTCAATAGACTACAACAATATCGACAAAATGTTACCGAAAAGACAGCCGAACTTAACAAAAGAGTCAGCAATAGAATTGCCGAACTGTTGATGACTATAGACATCGACCAGAATTGTATGAACTCATTGATGAGGATTATTAATGGCATGAGAAATGGCGATCTCTGGGCACTTAAATGTAATATTTAATGATAAAATATTTATAAAAAAAACTAATTATGTATTTTATACAAATGTTTTTGACATTTTAAACATTACAAAAAACAAACATAATTATATATATATATATTTAGTTCTTGATTCCCAACCATCGATGAGTATGAGCGTCGTCGATATGTCTGGTCCGCCGTACGGCAACTATGATGAATGTCTGAGCATCGAAAGTGCGGCCGAAACGGACAAACCGACCATCAAAGGACAATACTGTGCACTAGATATGGATTGGATTCTTGACATTGATCCGGCAGATGTTGATCCAGTTGGTCTCTTAAAAGCTGTAAACTCGTCGGAAAAGACGAAAAAGATATTTTTCAATTTGTTAGGCTATTACGGAAATATTGTGCTCAAGAGACAAAATCGTCACGAAATTGATCTCACATTTGAATATCTTGAGTACTTTGCCAGAGGAGTAAAGTTTATAAACGGATTTTGTTTGCCCACCACTTGTAAACCAAATGACTTAGCGTTTGCCATAAATCAATGTAAGGCTAGGTTTTTATTAGTTATAATCATAAAGTTATAATAATACTAATAATATTATTAGTTTTTGATAATATATTTTAATAATAATTAATTAATTTTTATTGTTATTAAAAAATAATTTATTTCAATCAATTTAGTAATATATCCGATCACTAGACTACCCATGAAATTCAACGAAGATTGTGATTACAAAGATAAGCCCATAGTTTTCACTAAACATCAATGGATTTCCGCGTAATAAATGATATATTAATAAACAAACAAAAAATTTTCCATTTATTAATGAAAAAATAATAATAAATTGTTGTCATTTAAAATCTAGTATTATATTGTCATCGATGGTAATCGTGACATTGTTGAGTACAATCATCGATTTGATGCCGAAGACTATGTTTATTAACAGATGGATAGCTAATACAACAATTGGTTATATAGTCAACTGTTTTTCCGGCCGTCAGAGTGCCAAACAATTGTTTAGTTTGAGACAATACGAAAAACTGAAAGCCATGGATGGTATGAAAGCTGGCCTAACATTTTGGGTGATATTGGTTCACACATATGAATCGGGCGTTTTAGTAGTACACGTAAGAAACTATTTTCTATCGGTAGTCTATAGGATGAAAGATGACTATCGAAATATGCTGATCCCTAATCCTCTACTTATGGATAACTTTATGTTTATATCAGGTATGAGATGTACAGTATATAAATATATAAATTTTTTCATAATAAACTCCTAACTCCTAAAACAAAATTAGTTTATTATTATTATCAATTATTTTAAATATAGCAATCCTATTGTGCAATACAATTATGTCAAAATTGGAGCAAAGTAAAGGACGGTTCAATTATATACAATTTATTATATTCAGGTTTGCGGGTCATATCAACAACAAATAATACATTTTAAATAAATTGATTTTATCATTTTACTATTATATATTTATGATAACAGACTGTAGTATAATTAATAATATATAGTAATATATAATTAATTTAATTTTTAAAATTTTTTTTAAATATAGATATTTACGAGTAGTTCCGATACTAATTATCGGTATTTGCATATCATTTCTCTTTGAATACATAGGAGATGGTAATTATAATTATAAGCTAAATAACATTTTATTGATAATATAGAATAATCTTTTAATGATATTTTGAAATTAACAAAATTTAGGTCCATTTTGGGGTAATATGAAAATTTTTGTAACTGAACCGTGCTATAAAATATGGTACAAACCATTATTAATGGTTAATAATTTTAATTATAAAATGTATGACAACAGTAATGTCACGTCACCTCTACAGGTATGACAATATTTGACAATTATTTATAGTTGACATTTATAGTCTAATATTATTAATTAATTTATTATTATTATTATACTGTATGGTTTCGGTAGTGTCTGACAGTAAGCTGGTAAGTAATGTAACATTTTTTAAAGAAATTAAAAAAGAAAATAATGATAAAAAATAATAATAATAATTATATTTATATATATTATGGCACAGGTATGCTTCGGCTGACTTTCAATTGTATGCATTGTCGCCGATAGCCTTTCTGGCACTCTATAAGATGCCAAAAATAGGTGTCATCTGGAATTTTGTGCTATTAATCATCGGTATATCGATACCGTTGTTTATGAGGTACGGTATGGCCGATATGCCCCACATCTATGAATCATTTACCTGGGATAACGTCATCGGAAACATTAATGGCTGGCAGTGGCAGTATTGGTCGTTTTTTCCGTATGTACAGACCTATGTTATGGGTATGCTATTGGCTTACACTATCAGACGCCATCCCAATGCATATCTGGGCGGCCGAATAGGCGAAGCATTTCTATGGTTGATCACACTATCCATAAGCTTCTGGATTGTCTTCTGGAACAAAGATTTTCTACAATTTGATTACAAATACGATGGCTTTTACGGCTACGAAATGCATGCATATCTAGTACTCCATAAAGTCTGTTATTTGACAGGTTTTTCGTGGCTTATCTATGCCTGTGCTACCGGTAGAGCCGGTAATGACTATTACTATACTTATTATTTGATTATAATCTTAATAACTCTTTATTTATTATTATTATTATTATTATTATAGCATTTTTAAACAATCTAATGGGTTGGAGGGGATTCAAAATTGTTGATAACTTAGCTATTGAAATTTATATCGTAATTATATATTAAAAAAAAAACAAAACAAAAAATATCTAATTGTTTATATATTTGTTGTAACAGATACATCTATTTGTGATTTTATATCGAATCGGTACATTACGGGAACAGGTCACCTATAATGATTACTACATTGTGAGCATTTAAAAAAATATGACACACCCAATTTGCCCAAAAATATAGACATTTTTAAAACTAAATTTTTTTTATCTCTTTTTGTTTGTTTATTTGCTTCCGGTATCAGATGACCACTACTGTGGCCGACTTTATCATCACATACCTGATCTCTCTATTAGTAGGATTTGTTGCAACCAAACCGTTTACCAAAATGACAATGGATTTGTTGGGAAATAAAAAGAAACCACCGGCACCGGCAGTTATTCATGAGTTGGTGACGACCATCAAAATTAATGATATTATTACCGACGCTAACAATAAAACTGTCGATATTAACAATAATAATAATAATAATAATAATAATTTTACTAATACAGCTTTTATTAATGATAATGATATTGTTAATAATAATAATAATTATAATAATAGTACTAATTTAAGTTTAAGTGATTTAGATTCAGATAAACATCGAAGTTAGATAACCAGTAATACTCAATAAAATTTTATAAATACGATTAAAATTTTTTATTTTTGTTAAATAAAAGTAAAAAATGTTAAATTTCTAAACTTTACTAATTATTTAATAATCATAAAAAAACTTTTTTTTTGTTTTATTTACCACAATAGACATCAATGTACACCCGTCAAAGTCCATTGATATCTCTATTGATGTAAATACTGTACAATAAAAAAAATGTTTTATAATTTTGTACTCTGACACCAACAAAATAAAACATTAAATCAAATTATTTTATTTTTATTTCAATTGGTATTTTTGTTTAAAAAATATTTGTTTAAAAAAAATATTAATCTATTATTTATTATAAATCTATAATATAATTAATATAAGATTAAGAAGATAAATAATTCAATATTTAATGAGTGATATTATATCACTGATATATTAATAATTTAAATACTAATATGTATAGTAGTATATACTGTATATACTGTATGTACAGTAAACTTAAATAATTATTATAAAGTACTTTATTTTTTTAGGTAATTATAGCAAACGATTAAAAGTAATATGGATTTTATTTGATAACATTTAATTGTATTATAAAAATTAATAATAATAATAATAATAATAATATAGACAGAGTTTAATATAAAATTCAAATACTATTAAATGATTCAAACATTTGATCGGTACTAACAGGTATCTCATATTCTTTCTCTTTGCGTATGACTGTCAATATAATAGCTTTTCCAACATTGGCTACCAGTGCTTGACTCAAGTCGTTAATTGAGTTAACATTTTGATAATTAATTTGAATAATTATATCAAAGTCTTGTAGTAAATGACTGAAATACAAACATTTAAAAACAATACCCAAAATTATTATTATTATTATACCGTATATGTACAGTATTTTCGTTTACTTTTGTTCATTACTGGTGACAACTGTCCAAACAAATATACCACTGGCCTCGTAGGTCAACTGTTTCTTTTTAAATTTTCGTCCATCCATTTTAATATACTTACGATACTCTTTAACATAAAATATATTATACCAATAGATCTCTAGTCCCAGACGTCGGTTGTCATCAAAAGTATTTTTCTGTCTAATCAAACGTTTTCTGTCTTCGTCTTCAGTTATCATCTATAATAAGTGCAAACATTATATCTGTAATTAAATATTTATTAAATCTAATAGTTGTTGTTTACCTCCTGTTTCTCAAGAAAATCGATACTATTCTCCATAAACTCTAATAATAGGAAAAAAAATTAATTAATTTTATTAGAGAAAAAAATGGATAAATTATTAGCAAAATACCAGACAATTGATCCGTTGGATTTGCAAACTTTTTGTTACGATCGGCTTTACTATGATGTATGCCAATCAACTTTCCCGATTCATCAATGATGGGACTGCCAGAAAACCCGTTGGACGTACCGCATGTATGTTCAATGTGGAAGCTGTCCGCTGATCGATAGTGATTGAAATATGGCTGTATTTGAATAGATTGCGGACTGTTTATATAGCCAGTGGTCGACATCATGTATTTAGTTCGGGGATAACCCAAACAAACTACATGTTCGCCGAAATCGGCCATTTCGTCGGCGTACTCGAAATCGTCCAATTCTTCCATTAGCCGGTCATCGGCTTTGTAACAGATCTTAATCAATGCCAACTCGTTATACGGCTCGACATACAATACAAATGCACGTTTGGTTATCTTTTGATAGTTTGGCGGTAACTGACATTTGGGAAACACTGTCCTCATATCGCCGACGACATGGCTACAGGTGACCACATAACCACCGTAGCCGTCGACCACACAACCGGTTCCACTTTTACCATCATCCGTATAGCCTTGATTGTAGACTCGCAGTGTCTTTATTTGACACTCGTTCACAATCTCGTCAATTGTTAGCAACTGATGACAGCATCGCAAACACTGACTAAACTGTTTTAGTAGACAATAGTTTTGGCGGTTTGTTGGCAATTGTTGTCGATATCTGTTAGCAAACAATTGATGGTAAAACTTCAATGCAAAACAATTGACTAATGATAGTCGTGTAATGTGTAATAATGATGACATTATATTAGATGATATACAAACAAAATGATAATTTATTGAAATTAAATGCTTAATTACTATAGTTTGTTTCAAAATCAATTTTACAGATAATTTAAATGTATTGTATTTTATATAATAATGTGCGCGACATTTACTAAAAAACTTTAATACAATATACATGAATCAATTTACTGCATATAACATATCGATAAATGATAACAACCTATACAAACAATTGAATCAATTTGATTGAAATAATTTATGTCTATAAAATATTTTGACATCAATTTATAATTAGTTAATATTGGTTATAAATGTAGTTTATATCTGTATTATTAGGTATACAATGAATTTTGATGTAAATAAACTGTAAATTTATCAATTCTAAGGTCTATTAAAAATTTGATAATTAAATAGTGATTTTAACTGCACGTGAAAAAACTAAATAAATAAATTTTACAAAATTATAGTTAAATCAAAAATAAATAAAAGCCGTTTAATTAAGGATTAATTTGTTAATAAGTATCGATAAATTAAAAACAAAAATGACTGACAAACAAGTGAACAAAGAGTTGACACAAGAATTACAAGAATCGGAAAACAATTCACAGATCAGTGAAAAAGAAAAGTCAGACAACAATCATGTGTTGAATCTTCAACAACAGACAAACAATCAATGTCTTCCCCAATGGATGAATCCATTGATATTTTTCCCCAACTATCAGCACCCGACCAATGGTAACATTCAGCCGCAGAACTGTATCTCCCAATTGCAGTCAACTTCGATGGCCTATCACTGGATGCCGCAGCCAATACCGATGAACGGTTGGCCTCAAAATCAATCCGCCGCCGCCACCACCACTGCTCACTCATCGACGGCTGGTCCGAGTACTTCTACCGCTAACAACAACGACAGTGGTAGAGATGGTGGCAAACGATCCGAATCCGTGAAAAACAAGAAGAAAAAGAAGTTAAAAAAGATGTATTCGTGTCGTTTGTGTACAAACATGAATAATGTCGATGACATCAGTCTGTTTCGTATGCATATCGAAAATCATTTGTCATTTTACCGACCGTTCAGATGTGATGTCTGTAACAAAATTTTTATTTACAAATCCATTTGTCGTAACCATGTTATGGCTCACTGTCTGAATCGTAATCCATGAAACACAGACACCAATTCAGTTCAGGGATCAGTCAATTGAAATGATGTCAAAATCAATGACATATTTCTTTCTTTCTTTCATTTTGTCAGTCAATTTGTTTCAAATTATTATTAAATTTTTTTTGTTAATTACAAATCAATTAAACAAATAAACAAAATTATATTACAATTAATTGATTGAATAGTATTTATTTATTTATTAATCAAACTAACTATTCATTAAAATTAATTGTATTAATAAATGATATATAAATATTCATCCATACAATGATTCACAGTAACAATTTTATAATATAAATATGAAAACAAAATATTTTTCATTATATATAAGTATTTGAAAAAAAACAAATTGTTTTGATATCTTAAGCATAATAACCCCAGAAGAAAGCGGTGACAGCGATAGCAAGTATGGCAAACAGATTGTTAATTCCACGCCAAACGGTATCATTTTCTTTGGCCTCTTCGGCACATCGGACCGCCTCTTCTTCTTTTGTCTCTATTTTGCATTTGTTTTCAACATTCAAGTCATCATCAGTCGATCCATTAGCAGATCCTACACAACAAATGGTATATAACAGTCTTCGTTTCTGTTTGTCTTCTGAACTTTGATCTATTGGTCGGTCTTTAATGGTATCTTCGGTTGGCATTTCGTCGGACACAAAACAGTTGTTTGATTCACCGGACTGTTTACTGACTTGTTCTTCACAATCAATGTCTTCGCGCACCAGTTGACTATACTTTGACCAATATGTTAGCCGATATAACTGTTCAAATAAATTTCAAATATTCAATAAGTTTTAATCAAACAAAAAAATAAATAATAATTAATAATATTTTTTGTTAAATTTTTATACATTTTTCTCTTCCATCGGTTTCGTCAACAGACTGATCACTGTTGTCACTATCAATGAGATGACAAACAAAATGATACCGAAATGCAAATAATGAATTTCGGACAGTATGGTCGGTCGACTGTCTTTAACACCCGAACCGCATAGCGGAACACTGTAGGAGAACTCCATTACAAACCGGACGATTCCGATAGCCAGACCAATCATGAGTCCCCAAAAGGCTCCTTTTTCATTGATTCGGCCCCAGAATATGGCCAACACATAGACGGCACACACCGGCGGCGATAGGTATGAGGTGACACTTTGGATGTAATTGAAAAGTTGACTATTTTGTGAGGTTTCGATGATTGGGATCCAAAATATACTGATCACTACCAAAAACAATACAAATGCTCGGCCAGCGATGACCTGTTCAATCTCAGAGGCCTGTCGACGAAACCGGTTGTAAATATCAATAGTAAATATGGTGGAAGCACTGTTGAAAATTGATGTCAACGAACTCATGAGTGCGGCCATCATTACGGACAACATAAGACCGGTCACACCTTTTTGTTGATAAAAGTAGGATAAATATTCACTATTAATATACAAAAAAAAGTTGGTTTATGATTTTTGTGTGGACATACCTTTTGGCATAATTCTGAGCACAAGTAGCGGATAGGCAATGTTGGTACAGCCGGCTTCTGAACCACATATACTTTTGCATTTGGCAGCATCAGAGCAGCCAACTTCATCTACAGGTATCAAACAGTAATTGCCATAAATTTGATTTTTTTAATATACTGTATCCATTAATATCTAATTAATGTGTATGACATACTTGGCCACAAAGCTCTGGCAGCCATTCCCGGCAAAACCATTAGATAGAGTGGCGATATCTTTAAAAATGAACAGAGAGTACAGCCGGCCTTTGCGTGCGATATGTTTTTCGCTGACAACGCTCTTTGAACGATCACCTGTTTGGTCAACAATAATATATATATATCTGTTTTTTTAGTTATTAAAAAATCTAATTTACCTGATCTGAGCACCAGTACCATACAGCCGATATGGTAATGCCAAACACCATACCAGTCCAGGGAAGGTCGGCATCATTTGCCGGACGCAACAGATTTCTATAGTATTTATTGACAGCACTGCACGACTTGCCGTCTTCTATGGCCGCATACGACTGGTTTGTAGGCTCAGCCAGTGTTGCAAAGTTATCCATCAAATTGCTGTAACCTTTTACCTCAATTAAACCTAATCATAAGGACAGTTGTTTAGTTTTAGTTTAATTGTTTTTGTTGTTGTTGTTACTACTGATAATTGTTTTAATTAATGATAAATTAAATTAAAACTATACTTAAAATAGTGAGTACAAGTGCACCGATTAACATGAGTATTGTTTGTACAAAATCAGTCCACATTACCTAAAGATAATAATATTATTATTAGATGTTTTTAAATTAAATAAATAATCTGCTTATATATTATTTGTTACTATTAACTAACTGTTGTTAAGCCACCAGCCATTGTAAACACTGCCGAAATGGCCAATAGTATGATAACTGATACATACATATTAAGACCCAGAGCCTGCTTTATGAATAGCGCACCGGCAAAGAGATCAGCCTTTAAAAAAATAACATAATTATAATTATCATATATTAATTGATTTTTGAATTTTAAGTACAAATTAAATGATTGATTGATTGATTTTTTAAAAACTTACAGATATTTTAGTAAAAATATATAGCAATAGAGCTAATACTGATAAATAAATACGGATTCTTTGGCCACCAAATCGTTTGCGCAAATATTCAGGCATTGTATTCACCTATTATTTTTGAATATAATTATTATTTAGTATTATTAGTATTTATATAAAAAAATGTTGACAAAACAATTACTTGCTGTATAAAAAATAAATAAATAAATAAATAACTTAAACTTACACCGGCAGCAAAATAGACGGGTAGAAAAAACCAGCCCAACACCAACAATACAAACATTGCCTTTTTATTAAATATAATATCAAAAAAATATTATAATTTATATTTGAAAAATTATTTATATATATATTTATGTATACATTAAATTCAAACGCTGATATAGATAATCCGCTGCTGGCACCTGATCCGGCCAGACCAACAAAATGTCCCGAACCAACATTGCTGGCAAACAATGAGGCACCCACCTAATTAACTACAGTTTTCATAATTGCACACACATTCAATCAGGGTTGCTAAAGGTTTTCGATTTCAGGGGGGTATAGGGGGAGGTAAAATGGCAAAATTTTCGAAAAAGCTTGGGGGGTATAGGGGGGGGTGAACATTTTTTATTGCATTTTTAAACGACAATTTTTGCCAAATTTGAGTAAATTCCCATTAAATTCCCATTAAATTCCCATTAAATTCCCATTAAATTCCCAATAAATTCCCATAAATTCCCACTAAATTCCCGCTAAATTCCCATTAAATTTTCAATAAATTAACAAATAAAAATATTCTCAACTTAATTTCTCAATACTCAAAATGTTTTCTATATATAATATATATATAACAAATATAATTATAATTATTAAATAAAAATATTATTTAGATTTTAAAAAAAATAGTTATTGATTAAAAATTAATGATATAATACTGTATATTAAAACGTTTTATAATAATAATATTGGCATAATTATTAATTAGTTCATATTTTTTTAGTATTTTATATTGAACCATAACTAACACATTTTAATACTGTATTTATTAAAACGTTTTAATAATAATAATAATAAAATTGTCAGAAATAAATAATTAGTTCTAAATAATTAATTTAAGAATATTTTTTTACATAGTATTTCATATTGAAAAATAACTAACACATTTTACTATAAAATTTAAAAATATTAAAATATAATAACTTTAAAATTTATGCTAAAAATTTGTTTTCTACTTTTAATAAGAAATAATATATATAAATATTATCATTTATAAAGGCTAAAAAATAAAATAAAATATTTGATTATTTTTTTGAAAATTGGTGGGACTATATATATATATATATATATATATATATTATTTTTAAAGCACATAACTAACAAATTTTAATATAAAGTTTAAAAATATTAAAATATAATTATTTTAAAATTTATGCTAAAAATCTTAGTTTTCGACTTTTAATAAGAAATAAAATATATATTATCTTTTATAAACAGCTATAAATAAAATAAAATATCATTAATTTTTTTGAAAATTTGGTGGGAATTTATGCTTGTGGAGTGCCCTAACTAGTGTAAATAATGTTAAATTGATGTAATTAAGCATTTTTATCTATTTATTTTCTATACATAAGCTATTAATTTATATTAAAACTAATTTAATATTTATTTTTTTGTTTAATATAAAATTTTACATAATTGAAAAAAATTTTCGGCGCCTTCGGCGCCGATAAACTTTCTGGCTTCAGGCCAGGGGGGTAAAAGCCAAAATTTCACACAACCCTGCATTCAATAGTAGCTGATATAACCAACTTACAGGTATCCAATGCATACTACGATTGGCCAGAAAATAGCCGCTCACTGAATCTCCTTGACTTTTACGGGATGACTATATATATATATATATATATATATATATATATATATAATATTGATTTAATCATTAAATTATTTTATCAATAAATCATTATTATTTTTTGTATTGTTGTCATAATACCCAATAGCCGACGGCCAGTATGCCAGCAAAATAGAGGCCAATAACTAGATAGTCACTCCAGTGTAATGAATGTGCCTGAACACCTACACCATCGGGTTCGGCACTACCCGATTCTGACCAATAGTACATTGCCGATTATTGCCGGGTAGTCTAAAGTTATGATTAAATATGATATGTTTTAAATAAAACAAACTATTTATTAGTAATAAAATAAAATTGAAAGTTAAAAATACACAATTAGTAACACTTATTTTTTTAAAAATAAATTAATAATTGGTATTATTTTTGTTGATATTTTCTAATAATATTTTCTAATAATATTTTCTAATAATATTTTTTGTTGTTGCTTTATAGAGTACAATTAAAACAATTATAAAGTAACAATTAAAACTTAATGGTCTCATTGATAACAAATTTATTTTTTTATATTTAGTGTATGTATGGTACAGTATATGACAGGTAATTATTGTTAAATACAATAATAATCTTTATCACAATAATTTATGTGTTATAAAAAAAAATATATAATTAACTTGTATTGTATGTATTGTATTATGATTAAAAAGTAAAAAAAATATTTAATTAAATAAATAATATTCAATTAAATAAATAATTTTTAATTAAATAAATGCATATTTGATGATAAATACATAAATAAATATTTGATTAAATAAAATAATAATATAATATTTTGGTTAACAAAAAATAAGTTATAAGATATACCAAAAATTGTAAATAATATTTTGTTTGTTTGCATTGCTTTAATATTTATTAAATAAAGTATTTGTTTATTTATTTCTGTTAAAAAAATTATTTCCTATTTCAGTTATTTTTTAAAATTGCAATTTTAAGTAAATAAGATAAATTTATATATATGTAAAATTAACCAATAACTACTAAATAGTTTTATTATACGGTATTTTATATTTCAATAAATAATTTAAATAAGTCATTTGACTAATTGACATTTGCTAACTAATGATTATAATAAATTTTAAGTCAAAATAATATACAATAATTGTTTATAAAAGTAATAAATTGTTGTTTTATTTATTAGTTTAAGCAATATCTGGTTAATCTGATTATATTACTATACATTGAAATGCATTTATATAATTTTGAAAATAAACTATATTATATTGTAATAATTAACCAATGCAATATCATAGATTATAGTTATAATGTTTTTTTGATAATGTGATAAATTTACGTATACCTGACATCAATGAAAAAAAATTATGAGAGAAATGACCTCAAAAATAAATGTATAAAACATGTTAACCATATTTTTTTATTTATTTAATTGTATATGAATTAATTTTGTTAAATCACAAATATAGACAATTTATGAAAACATCATGATTTATTAATAATAATAAAAAATAAATATCAATTTATTTATATATATTGTATTTAATTAATAAAAATAAAAATGATATATATGTTAATAATTAGATTAGTAAACAAATTACTACAGTATTAATATTGTATTTTTTTAAAACTTCCTAGTTAATATCTATAAGTAACCTAGGTAAAAATATTGAGAAATAACAATAGTAAAAAATTATTTATTTGAAAAACATGTTCATTTGTTGATATATATTGCTATCGTTTATAATTCAATATCAATAACAATCAAAAACTAAATACAAAATCATTTAATATCCTTATACTTTTTTTGTCGATAAACATTAAATTGTTGTATACTTGTGTTTTTAGTATAATAAAAAAAATTAATTTCATTTTTTTATTGTTAAGATAACAATTATTAATAAAGTAAAATATTATGATTTACTTACTAAATTAATTATAAAAAAATATTAATTAATTAAAATTAACTTTAACAATAGATATTAGTTTTTATTATTATTATTAAAATAAATAATATGTGTTAATAATAATTATATTTTTAAAAATGCAACAAAAATTATCATAAAAGCAATAAAATTAATAACTAATATTTAAAATCAATTATTTGTTTTATAATATACTGTATAATGTATTCAAAAAATTATTTTGTTCAAAAAATTATTTTGTTCAAAAAATAAATGCTTAAATTTTATATCAAAATAATTTACATACAATAATAATAATAATAATATTTTAATACTTTATTTAAATTTAGTATTTAAACTCAAGCCTCGGTTGTGTTGCTTTGGAGTAAGTGGGCGGCGGTGTTGCCGTCGGCTCAGGTATTGGATTACGATTTGTTATTTGCATGTGATTATAGTATGGATTGTTTTCGTTAGGTATATACGATTCAGATACATGAATAACTGCCGGTCCTCCCTGTGATACACTGGTAACCTGTGACGGAAAATAGGGATCAACCGATGGACTGTTGGATATATAGGTTGACACTTGTCGACGACGGATTCGTTTGGCCAGATAAAAGGCCGACACTATGACCACCAATGTTACCAAATAGTTGAAAACATTTGTATAGATTAGGGCACGATTTGTGAAATTAAAAAACCATAGGACAGTCATAATTATGCCAAACGCTAGGGTTAACCGATAGTTTTCTTTGATGGCACCGAACAGTCCGATCAGTGCAATGATATCTTCGATGATAAGATAGGCAATGACTGCACCCTTCCATCGTTTCCATGAGTCTCTGTCGTCGGGTTCATCCTCTTGGAAGTGGTCGATCCGGTTGAGTACTACTCCGTAGCCGACAAAAGTGGCGATCAGCTCGAGTACAGTAAATGTTATCAATATATACTTTGCCACCAAAAATGATTGGTCACTATTTAAAGGCATAATGTTTTATATATATATTGAATATATATATATTATAAATTATGTTTTTAAAAAATATTTATTTAATTTAACTTTTTATCTAATAATGTTAATTTTGCGGTTATATATAATTATTATGAATATTATACGTTATTAACATTAAATAATAATAATAATAATAACAATGTCTTTCTTATCTTTCATAGTGTGGTTGTCATAGACATCAGAATTTTTTTTTGTATTATTATTATTAAAATGTCATTTCAAAAATTATATGATATGTTTATCATATTGACTACCATTTGAAATGTGTTTATAATCTTTGTAAAAAATTATTGTAATTATATTATTATTATTATATAATGTATTTCTATTCTATTAATTTATTTATAAAAAAAATTAAATATTAATTGACTTTTAAAAAAAAAAATCTTTGTTAAAATTGATTTATAAGCATTTTATTGTATAATAGTGTGTATACAAGTATATTAAAAAAAACATTTAATTGTTTATATATATATATTTATATTTTTTATTTAATCATTGAATGTGTTTTTTTGTTAATTTAACTTATTATTTAAGTTTGTCATTTATCTTATTATAACAATAATACTATTTATTATACTGTACTGATAGACTGGTAAAAGCATTTTTAAATAAATTTTAAATAATTAAAGAGTAAACTATTTATACAAAAATATAATAAATTACTAATGCTAACTTTTTGTAAATGTAAATTAAAAGTAATTTTTTATTATCAAATTTATTATCAAAAAATCGTTAATCAAAATTATTTTCTTTATATTTTTTCCATATATAATACAACAAATTATTTGCTAAACTGCTATACGTGTTATAAACCAATTAAATACATTTTAAAAGATTCATTAGGAAATAGAAAAGATTTTTTTTTGTTGAAATCCAAAGTTTCATAAGTTTGAGTCAATTTATTATATTATTTTAATAATACAGACAAATGAAATAAAATAAATATTAACTTTCATTATATTATAAACATATACTGTATTTTTTTAAATGTCATTTATTGATTGTTGACCTTGATTTTTGAAAAAAAACTTATTTTTATTTTATATATATATTTTATTATATGATTTTTGATTTGGAGGACTGATTCTATCAGTTCAATAGTAAACATATTAATAATATATTTTAACACAATCACACAAAAATCTATTATTATTATTATAAATCTATTATATATATTGAATATTTTATAAACTTTAAAAAAGGAAACTTAATTAAACAAATTAAATGTTGAAATAGTCATTTGATTTTTTAGTTTCAAAAATAAAATAAACTTTAAATGTTGTCATTCTTACAATAAACTTATATATATATTATTAATATCAGTATTAAATTCATAACTCTAAATAAAATACAATCAAAAAAAAGAGATATTCAAGTAATAACTGATTGTCTATACTAATGATTTTACTGGTTATCAATGTTTTTTATCTATATTTTTTTAAAAAAAGAGAAAACACATATTTTTTGTTGATAATATTGATAACGCTTTTTTTTGGCGACAAAGTGTTTGACCGCATCTATTGTATAGTAAAAAGTGCATTAATATTATTGAAATGACTCCCACTGTCAGTACATTAATACCCAAAACTTTTTTTTTAGTAGATCTCAGTTGAGTTCAATAGTATATTCAGGAAATTCATTCAATTGTTTGATATTCATCATCATTTGGATACTGTTTTTTAAAAAAAAGTGTTTTGAACTTTTTTGCTACTACACTGAGGAAAAAAATATTAAAATACAAGATAAATATATAAAATAATTTAGACACTTGTCTCGATTTTTGTAGACAGTCTTAAAATTAAATGACAAATGACCCAGGAAAAAACGGTATTATTTGGTAGGACATTTGTCATTTAATTTTAAGTCATTATTTCCATTCAAAGGGGCAATATATGTAATTACATTTTAAGATATTTGTACTAAAAAATTGAGACAAACATTATATTTTTTATGTATATATGTATATATTGTTATAGACTAATGCCATTAAATATATATAATAAATGTCTGATAAATAAAAGACAAATGTATTATTTTATTTTAATTTATAGGAATTTTATTTTGGACAAATATATAATTAAAAAAATACATTTATGCAAATATATTATGAKAAATATAATAAATTTTTAAAAATTAGAAAAATACTTAAAAAAAATTATACATAATTAAATAACATTATTAAAGTATAACTTGATCCTAATTTTTCATTATAAGTAACTCGTGACCAATGATTTAAAACTGACGTCAAAATAAACTAAAAATAAAATAAGAAAAAATATARAATAAAATAAAATATTTCAAGTATTTATAATTTTATAAAAACATAYCTGTTTTATACTGTTTAATAAAAATTATTATATATAAAAAATATATATTTATTAAWTATACTAAAAAAATAATTTTAATGGTATACCACATACTGTAACCCAAAAAACCAGATCTCACGCATACCTATTGTCTTTACAACCTATGGTTAACAACAACAAAAAGTGGTCAATAGTGGTCATAACCGGTCATGTTATCCAATGTAATACCTGAGCAAACAGTTGTCTTCCATGAGTGTTTGGGTTAAATTGCAAACTCATCACATCAAACACATGCCATTGTTTTGATAGTAATATTAGTCACTAAAATACAGTAATAATGTTTGTATTTATTACAATAAAAACTATTTTGTCTAAAAAATACATAAATTTTATTTATATATTTTATTTAATAAATGTGTTTTATACTGCAATACATAAATGCTAAAAAATAAATAACATTAAGTGAAAAAGGGGTATTTTTAATGTATATTTTTAAAATAATAATTTGTCTAATTAATTTATACATTTTGTCAATAAATTTGTAGACAACATTATTAATTGTAATTTATAAAAAAATAGTGTCCAATATTTTTTGGACAAAAAAAACCTTACTGGGCATGCCATATTTTAACGTTATATTTAAATATAAATGTCTTTTATTTTTTAGACAAATAAATTTTGACTTAAAATTTAAATMCAATTWGATTTATTTTATTGGACATTCCAATGCTATACTGTAAAAACTAAAATACTTTCAAGATTTTATTGTCAGTGTATCAATAAAAAAAGTTTATAATATTAGAGTATATATACAGTAGATTAATATGTGTTTATTTGTAATTTAAATTTATTTGACTATTTTTAAGTTTTTTGTTGTTGTTGTCTGTGTAATGCATTGATATTTTATGTTTGCAATCAATGCATACTAAATATCTACTAATTTAATATTAAAGTAATTTTTGCCAAAAAATTGTTTGATAAATATTTTTTAGTAAATACTGTAATTCCAATAAATAAAAATAATAATTATACATAACATGTATTATTATTATTGGTTTTATTAGTATTCAACAAAGTATTCAAAAGTACTTATTAAATATTTTAAATCAAATGGTAAATATGTTTTGCTGTTAAAATAACGAGAAAAATATTAAAAACTAAAAAATAATAATAAAAAAGTAACAAAAATAAAGGGTTTTCTAGTTATTAAATATGAATAACATTACTACTACTACTAATAGTACTAATAATGCTAATAATAATAATAATAATAATATTCAACAACAAAAAAATATGATTAGCGTTAAACACATGTGAATCACAAGTAGTTTGTTGTGTAAATGATATGGTTGTTGTATTTATACTATTTATTATTATTATTATTTGAAGAGAAAAGCCAACAAAACTTGAGACCACATTTCAAGTGTTGATATACAGTATATACTATTAATATATATAGAAAAGTGAAGGCAAACCGGGAGGACAGACAGCCTGTTTGACGTAGACATGCCATCACTAATGCAATTTGTTTGACAGTGTATATACTAGTATATGAAATATTCAGTAGAGACCGTAAATCGTAATGTGAATCTTAAAATATTTAAACACATTTATAAACTGTATATATAATTGTGTGACTGTACAGTATAATCAACCAGAAATAACTTTAAATAATAATAATTATTATCACTTTTTTTGCTGAGTTTCTAATAATAATAATAATAATAAAATAAAATAAACTTTTTTTTCCTTATCATTTTTTAGCTGTTGTGAATTTATTATTATAAAGTATTGAACATGTTTTGGAAAATTACTTAAATCAGTCAAAATAGTTTTATAATAATAATACAATTATTTTATTAATATTAAAAATTGCTTAAATATATAACTTATTTTTGTTAAATAATGTGTTAATTCAAAAAAAATCATAATCATATGAGACATATGCAAAAATAAGTTATTTATTTTATTTTAAAAAACTTTTTATTTATATCAAATATCATCTGTTATATCAATAATATAATGGAAATATCGAAAAGTTTTATGCAAATCAAGATATTGTATATATCGTTATTGTTTGCATCGATAGCTTTCTATGTTTTGCTAATAGTGTTATCAGTGCTAATCCACTACAATGAGGGACAGTTGGCTTCGTTTATCATAATCCTTATCTTTGGTCTGATCCTGCGTTTGATTGCTCTCTACGCCGCTCTCAAAGAGCTCTATGGTCTGACCATAACGTTTGCCATACTAATGACATTTCAGATAATCTTCATATTCATTACACTAACCATCGGCGGTGAGACTCATCCCATCAATTTGATTGGGTTTTTCCTTCACTCCATCGTAACGATGGGCGCCTTCATGTTCTCCCACCAGATCCGCAACAGACAACTCAAACAATTGGCAACAGTTGTGTTCTGTTCGCCGACAGCACCGGTACTAATGAATAACTCTGCCGTCCAGTCATACCTATCGTCGCCGACATCGTTAACGGCGGCACCGCTAAGAGTCAACATTACTAGTGCTCTGTGTACTACAATACCCAGTGCACCGGTAGATTCACTGGACGAGCCACCAGATTATGAGACAGCTATGCGACAAATAAACGATAATCATATTATTATTAATGATAATTATAAGTATTAATATTTTTTAAATTTTAATTTATAATTATTTTCAATATTATATATAAATTTATCAAATTTTATAGGTATATACAATTATATATATATATATTAATTTTTAAATTTATTATTTGAAAAAAATGTCAAGCGCAACATATTTAAAAAAAATAATACAGTATTAATATATATATATTTTAATAGTTACAGATTATTTGAGAAATAAATAATTATTATATCAATAATATAATATTCTGTTTTACTATTAATAATTTTTTACTGTATAGTACAAAAAAAAACATAAATTTTTTATATATAATTTATTTTATATTCAATTCTAACATTTAGTTATACTGTAACTTTACATTACATTTTATTATTTTATAAAATTGATTATATCATAAAAAATATATTTTTTAAAAAATTTGAAATGTTAAATAAAAATTATAAAATTTCTATTTATAGCTATCTATGTTACGCTATTTGTTGATTACTTAATAAAAAAATGTGATTAACATATTTTTCTGTGAAAATTAATCAAAGTTTTTTTTTTAAATTAATACATGTGACAGATTCTGATTTGAAAATTTTAAACACACACACAATATGATCAGTGTTATTGAAATTATTGAAATTAAATACATTTTGTACATAAAAAAAATTATTGATGACATATCTTCTATGTGTATGTGTGTGTATGTGTGTGTATATATGTGTATGTGTGTGTATATGTGTGTGTATATGTGTGTGTATATGTGTGTATGTGAAAGAGAGAGAGAGAGAGAGAGAGAGAGAGAGAGAGAGAGAGAGAGATCAGAAAAATTTAAAACAAGTTTTCAGAGAGAAAATAATATTTACGTCAAACATTTGAATTCATTCACTAAAAATATAAAAATAATAATAATAACAAAAGAGTGAATCGGTAGACAATTGCCTTAAAAAATAAAAATATTTAATGATATCTGATATACATATTAGTGCAGAAAACTTGTTTAACAACTTTTTTTAGAATCTTTTGTTATTTTATCTGATATTTACAATATATTTATATTATATATATATTTTCTTTTAGATATATAAAAAGTTGCCATTTTTAGCGTCAGATATTTTTTGTTAGTCTCACATTATAATCAATGTTATTATTACTATTATCTATTTTTAAAAAAAATATTTGATATCTATTTTTATAAAAAAATAAATTTGTAAAATTTCAATAATATTTATTATTACATATTTGATGATATGTTGTTGGGTTTAGAGGACACCCGACTGTCTAAGTCGTTGCGATGCAATCAGTCTTATCTATTGCTAGTGTTAGTGATCTCATTGATCGTACAGTTTATCACATTTGTGGCCGAAATTGCTATTCACTTGTCATTGTTGGGTATGACAACCAAACCAAAGCACAGTTGGCATTCATATGAACTGATTATCGTTGTTATCATATTTTTATTGAGTCTATCGATGACTTTTGTCGCCATCAAAGGCACAACTAATGAGAAGCACTGGTTTGTCATGACATTTGCATTGTCAACACCTGTCATACTAATCATTAAAGTTATAATATATGTCATCTCTCCTGACTATCGTTTGGCCGTATTATTGGCCATTAATTTGATGGTTAACTCTACGGCATTTGTTTTTGCACTGATTTTTTCTGTAAATTTAAATAATAAATTGAAAAATCAGTTAAAGTTAAATGAATCGCTTGAAGAAAGTCAAACGTAAAACATTACTACAACAACAATAACAACAAACTTTTGATTTTTTTCATTAGTGTTATCAAACAACATATTATTATCAAATAATAAATATATTTTTTAAAATCTATAATCTTTTAATAAAATATATTTATGTATTTATTATTATATTATTATTATATTATTATTATACTAATTATTTATTGTGAAACTATGTTTAATAATAATAATAATAATTAATTTATTGCATATCTATACGGCTATCGTTTAATGCTTATATAATAACAATATATTATTGGCAAAACATATTTTTTATAGTTACAATTATTATTATTTAAAGTATTAATAAAAATATAGTTATTCAACAATTTTTTTTATATAATTATATTTATAATTTATAATTTAAAATATATAAATATTATAAAATAAGGGATTACTTGATATAAAAAGTTTGAGACCTTGTATTTAACCTTCAATTTTAAAAATATAATTCAATTTAATCAAAACATCAACTTTTTATAGTATCGAAAAATACCTATACTAATAATATATTATTTATTTGTTAATAATTTCAAAACACACATAAAAATATCTAAAATTGTATTAATTTAAACATTTCTTAATAAAAATGCTAATTTTTACTAATATGTAAAACAAATTTTATATTTTTAAAAATCTAATTGAAAAGCTTGTAATTTATTAAATATACAAATTTTGTCGTTTAATATATTAATGATTGTCTTTGAAAATTAAATTATTTTAACTTTTTATTATTATTATTATCTTTTGTTTTATTAATGTTCATTAAATGCATGAATAAATTGTTAAATGGCATCTCAACAGTAATGTGTATAATAAAGCCAACAATCAATGACAATACAATAAATCCGATTATATTTACAACCTGTATGACAATAAAAGTATGAAATATTAATAATTTATTTTTACAAAATATGTAATTTTTTAATTAAAATAAATATTTATTAAAAAAAATATCAATAATACCACAAAAAGATTGGGAATTTTGTTGATATCAACTCTAGCTGTTTGCAAATGATATCTAATGAGCTCAATGTTGATCATTGTGGCCGCAAAACTTATTTTACTTAAACGTTTGTTGGATAGTTTGTTAAATATTGTAAACATTTTTAGAGGACCTGAATGATATGATAGAAAAATATTAAACATTATATATATCTATATACATATTAATTAAAAGTAGTTATACCAGAAATAACAAAATTAAATATAATATAATGAGTATATTAAAAACCTTTATTTCCTTTTGTGAGACACAATGTTATCCAACAAATTGAAAGCATAAATAGTAATCTCATATAAGCGGAATAATATATCAATAATTGTGTACTAATGGGCCAATTCATGCCATTTAATAGATATGTAGAAAATATACATCCAATAGCTAACAATGACATCAATATTGATATAATATTTTGGCTGAACTGTTAAAAAAAAATATTTGTATAGTATAATAATAGTTTATGAACAAATAAATTAAAAATCAATGAATTAAATTATTATACTAACATCACTTAATGTAATTTTATTAATCTTGATAATTACATAACCAGTAATAATACCCATAAAATATTCAGTTAAATGTGAATATGTGGAGCAATGGCTTATATGAACCATCATTGTCTCAGCTAATCTATTTAAAAATGAAAAATAATATTTTTAATTAAATTTATTTTAAAAAAACAAAATTATTATAATTATTACATTCCGGCATTGACTCCCCGGACAATAGGCGGTGAAATACTGTAATATACGGTCAAAATTGCTGGTATAATCAAACCCAAAGCAATCCATAAGAGTGAATATATCAAACCATAGCTAAACTTTTTGGCCAACAAATACAGTGCAAAATAAGCCAAAATGTATAGTTGAAAGTCGGCTGACATAAACCATGTGGATGTTGCACACTATCAAACAGTTTATTGAAACATCACAAACTATAGTATCAAATAAAGTATAAACTGCTTATTACCATTTGAGGACAGGGATCATAGTTTTGAATAAATAAAAATTGTTTCCACAATCGTTGGTCACAGTTGTCGATCTGTTCGTTATAGTAATACTTAAAGGCCGGACCCGTACCCAACAATACAAACAATATATTAAACGATATGGTGATCCATAAAACAGGACTAAGTCTTGGTTATAAATTTAATAAAAGATTTACAACTTTATAATATAAATTAAAATAATACAATAGTCTATGTATTCATAACTGATAATAATGATTATAATAATAAAAATAAATTAAATACCTAATATATCTTGCAATCAAATATAGACTAAACGGAGGGCGCCGTTGTTTTTCAAAAAATTTTAATCCCGATATTACAGTGAGAGTACCACTTAATTTTTAAAATATAAAAATTGATTAAAACTTAACACATACCATAAATCATAAATAAATTATTTGATTATTTACCTCATATAAAATACAAGTGCTGTAAAAACTGCTGTATTCATCATAATTTGTGAACTAAAATCTTTGCCAATTTCGGTCAATATTTTATGTTTATCTTTAATATATAAACATAATTATGATTAGCAAAATTTAAATATATTTATTTATATAATTTATATCAACTAACATGTTTTAATTGAAAACGATAGCAAACCGTTTAAAAATATATGACTTGTAATGACATAAATTAGAAAAAATAGTTTTAGAAAATCAAAAATTCTCAGATCTAATGCCGGAATTTTGTTTGTATTATTGTCGGCAAAAAATTTATTGTAATTTTTTCTAATTGAAAATGAATTAATTATTGAACCCAATTTGCCCATTTGATCTGGATCATTACTGTATAAATAGTCAACAAATAAAGTCAATATATGCATAACCAGTATGAATGCAAGATAATATCTAGGGTTGTAAAAAAATTAATTTTAATAAAATTCAATATATTAAATATAATAGCTATAAAATGATTACATCATTATTTCCTGTGAAATTGAAACTTTTGGTTGTTTTTCGAGTCGATGATAGCAATCAATATCACTGACATCTATATCAATATGTAATTGATTTGTAACTTATATGATTGAAATGAAAAATTACTTTAAATATTTAGTTTCAGAAAACAAAATAATAATAATAATAACTTAAATAAATTATCAATTAATATATAATTGATTTCATTATTATAGTATTAATTCATACATTGTTTTAATATCTGTTTTAAGTCATTAGGCGTACAGACAGATGGTATACAAAAAGCATTTTGTAGGACAGGTTTGACCATTTGGCCGAATGTCCACAACGAACGGTTCTGAAACGTATCGTTTCCGTATTGGACACTGAAGTCGAGGTCCAGCCGAAACTTTGGCGTACAATATTGGCCAACAAATTGCCGATTGCTTGAGTCTCCGGTATCGACGGCAATGCATTCATCAAAATCGCCTAATGATCCGTACGTACCGTCCATAAAACCGACTGGAAAGTGACCCCAGGAATCAAATACTTGAATATAATACAAATATAACAAATAAATAGTTAAATATATATATTGTATTATGTAATCTCATTTCTAATAAATTTAATCATACATTGAATGGCCCACCATTTCATTTTGAACGCCTCCTGAAATGTATAGTGAATTGATTGCAAACATTGATCAGTTATTTCTTCATTAATCTCTAAAACATTCAAAACAGGAGTCACTTTACTCTCAATTATTTTAATTATTGATTTAATATTATTATCCAATATTTGTTCATTTTTGTTAAATTTAGCATTAATTATATTTAAATATGAAATAATTAACAAAATTATAAATAGTTTTTTAGCCATCTTTTTTAATAAGATTAATTTTAATTTGCTAATATAGTCTAATAATAAAATAAATTAATAATATAACTTTTATTATATTAACTTATAAACTAACTGAATTATTATATATATATTATAAAAGTAGAGGTAGTTATTAATAATTTTAAATATGACAAAAATTACAAGGAAAAATTTATTGCACAAAAATTATATATATATATATACATATATTTATTTATATATATCAATATACCATGCATTTAAATATTATATATTAAATAATTTATAATTTTAATGATTGTATTTAAAAATTAAATTATTTTAACTTTTTATTATTATTATTCATATTATTCTCTTTTGTTTTATTAATGTTCATTAAATGCATAAATAAATTGTTAAATGGTATCTCAACTGTAATGTGTATAATAAAGCCAACAATCAATGACAATACAATAAATCCAATTATATTTACAACCTATACGATCATTAAAAAAATTTCATAATATATAGAAATTAATAATTTTTAAAGAAAATTATTGTGAATAATACCGTAAAAAGATTGGGAATTTTGTTGATATCAACTCTAGCCGTTACCAAATGATATCTAATGATCTCAATGTTGATCATTGTGGCCGCAAAACATATTTTACTTAAACGTTTGTTGGATAGTTTGTTAAATATTGTAAACATTTTTACAGGACCTGAATAAAAACATTATATAAATATATATATATATTTATAAATTATATTAGTATTAATTAACAGTTGCTAAAAAAAGGTAAAAACAATATTTTTTATATAATATATATATATATATTTGTATAAATATCAGGGTTAATCAGCAAGGGGTAGGGGGTAAGTCCAAAATATCTATTAAGATAGAGATTTTGGGATTTTTACTCACTATACCCCCTAAAATCCTAAACTTTGGTTAAATCCTGATATACTTTATATTATATTATTATATTAAAACCTTTATTTCCTTTTGTGAGACACAATGTTATCCAACAAATTGAAATCATAAATAGTAATCTCATATAAGAGGAATAATATATCAATAATTGTGTACTAATGGGCCAATTCATGCCATTCAATAGATATGTGGAAAATATACATCCAATAGCTAACAATGACATCAATATTGATATAACATTTTGTGTAAACTAGAAAAAAAGTAACAATTTTTAGAAATAGTTTATGAAAATAAAATCATTTATAAAATACTAACATCACTTAATGTAATTTTATTAATCTTGATAATTACATAACCAGTAATAATACCCATAAAATAATCAGTTAAATGTGAATATGTGGAGCAATGGTATATATAAGCCATATTAGTCTCAGCTAATCTATTTAAAAATGAAAAATAATTTTAATAGTAATATTTATTTTAAAAACAAAATTATTATTAGTATTATAATTTTTATTATTACAATCCAGCATTGACTACCCGGGCAAAAGGCGGTGAAATATTATAATATACGGTCAAAACTGCTGGTATAATCAAACCCAGAGCCGTCCATATTAGTGAATATATCAAACCATAGCTAAACTTATTGGCCAACAAATACAATGCAAAATAAGCCAAAATGTATAGTTGAAAGTCGGCTGACATAAACCATGTGGATATAGCACACTGTAAACAGTTTAGTGAAATATAATTTAGTATAATTAAAATCGTTTAAAGTTTAGGAAATAATTACCATTTGAGGAACGGGATCATAGTTTTGAATTAATAAAAATTGTTTCCACAATCTTTGGTCGCAATTGTCGATCTGTTGGCTATAATAGTCTTTATATGTCGGACCCGTACCCAAAAATGCAAACAATATATTAAACGATATGGTGACCCATAAAACAGGAGTAAGACTTATATTTTGAATATAAAAAAATAATTTAAAATAATTTAATTTGATAATATAAATGGAAAAAATGATACAATAGTATAGCACTTATTAATGATAATAACAATAATAACAAATTAAATACCGAATATATCTTGCAATCAGATATAGACTGAACGGTACGCGCCGTTGATTTTCAAAATATTTTAGTCCCGATATAACAGTGAGAGTACCACTTAATTAAAAAAAATTGAATAACAATTAAAAATAAATTATAGTAATTAATGATTAATAATTATTTGCAATTGTTTACCTCATATAAAATACAAGTGCTGTAAAAACTGCTGTATTCATCATAATTTGTGAACCAAAATCTCTGCCGATTTCGTTTAGTATTTTGAATTTATCTTAAATTTAAATATTATTATTATTATTATAATTATATATATTTGTATAATAACTTACATGTATTAATCTGAAACGTCAGCAAACCATTTAAAAATAAATGACTTATGATTACATAAATTAGGAAAAATATTTTTAGAAAATCAAAAATTCTCAGATCTAATGCCGGAATTTTGTTTGTATTATTGTCGGCAAAAAATTGTTTGAAATTTTTTCTAATTGAAAATGAATTAATTATTGAACACAATTTTCCCATTTGATCTGGATCATTACTGTATAAATAGTCAATGAGTAAAGCCAATATGTGCATAACCAGTATAAATGCAAGATAACATCTAGGGTTATAAAAAAAATAATTTTAATAAAATTCAATATATTAAATAAAATAGCTATAAAATGATTACATCATTATTTTCTGTGAAGTTGAAACTTTTGGTTGTTTTTCGAGTCGATGATAGCAATCAATATCACTGACCTCCACATCAATATGTAATTGATTTGTAACTTATATGATTGAAATGAAAAATTACTTTAAATATTTAGTTTCAGAAAACAAAATAATAATTATAACTTATATAAGATTATCAATTAATATATATAATTGATTTCATTATTATAATATTAATTCATACATTGTTTTAATATCTGTTTTAAGTCATTAGGCGTACAGACAGATGGTATACAAAAAGCATTTTGTAGGACAGGTTCGACCATTTGGCCGAATGTCCACAACGAACGGTTCTGAAACGTATCGTTTCCGTATTGGACACTGAAGTCGAGGTCCAGCCGAAACTTTGGCGTACAATATTGGCCAACAAATTGCCGATTGCTTGAGTCTCCGGTATCGACGGCAATGCATTCATCAAAATCGCCTAATGATCCGTACGTACCGTCCATAAAACCGACTGGAAAGTGACCCCAGGAATCAAATACTTTAATATAATACAAATATAACAAATAAATATAGTGTTATATATAATCATATTTTATAAATTTAATCATACATTGAATGGCCCACCATTTCATTTTGAACGCCTCCTGAAATGTATAGTGAATTGATTGCAAACATTGATCAGTTATTTCTTCATTAATCTCTAAAATATTCAAAACAGGAATCACTTTACTCTCAATTATTTTAATTATTGATTTAATATTATTATCCAATATTTGTTCATTTTTGTTAAATTTAGCATTAATTATATTTAAATATGAAATAATTAACAAAATTATAAACTGTTTTTTAATCATGTTTTATTTAATGAAATTAATTTTCATCTGCAAATATAGCAAATTATATAAATAGTATATTATAAAAATAAAATTAATATTTATAGTTATAGTTATGAATACATGCAATAGTCTACTATATAGTAGTTTTTAATTAATTTTAAATTTGACAAAAATCACAAGGAAAAAATATTGCATAAATACATTATATATGATTATATATATTATATTATATATACACATATTTATTTAATTTGTTAAACATAATTAATTTAATGTATATAATTTAAATAGTTTCAATGAAGTTTAAAAGCTATATTTTAGCATTTTAAATTTATTGTATTCATATAGCTATTAAAAAATGTCACAAAAATTAGCAATTTGTATGTTTTGCCCGTAGAAATTTGTAAATTATGTTATTTTTAATTTTGTGTTTTTTTATTTATGCCTATAATGTACAGTACTTGTATTGCTAGATTGCATAATAGTTTTTAAATTTATAAATATTTTTTATTGTTAAATTATACAATTAGTATTAGACTATAATAATAATATCGAACAATTTAATAAATATAGATTTAATATACTTTTTATATACTAAGATTATATATATCTTTTTAATACATATTATGCACAAAAACTACAGTATTTAATATCCATTATAAATATTTATTATAATTTTATTACAATGTAATTATAAGTGTAAAGTTGTAATATACGGTGAAGATTGCATACACAATTTTTTTAAATTACTAAATTTTTTTGCAATAGTGTGTATTTTATTTGTAAAATGTATTTTAATAATACATTAATTTACTGTTAATACTATTTTTTATAACAGGTAATATATATAACAGATAATTTTTTTAGCACATTAATTACCAATTATTTGATATTTTAATTTTAATTTATAAAATAATTATTACAATTAAAAAACATTTTTACTAACTACTGAATTTTGTTATTTACTGTATTTATGACTTATATTTTGGGTTATTTTATTTGCAACAAAAAAAATATGTAAATTACTAAATTTGATTGATATTGTTATTACAATACTATTGTATCGAAAAAATTATAGCCAAATACTAGTGACACCACTAGTATGACAATCCTAACAAAATCCATTGTTGACGATGGACTCACTATTGTGGACATTGACGGTAAAAAGTAGTCCAGACCAATCAGATCGCACATCAAATAACCGATAAAATACAATAACAACGACAAAAATATTAGCCAACAAGTGTTTAGTATATGATATTTAAACGAAACTCTTATAATAATTTTTTTAAAAAATTATTAAATAAAAAAACAAAAATATAATTATAAGAATAAGCAATAATTGAAATTTTTTTTTATAAAAAATTGTTAAAAATATATATACTTTTGGAGTATTTTCTTAGCTTTAATTACATCCTCATCTTCTTGACCTTCATTGAGTAAATGTCGTTTAAGACCTGACCACATGGTTTCGCAGTAGACTTGCCAATCAATTTGTCGGATATCAAAACAAAACAGCAGTCTATCAGTTACCGACATTTGGTCGATAAGTGCAAACGTATTGGTGGTCTCATACTCGGGACATGTCTTCATAAATCTGCGAATATCTTTCATCGTTTCATTCATTTTATTGGTAATCTTAAGCAGCTTTGTCTGTACGCCAAACAGTTTGGCCCCGAAGTCCAATATGTAGGCATAGATCCAGTGTTTGATATAGATTTCAATAAACAATTGCAATTTGTTTTTGGGATATACCAGTCCGTACGGCGGTCTTATCACACGTTTTGATGGATACTTCAGTGAATTTTGTCGGACTAATTTCATAATGAAGCGCATGGACGGCGAATAATCGCTATTAGTTGTTAAGTGATAGACCTGGATATTGTCAGCACTGGTAGATAATATGGAAATAGGTTTTTTTTAAAAAAATATTATATATAAACAAATATAGCAATTAAATAGTTTTTATAGTTTTACCTTTTTGTGGTTAAATACCAAACGCCGGCAATGATAGCATTGGCCACAAAATCAACGGGAATAACAACTTGAGCACCGAGTCGTCGCGACGGAAACACTTTCATGAGTCCAATGCCGATGGCCAGTATGGCTGATGACGTTCCTTGAATGCCCTGTACCCAACCGGGCTCCGGCTCGGCGTTAGAGGTTAATATAGCTGACGGCCTGACAACACAGATCCTAAGCCAATCCCGTTCCCGATGAAGCAATTGTTCGGCCAATACTTTTGATATACAGTAGGTATTGTTAAACTCATGGAAAAACATTTTTTCCAATTTGTTTAGCTCTTTGTCCGTACAGTTGTCGCAGGCCTTTATCACCTGTTCTGGAGTTATCAACTCTAACGGATGGATCCGTTCGTTGCAATATTTTGTACCATTCAATATGGCTGTCGTCGACACATATGTCAAACAATCCAGTTGTTTGATTTGATGGCATAACTCGATCAACGAGATAATTGGTCGCACGTTATGCTCGACTGCATACCGTAGCGGTGAATGAAGCTTAACAGTGGCGGCCACATGTATGACAACATTGATCCGATCGATTAGCAGCTGTCGATCTGAATCGTTGATACCAAATCCGGGTTGTGATGTGTCGCCAAAGATCGGATAGATTTTATTACAAACACCGGACTGTTTCAAACCATTCAAACTAAATATGGGATCAGATATGTACTCATCTGATCGTTCTTTAGCTGACTTTCCTTTTTTCTGTCGCATAAGAATATATATACCGTCCAATCCATGACAGGCTCGCAAATATTTTTCAATCAATACCTTAAAGTGTGATTTTCGATGATTAATACAAAAAAAATTTACAATAATTATATACATTTAAATAAATAATAATTTATAATTCAAATAATCGATTGCATACTTTGCCTAATAGACCGGTAGCGCCGGTAATAAAAATATTTTTATTAGAATAAAAATTGCAAATATCGGATATCATTGAAATTARTATTAATAATAATATTATTAGTATTATTAGTATAGACTTTCAAAATATTATGACATTGGTTTGTCTTCAAATTAGTAAATATATATATTTTTGTACAATAAAAAAATATTTAAATATTTAAATGCAAATTTATCTTAAAATGTTTTTCATTTAAAATATTAATAATAATTATGATATATAAATATAGTAAACAATATTATTATTTTCGTATTTATGATGCAAACAAAATTTAATAATAAAAGTGAAATTTTCCATAATATAACTTTCCTCAAGTTTTTTTTACACAAATTATTGTTATGATGTAATAGAATACTAATAATAATAATTTAAAAATATAGTTATTTTATCAAATAATGACAAACATTTTTTTTAAAAAGCAAACATAAAAAGTAAATTTATTCCAATATTATTCAAATAGCTTTTTAAAAAAAATGCCTGAAACACATATTTGTTGTTTTTTAAAAAAATCCAGTATATAATATTATAATTTTTAAGAATTTTAATATCTATCATAGTTTATTATATAGATATGGACCATCCCTGTCCTTGCATACCTGAGCCCAATTGCACACACACAAAAATTATTGTACCAAAGTAGTCTTTCCAACAATAAAAAACAATAGTTGTGAATAAAATATTTTATTTGGTTTTAAAGTTGTTATCACTTCTACAGTAAAGATATACACAAAAAACCTTATTCACCAATTTTGTGACCGATTGTATATTTAAGTATTTAATTATAATTATATATTCACCGATTTACAGGTATTATTTAGCCGTAAGTTTAAGTGCAATACAATAGTAAAACGCAATGCATGTGAATATCCAGAAAAATATGAATAATATATAATGATATATGCAGTTAACGACATAAAAATATCAGCTTTTTATTGTAAATAAATTTAGTATATAATTAAAATTTTCAAATAATATTTTTAACAAAATTTTAAAAATTGCAGTTATAAATTATTAATTTTTTAAAAACAAAATAAACCAACTAAAATAGTTAATTTTGAAAAATATTAATAAAATAACCACAAAAAAAATATTTGAATAATATTTGAATAATTTTAAAGACTTTTATTTTCTTCTTTTTGATGATTTCTCGGTTTTCTTTCGGTAATTGATTTCAGAATTGCCATCAAATTAGCCGTCGGACCACTTATTAGCAAATAAAACGGCACCGAAATTATCAATGTTATTATATAATCAGCCAAAGACATTGTCCACTGATATATATATATGTATGTAAATCATATATTTATGTTGTAATTTAATTAAAAAAAAACAATATTAATTATCKTTTATTATATTTAGTCAAATTACTGTATATTAAAAAATTTATAAAACAATTTCTAACCACATAATAATTTGTATAAACCACGTGATCTCGTGCTATACCAATGCGATAAAATATGACAATTAAATGTAACTAATAAAACAAATAATATAAAAAACTAATTAATAAACAAATTAAAGCCTTAACTATATAATAGCTATTACAGTATATATTACAAACTGTATTAAAAACTTAATAATAAATTAATAATAATTTTGATACAAACCAATGACATTTCAAGCGATAAATTAGTGGTAAATGTAAATCCTTTCCAACCGAGAGTTTTGTTAATAAAATCTGATTTTTAAATTTAAAAAAAAACTTTATAGCATTACATTACATAATTCAAATAGTAATTGATTACCTGCTCGACCAGTAGCACAGGCATAAAATGCCCAAAACCAACCAATAGTATACATATAACGGGATAATAACATATATAGAAATAATTGTTCAGTTGAAAAGGCATAATATTTATGCACAAATAGGTTTGTCCAATAAAGTGAACCCATAGTCAATGTCCACGTTGTCATCCATAATAGTGTTTCACCGATTCGGCCGCCGAGATATAGGTTGGGTTTATTGCGGATCAAATAAGCGCATAGTATACCCATCATATAGGAACAAAAGTGTTGGTCAGCGGCCCAGTAGTAGTGAATCATAAGTTTAGTGATATCCCATATACTAACTACTGGTGGAAGTTCTAAATAGTGAGGAATGTGCCAAATAAATCGTTTTGCCACTAGAAAGAAAGCACCCAATCCTAAAAACATAAGGTTCCACCAAATGGCTAGACGTGGATAACGATATTGAACGAGAAAAACTACCGGTGCTATCAAGAATATTTGAAAATCTGCCGGAATATACCTAACATTTCGATTAGTTTATAACTTAATTATTAAATAACTATAATCAATTAATAACTTTAAAATCTATAGTTACCAACTACTTGGACTGCACTGTAAATTTAAAAAAAAAAACAATATGTAAACCAGTGTAATAAATTTAGAAATAAATTTTTATATATGTTTTAATTTATATATATTTAAAAAAGCATACCAAATATTTTTCAGGAGGCGATAAATCAAAATTGCTTTTCATTGTCAATACAGAAAACCAATTATCACGACACGGGAGATAAAACACACTGGTTATTGATAACCAATTAGGTCCTKTATTAAAATTATATAATCAAAAATATTATTGTATTAATTTTTTTAAATAAAAGTTATTACCATTTCCTATAAGTGGAAATAAATAATAGCAAAGAACAACACCCATTACGGGTGTAATTATACGAAGATATCTGAAAAATTTAATACATTTTTTAAACAAAAATAATAATAAATTTTTAATTGTTTTTTTTAATAGTCTAACCTAAAAAGTACATAATGTATGTAATTGAATGAACCCTTAGACTTGTCTAACTTGGAAAACATCACATAAGAGGTCATCATTCCTGAAATATGRAGATAAAAGCACAGGTATGTAAAAAAAAATTACATTTAACTGTGTGTCTGTTTGTTTGTATTCATGTATTATTTAATTTTACAACAACAACAAAACAATGTATACCCCCGATCATAAAAAACGTATCGATTAGATGTACATTTGTGGCAAACATGTATTTCGATGACCACATCATTTCGGCGCCGACCGATTTGGTGGACGCCTTTGTGTTCACTGGTATAAAGTCTATCCAATAGTTGTGTATAAGTAATACAAGAAATGCAAGAATAGTTCGGAGACCGTCCAGAAAAGCAAACCGATTGTTAGGATTACTGTTTATGAATAAACTTTTGAAATTAGTTATCAATGAAAACGATAGATTCAAWTGGACAGCCAATCGGTCTTTAACGTGGTTTTGTGACCACATTATACGCCATAACTCATATAATGTTGATTTTATTGATAATATTATTAATATCACAAATATTATTCTAAAAAAATAATAATATTAGTAATATATTAAAAATAATAGTAATATTTACATTGCAATCCATTGATGAACATCCAGTTTAATAGGTTTGTCCACTGAATCACATTCAGGTGAAAATACGACCGGCATATGTGTTATCGGTTGCATAACTAAATAAATAAAAAAAATATCTCAATTATAAATTAAAAATATTTGGTTACAATARAGTCAAAAACCTTTATTCATAGCGTATTCAATATCTTGTATTTTACATGTGTTGGGCAAACAAATACCGATCGGTAAATGGCCTTCAAATGTCTTTCCGTAAGACAATAGTGCTATAAAATCGGCGATTATTTCTCGTGTAATTTGAAACTCTTTCATTCGCATTGTTTGATTGAAGTCATCGGTGGAAGAGTTGTGATGTATTTCTTTAAGTTTCTCATTATATTTAATAATATTAATCTCTTTGTTTAGCTGTTCATATGTATCGCCTTTGGCTTCTATGTTGACAATACCGACCCAACAGTATTGTCCYCTAATATGCTGTCCACTCGAATCGTGAGTGCTTTCTAAGCTTAGGCATTCATCGTATCCAATTGATGGTGTGTTTCCCTGATTTAGACCAGACATAGGTGCCGGTAATGTCTGTAAGACTTATAACATATATTTTATTTAGTATTTATTTGTTTGATTAACAATATTTGTTACATTTTATATATTCAATATACAGTATATTTTCCATCACTTTATCATATATGTGACATATTTTTTTAATTTATATTTTTATAAAACACATACAATTTAGTGCCCATTTTTTCCTGTCTTTCACAGCCGATCCTAACTTTATTAACGAAGATAAGCAATCATTTGGTAAATCAATTTCCATCAATAGTTCACTGAAACGAGCTGTCAATCGGTTGACAATCGGTTCATATATTTTGCTGACATTTTTGGCAAAACCCGACATACGATTGAACCGATCAATAGTTTGATTGATGTGTCCAACTCTTTGATAAATTTGTGATCGATTGACAACAGAATAGTCATCGGGAGTAAGAGATTCAAACAAATTATCTAATAATCTATTTAATGAACATTTATCGGGCAAAGAGTTGCCATTATTAACACAATTTGTCAAAACTATAGTACAAAATATTAGAAAAATATATAAATATTTAGAATTCATGATTAAAATAGAATAATAATAGTTTTTATAAAATAAAAAACTAAAAAACTTTTTTTCAAACAGTATTTTTTTAAACTAATAAAAAAATACATTATATATATATATATATGTATATTAATTTAACAAAAAAATCTACATTAATATTTAAAAATAAATATTTAGTGGTTTTTTGTTTTTTTAATAATTACATTGACTATATTTGTAACATTGTAAAGCTTTTAGTATATATTAATACATTGTATACTGTACTGTATTGTTTCAACATATTAAATTTGATTAATATTTTTTTGTTGTTTTGCAATACTTATTATCACACTAGCAATAAATATGTTTTTTTTTAAATATGTTATCGTTAAAAAGTTTATCAAAAATTTATAAAACAGTAATAAACAAAATTATTATTAAAAAATAATAYTAACATAAAAAATAAATTTATATTTATTTGTTTTTGATTTAATAACTTGAAAAATAATAACAATGTTTATAATAATATGGGAGTAAAATTATGCATTTTTTAATTTATACATAATTTTATAGATTTTATTGTATTACAAAAAAATATTGTAATAGATATAATAAATTATGTCATATATTGTCACATATCTATTGGATAATTAAGTATTTGTAAAAATATTTAGTCAACAAATTAGTTGAATACAACAACAAAATGTTTGATTGAGTTATCCTAACCGGATATACAGATCCTAACTCGTATACCAATAAGTCTACAAATGGTTAAAAAAAATTACAATTTCAATTACAATTATTTTTTGTTGTAAAATTTTTATTTATTATTGAATTATATTTAAAGTTTAATGTAAAAAAATAGTGTAGTATTTACTTTGAAAATTTAATTAAAATACTAATACTAATATTTTGCTATTATTTGTAATTATAATGTCTTGTTATCAGATAAAAAAATATCGATAAAACAAACTAAAATCGGGATTATATAAACAGAAATTTCTTATAAAACTTGAAAAGTAAATAATAAAAATAATTAATAAATCTTAAAGACTCTTATTTTCTTACTTTTGTTGATTTTTGGATTTTCATCTCGATCTTAGGGGTGGGTGCAACCCTGATATATATATATATATATATATATATATATATATATATGATTATTTTTTGTTGTAAAATTTTAATTTATAAATCAATTATATTTTTAAGTTTAATGTAATAAAATATAGTATCATAGTTTTTATCTTAAAAATTAATTAAAATAATCATAATAATAATAATAATTAGTTAGTATTTATTTATTATAATGTCTTGTTATCAGATAACAAATATCGAGAAAACAAAATAAAATGTGGATTTTATAGATAGAAATTTCTTTTAGAAACTTTCTAGAAATTATATATATTTTAGAAAATTTTCTTTTCTGCTAACTCTAAAAATAAGTATTGGTTAGACCCTCAATGGTCACAATGGTCTCAATGGTCACATCATGACATAAATAGGTTTAGTCGTTAAAACGGCGCATTAATAATAATTTTGTTTAATTTTTCATTAAAGTTTTTTATTACAATTTAGAAATAACTGTTAAAATTAATACATTAAATGTCAAATTATTAAATTTGAAAGTAAATAAAAAAATAATTAATAAATCTTAAAGATTCTTATTTTCTTCCTTTTGTAGATTTTTGGGTTTTCTTTCTAAACTTGACTTCAAAATTGACAACAAATTAGCCGTCGGAGCGCTTATTAGTAAATAAATCGGTACCGAAAATATCAAAGTTATCATATAATCAGCCAAAGACATTGTCCACTGATATGAATATATTGAATATATAAAATTATTATTTAATATTATAAATATTTTATATTAATATATATATCAATTACTAACCACATAATAATTTGTATAAACCACTCGCTGCCGTGAAATGCCAATACGATAAAATACAATAAGTAAATGAAACTAAAAAAATACATAAATATATAAAATAAAAAACCAAATATAATAAAATAAAAAACTAAATATAATAAAATAAAAAACTAAATATAATATATTAATAAATCAATTAAGATTAATTAATATTTCTCATTTTGTTTTAAAAGACTTAATAATTTAATAATAAATAAATAATTAAAAATACAAACCACACAGATTTCAAGCGATAAATTTGTAGTAAATGTAAATCCTTTCCAACCGAGAGTTTTGTTTATAAAATCTAATTTTTATTAAATTGTAAAAAACATAATAACATAGATTTTATTATATGATTTTGATATTATTAGTTAATTAATTACCTGCTCTACCAGTAGCACAGGCATAAAATGCCCAAAACCAACCAATACTATACATATGTTTGACTAATAATAGATATATAAATAAATGTTGAGATGAAAACTTAAAATATTTATGAGCAAATAGGTTTGTCCAATATATTGAGGCAAAAGTCAATGTCCACGTTATCAGCCAAATCATTGTTTCACCGATTCGGCCGCCAAGATATAGGTTGGGTTTTTTGCGTATTAAATAAGCGCATAATATACCCATCATATAGGATGAAAAGTGTGAATCGGGTCTCCAGTAGTGATAAATCATTGTTGTAGTGTAGTCCCAGAAACTACTCATTTCACGAAATTCAGCCAAATGAGGAATATCCCAAATGAACCTTGGTGCCAAAGTTAATACTGAGCCTATTAATACAAACAATAGACCCCACCAAACAGCTAATCGTGGATAATGATATTGAACGAGAAAAACTAACGGTGCGATCAGGAATAGTTGAAAGTCGGACGTAATTGACCTGATATTTGATTTATAAATTGTTATTTAATTTAATTATTTAATTTTTTATAACTTAACGATACTTACCAAGAACTGGGATTACACTGTAAACAAAAAATAAAATAATTACTTAAATAAAATAATAATTTTATATAAAATATATAAAATAGATATAAAATTATACTATATATTTATCCGGTGGTGTTATATCAAAATTGTTAGTCATTGTGACTACAGGCAACCAATTATCACGACATGGTAGATAGAGGGCATGGGTTATTGGCAACCAATTAGGTCCTGTATTAAAAAGAAATTTACTAATGAATGTATATTTTTTAATAACATTTAATTAGTTGTTTATTACCATTTCCTAAAAGAGGTAATAAAAATATACATAAAATAATAGCTATTGAAGGCGTAACGATACGGATATATCTAATATTGAAACCACAAAAAAAATAATTATAGAATAATTTTATATTAAATAAAAATAAGCAAATCTAACCTAAAAAGCACATAATTTATATAATTGAAAGCACCGTTAGATTTGTCTAATTTGGAGAAAACCACATAACAAGTCATCATTCCTGGAATAGAACCGGACATATAGTTTAAAATTATTATTTTTTAAAAAGTTATTTATATGTGCTATTAAATTGTTAATTATATAGTTACCGCCAATCATGAAAAAAGTATCAATTAGGTTGATATTAGTGATAAACATATATTTAGATGACCACATAATTTGGGCGCCGACAGATTCAGTGGACAACTTTGTATAATAAGGCAAAAAGTCTATCCAATAGTTATGTAATAGTAAAACAAGAAATGCAAGAATCGATCGGAGACCGTCCAGAAAAGCAAACCGATTGTTAGGATTACTATTAATGAATAAACTTTTGAAATTAGATATCATTGAAAACGATAGATTCAATTGAACACTCAATCGGTCTTTCATATGATTATATGACCACATTATGCGCCACAACTCATATAATGTTGATTTAATTGTTAATATTATTAATATCACAAATATTATTCTAATATACAAAAACATTATTAATATAACAAAAGACAAATATTATTCAATTATTATGAATTTATAAAAAAATTATTTATATATAAATACTTACATTGCTATCCATTGGTGAACATTAACTTTCATAGGTTTGTCTACTGAATCGCATTCAGATAAAAATACAATTGGCATTTGTGTTATCGGATACATAACTGAATAAAAATTTAATAATAATTATGAAAATATTTTATGACAAAATTTTTTTTTAAAAAAACCTTTATTCATAGCGTATTCAATGTCTTGTATTTTACATGTGTTGGGCAAACAAATACCGGTCGGTAAATGGCCTTCAAATGTCTTGCCGTAAGTCAGAAGTGCAATAAAATCGGCGACCATTTTTCGACCGATTTTAAAGGTTTTGACTCTAACCGTTCTGTTAAAGTCATCGGTGGTAGACTTGTGATGAAATTCTTTAAGATTCTCATTTAATTTAATAATATTAATTTCTTTGGTCAGCTGTTCATATGTATCGCCTTTGGCTTCCATATTAACAATACCGACCCAACAGTATTGTCCCCTAATATGCTGTCCACTCGAATCGTGAATGCTTTCTAATCTTAGGCACTCATCGTATCCAATTGATTGTGTGCTTCCCTGAATTAGACCAGATATAGGCGCCGGAAATGTTTGTAAAACTTATTGCATATAATTATAGTAAGATTATATATTAGATATTAATATTCATTATATCATTGAATTTTTTTTATTATAAATGCAATTAATTTAAAAAAATTACATACAATTTAGTGCCCATTTTTTCCTGTCTTTCACAGCCGATCCTAACTTTATCAACGAAGATAAGCAATCATTTGGTAAATCAATTTCCATCAATAGTTCACTGAAACGAGCCGTCAATCGGTTGATAATCGGTTCATATATTTTGCTGACATTTTTGGCAAAATCAGACAAACGATTAAACCGATCAATAGTATGATTAATGTGTCCAACTTTTTGATAAATTTGCGATCGATTAGCCACAGAATAGTCATCGGGAGTAAGAGATTCAAACAAATTGTCTAATAATCTATTTAATGAACATTTATCGGGCAAAGAGTTGCCATTATTAACACATTTTGTCAAAATTATAGTACAAAATATTAGAAAAATATATAAATATTTATAATTCATGATTACAAATATACTATTATTAGCTTACAATTTAATTTGATAGACAAATAAATGCTTTATATACTATATGTAAAATCTTTTGAAAACTTTATTTTTTGTTTTTTAAGGTTTTTTGTATTAACAATATTTTTCTTTATTCAAAAAATTTATTGAAAATTTATACATTGTATTTTTTTATATTATAATTTAATATTTAAATTTAATTAATTTAAATAATAATAATAATATTTAGAAAGTATTACGGATTAAATAAAACTTTTAAATCTTAATTAATTTAAGATTTTATCATTATTATTCTTATAATTCTATTATTCAATTTAATTTAATTAAAAACCAGTTGAGAATGCTAAGTATAGCATTGTCAAACAGAATTCTGGATTTATTTTTATTTTGATAATAAAAATTATCTAATGATATATGCGGTATAATGTAGTCTAAGATATTTTGAATTATCAGATAAGGATTAGCAAATACATAGATTAATTAATGGATAAATAAAAAATTTTTAATGAGGTGAAGTATCAAATAGTTTTACTTTATCTTTAGATCTAAATGGATAAATTAGACTTAGAGTTAGGAAAATCAATGATCATTAATACAAAAAATATTTGTATTTATCATCAACTTTTTTGCAATATATTTAAAATTGTATATACGATATTACTAATACTAAAACTGTACTTAAAACTCTAATTGTATTTATTTTTTTAACAATTTTATATCAAAATTTGCATTTTTAAAAAAATGCAGACATAAGAAATTCAATTTTTAAAAATTTTATATTAATTTATTATTTTGAAAAATATTAACATAACGTTTTTTTGCTATTCTATCTAATTAGTCTGTTTATAAACTTTTATTTTGACATATTTATTAATTGAATATATTAAACATTTATTACTAAAAATAAAGTACATTTTATGATTTTCTATATAATTTATATGTTTTTTAAAAAGTTAATTGTATTTAACGTCATAAATATATATTTTGAAATAATTAAGCAATCAATGTCATAACAATACTATATTTTATATAAGAATATCCATATTAACAAAAACAATATTAAAAAATAATATAAATATGATATATTTATATTACTTATTTGTTTTGCATTTTATAACTGGAAAAATAATAACATTGTATATAATAAATTAAAGGGAAAAAATTACATTTTATAATTTTAATTTATATAAATTTTATACACTTTCTGATGTATGAATCATAGAGTATTTAAAATTAATAAATCTAATTGTATTAATTGAATATAACTATAATTAGCAGAAACAATAGCAAAAATTATTTATAAAAGCAAAACTAATATTAGTATAGTATTAGCAAATGTTTATATTGATTTTCAATTGATATAATTAAGCGTCTCAATAATAGTAAATGAGTTAACAATATTTCTGTATTATTAGTAATTATGATAATTTTCAATTATTAGTTTTTTTGTTAGCAAATTACTGGCGTATAATCATTTTGTAAATTATTTTTTTTCATAAATTGAATATATTTTGTAATGCATTTGTAGATCTATAAAAGCAACTCTTTATTAATAGTATTGATAATCAGTTTAAGTTTAAACATTTTAGTGTGCAGTTTGTTAACTAAAAAAAAAGTTAGCTTACAGTGCAAACTTGTGTAATCCCATGTTTGCCTCCTATATCATACAATACAGTATATCTACAGTATTTTATTAATATATATTTATCTATTGTAATTTTATAATTAAAATTATATCTATAAATAGTTGTGTAAATAAATTAATTTGTTAATTATTAACAATAATTGTGTTATGTTTAGCCATTGAAACAACTAATATTACAGTAAAGTAATAGTGTTTGATTTGGACAACTTATCCAAACCCGAGTACCAAACACTACCAGTTTTTACTCAATATGAATGTGTAGGACAGTTACCAGATTGACTGTACGGAGCAACCAATAAAAAATACAGTAACTATAAAATGTTTTTTTTTAAAAATAAATATAATTAAAAATAAATAGCGTTTTTTGTGTTTATAAATTATAACTGTGTCGTCACTTTCATTATTACTGAACATATTGATCATACATTTGGTTAATGTATTAAACAACATGTTTATACATTAATTGTCAATAATATAAATTTATATTAATTGCCAAATAGTAATAGTATATTATTAGCATAGATAAGCATTGCTTTGTCTTTTTATTGGTAACACCATAACAGCCAAAAAACAGCATTTTATTAAATTTTTATTTAAACTTTTATTGATATTTAAAAATTATTATAAATACTAATACATATTAAATAAAAATTAGTAATTTTCAAAATGAATACAATTATATAAAATATATAAGAAATTATTTTTAAAAAATATTTAGATAATTTATCGATTTTATTTAAATAGTTTACTAAAAAAAATTAAAATATTATTTTACAAAATGCCTATATTATTATATAACTTTATATTAACATACTTGACTAATAAATATTATGATTATTTCAGTAAAATCAAAATGTTATTTAAAATAATAAACATTTTATATGTAGTTTTTATTACAAATAATATATAATAAAATAACAAAATAAAAGAATAAATTAATTATTATATGACAAAAAAAATATTTTTTTAAAAACTAATCTAAAAATACTTAAATAATTTTTAAAGACTTATTATCTTTTTGTTGATTTTTTTGGTTTTCTTTCTACACTTGACTTTAAAATTGACAACAAATTAGCCGTCGGAGCGCTTATTAGCAAATAAAACGGTATCGAAATTATCAAAGTAATCATATAATCAGCCAAAGACATTGTCCACTAATATACATGTATTCAATAAATATTATTAATTAAATAATATATTAGTAATATATTAATATTTAGAAAATATATTAAAATAAATGTATAAAACAATTGCTAACCACATAATAATTTGTATAAACAACGTGTTCTCGTGCAATACCAATGCGATAAAATAAAACAATTATATGTAACTAAAAAAAATACAAATAATAAAATTAAAAACTATTAAGTTTTAGAACAAAAATTGTTAAATTAAATATTTTTATTTATTAATAATTTTTAGAGACAAACCAAAGACATTTCAAATGATAAATTTGCAGTAAATGTAAATCCTTTCCAACCGAGAGTTTTGTTAATAAAATCTAATGTTTCAATTTGAAAAATAAAACTTAATAACTTTACAGTATGTATGTATATATATAATTCAATTAGTAAATAACTACCTGCTCTACCAGTAGCACAGGCATAAAATGCCCAAAACCAACCAATACAATACATATATTTACCAAATAACATATATAGAAATAATTGTTGCGTTGAAAATGTATAATATTTGTGAAAAAATAGGTTTGTCCAATAAAGTGAACCCATAGTCAATGTCCACGTTGTCAGCCATAATAGTGTTTCGCCGATTCGGCCGCCGAGATATAGGTTGGGTTTATTGCGGATCAAATAACCACATAAAATACCCAACATATAGGAACTGATGTGTTGGTCAGCGCCCCAGTAGTATTGAATCATAAGTCTAGTCATATCCCATATACTAACTACTGATGGAAGTTCAAAAATATAAGGAATGTGCCAAATAAATCGTTTTGCCACTAGAAAGAAAGCACCCAATCCTATAAACATAATGTTCCACCAAATGGCTAGACGTGGATAATGGTATTGAACGAGAAAAACTACCGGTGCTATCAAAAATATTTGAAAATCTGCCGAAATATACCTTGAATATATCAATTTGTTATCATTTTTTTAAAAATATTTAATTAGTAGGTAAATAATTTATTAATTAAATAAATATTTAGTTAATACTTACCAACCACTAGGATTGCACTGTAAACAAAAACAAATATAAAATATTAAAACAAATTATATATGATATGTAGATATATATATATATATATATATATATATATAGATTTATATATTAATTAATATATACCAAATATTTTTCAGGTGGTGATACATCATAATTACTTTTCATTGTCAATACAGACAACCAATTGTCTCTACATGGTAGATAAAATGCATTGGATATTGGTAACCAATTAGGTCCTAATTAAGATTATTTTAATAATTTTAATTGACATTATTATTATTATTGTTATTAATATTATTACCATTTCCTAAAAGTGGAAATATATAGTAAAACAAAACCATACCCATTACAGTTGTAACAATACGAAGATATCTGTTTTATTTAATTAAAAAAAATTATTTAACAAATATTTTTTTAAAAATTCAGTGAGTCTTACCTGAAAAGTACATATTCTATGTAATTGAATGAACCCATAGACTTGTCTAACTTAGATAACATTACATAACATGTCATCATTCCTGGAATATGGAGATAAAAGCACAGGTATGTAATACAAGTTTACAAAAGTAAGTATTATCTATTTATGTGCTGTTTTTAAGTGTAACCTTTAATGTGAATTATTAGGTATTATCTCAAGTAGTATACAATATAGTTTTAATTAAATAAAAAAAAAGTAATTGTATGTGTGTTTGTATATATTTTGCAGATCATTTATTCAAAAAAAGTCGGTTAAGCTGTAGATTTCGGGCCAAAGTTTTTTATATAATGATATTTATAAGATTTTAATTACTGATTACAACTATTAAATTACAATTAACATTAGATATCCTAAACTAAGTATAATCTAAACTTAAATTAAACGTATCTTAAACTAATTTATAATTGAATTTATAATTTACATTATCGGTAATTGTATTTAATAAAACTATGAATTATATTACAATATCAATACATTAAACATTATATTTAATATAATAAATATCAGTATTACATTTGGGTAAGAGATCTACAGCCCAACCAAAAAAGTCATATATATATATACCTCCGATCATAAAAAACGTATCGATTAGATAAATATTAGTTATGAACATATATTTTGATGACCAGACCATTTCGGAACCGACCGAATTGGTGGCCTCTTTTGCATTCAGAGGTATAAAGTCGATCTGATGTAAGTGTATTAGTAAAACACAATATGAAAGAACCGATCGGAGACCGTCCAGAAAAGCAAACCGATTGTTAGGATTACTGTTTATGAATAAACTTTTGAAATTAGATATCAATGAAAACGATTGATTCAATTGAACACCCAATCGATCATTTTTGTGGTTATTATGTGAGCATATTATGCGAAAAAACTCATTTAATGTTGATTTCACTGATAAAATGATTAATATAACAAATATTATTCTGAAATATAAAAAAACAATAATTTAGTTAATTACATAAAATTTTTATTTAAAAATAAATATTTTTTATTTGTATATAATTTTTAAAAAAATATTTATACTTACATTGCAACCCATTGATGAAAATCCGGTTTAATAGGTTTGTCCACTGAATCACATTCAGGTGAAAATACGACCGGCATATGTGTTATCGGATATATAACTGAATAATTTAAAAACAAATTAATTTCAAAAATATTTATTAATAATATTTACAAACCTTTATTCATAGCGTATTCAATATCTTGTATTTTACATGTGTTGGGCAAACAAATACCGATCGGTAAATGGCTATCAAATGTCTTGCCGTAAGACATAATTGCAATAAAATCGGCGACCATTTCTCGGGTGATTTGAAACGCTTTTATTCTAACCGTTCTGTTGAAGTCATCGGTGGTAGACTTGTGATGAATATCTCTAAGTTTCTCATTATATTTAATAATATTAATCTCTTTGTTCAGCTGTTCATATGTATCGCCTTTGGCTTCTATGTTGACAATACCGACCCAACAGTATTGTCCCCTAATATGCTGTCCACTCGAATCGTGAGTGCTTTCTAAGCTTAGGCACTCATCGTATCCAATTGATGGTGTGTTTAACTGATTTAGACCAGATATAGGTGCCGGGAATGTCTGTATGACTATAGTTTAATATATTTATAAAAAAATAGATAAAATTATTAATATTTTAAATATCAATATAATCAAAATTTATCTTTTGAAAAAATATTATATTAAAATTAGTAGTATTATTATAGTATTAGTAGTATTAATATTAGTAGTAGTAGAGTAATATATAATAATATCATACATTAACAATATAATGTGATAATTGTTTCATTTATTATTATAAAACACATACAATTTAGTGCCCATTTTTTCCTGTCTTTCACAGCCGATCCTAACTTTATCAACGAAGATAAGCAATCATTTGGTAAATCAATTTCCATCAATAGTTCACTGAAACGAGCCGTCAATCGGTTGATAATCGGTTCATATATTTTGCTGACATTTTTGGCAAAATCAGACAAACGATTAAACCGATCAATAGTTTGGTTAATGTGTCCAACTTTTTGATAAATTTGCGATCGATTAACCACAGAATAGTCATCGGGAGTAAGAGATTCAAACAAATTGTCTAATAATCTATTTAATGAACATTTATCGGGCAAAGAGTATACATTTTCCGTGCATTTTGTCAAAATTATAGTATAAAATATAGTTAATATAAACAAGTTATTACAATTCATGATTAATAAAATAAATATATTGTTTACACAATATAATATGCAAAACAAATAAATGGATTAAGTTTTAACCTTTAAATATATGCAAAAAACTATAGTTTTGTTTTTTAAGGTTTTTTGTATCACATAAAACAGTTTTATTATTTGAGTTAATAAATCTTGTTTATAAATTTCAAAATATATTATTCACATAAAATTGTCATTATATTGTTTTATTTATTATTTTTCATTTCAAGTAAATTTATATTTTTTAGTCAGTAAATACTATAAACTCTTCAATATAATGAAATAATAATATTATTAATTAAAAGACTATTCACTCAAATCGTTAATACTTTCTATACATATGCACTCACCATAAAACTGTGTTTTACTTTAACATACTTTAACATAAGTTTATAAATTTTATAAACCATAAAATAAAAGCATTTAAATTCAATTAAAAATATGCAATATTTTTGTATATAAAATTTCTTATAATCATGAATATAATCTATAAAATTTATTATTTTTATTTAAATATAAGTCAAATTTATTAATAATCAGTAAATACTATAAATTTTTAATAAAAATTTTAATTTGTATGATAAATGTCCATAAAATGTTTTTCAATAAAAATATAAATATTTGTAATTTTAATTTACAAATATATATATAACAAAATGGAAGAATAAAATCAATTATTAAATTTGAATAATTTTAAAGACTTTTATTTTCTTCTTTTTGTTGATTTCTTGGTTTTCTTTCTAAACTTGACCTTAAAATTGACAACAAATTAGCCGTCGGAGCGCTTATTAGCAAATAAAACGGTATCGAAATTATTAAAGTTATTATATAATCAGCCAAAGACATTGTCCACTGATATGAATATATAAAATATTAAATAAAAATTATTATTATTATTATGACTTTATTATAATTAGTAAAAATTTTTCAAAATGTATAAACAATAACTAACCACATAATAGTGTGTATAAACCACTTGATTTCGTGCAATACTAACGCGATAAAACATACTAAATATATGCAACTAAAAATACAAATTAATTAGTTATATAATAAAATTGGTAAATAATCATATAATAATTTTTGATATATTTAAATTACTTTAATATTTGTGCTAAATATATTATTAATAAATAATTAATATAAATACAAACCAAAGATATTTCAAGCGATAAATTTGTGGTAAATGTAAATCCTTTCCAACCGAGAGTTTTGTTAATAAAATCTGTTATTTTTATAGATTAATAAAAACATAATGACATTACATTTATTATATATAATTAAGATTTTAATTGATAACCTGCTCGACCAGTAGCACAGGCATAAAAAGCCCAAAACCAACCAATAGTATACATATATTTAGCAAATAATATAAATAGAAATATTTCTTCATTTGAATGCTTATAGTATTTATGCAACAATAGGTTTGTCCAATAAAGTGAACCCATAGTCAATGTCCACGTTGTCAGCCATAACAATGTTTCACCGATTCGGCCACCGAAATATAGGTTGGGTTTATTACGGATCAAATAACCGCATAAAATACCCAACATATAGGTACTGATGTGTGTATCGGCCTTCCAGTAGTGTTGAATCACAGCTCTAGTCATATCCCATAGACTAATATAATTTGGTAATTCAAGAAAGTGTGGCATATCCCATATATATTTTGGTGCTAGTAATAAAAAACTACCCAATCCTAATGACATGAATAGACCCCACCAAACAGCTATACGTGGATAATGATACTGAACGAGAAAAGCTACCGGTGCTATCAGAAATATTTGAAACTCAGCAGAAACATACCTGATATTAAAAAAAAAAACTTTTATTATTATTCTGTTTAATAAATAAGTAACTCATTTGATAATTTTTAATTTATATGATACATACCAACCGCTAGGATTGCACTGTAAATTAAAATGTAATTAATAGTAATAAAAAGTGTTTTTCAGAAAAATATATAACAATATATACCAAATATTTTTCAGGTGGTGACACATTAAAATTGCTAATCATTGTTAATACAGAAAACCAATTATCACGACACGGGAGATATAATGCACTCGTTATAAATAACCAATTAGGTCCTAATTAAAAATATTTTTATAATATTAATTTACAGTTTTAATTGACATTTATTAGATTATCATTATTACTATTACTATATTATTACCATTTCCTAAAATTGGAAATATAAAATAAAGCAAAACAGCGCCCATTACTGGTGTTACTACACGAAAATATCTGTTTTTAATTAAAAAAAAAATATTTAACAAATTTGTTTTATTACTAAAAAGTTAATAAGTTTTACTTGAATACTACATATTGTATGTAATTGAATGAACCCTTAGACTTGTCTAACTTAGAAAACATCACATAAGAGGTCATCATTCCTGAAATATGGAGATAAAAGTACAGGTATTTTAAATTTAATGTTTTATTTGTAATTATTATGTTTGTAATGTATGTATGAACTGTTAAATCATACCTCCAATTAAGAAAAACGTATCAATTATATGATAGTTAGTTATATACATGTATTTTACTGACACAATCAATTGGGATCCGACTGAATTGGACGCTCTTTTTGCATGTATTGGCAGAAAGTCTATCCAATTGGTGTGTATTAATAAAACACAAAATGCAAGAATAGTTCGGAGACCGTCCAGAAAAGCAAACCGATTGTTAGGATTACTGTTTATGAATAAACTTTTGAAATTAGATATCATTGAAAATGATAGCATCAATTGGACGCCCAAATTGTCTTTAATGTTGTTTTGTGACCACATTATGCGCCACAACTCATATAATGTTGATTTTACTGATAATAGTATTAATACTAGAAATATAATTCTGAAAAATAGACATTTATTTATTTTATTATCAAAACATACATCAAATAATTAAACAATTTATAAATAATAAATAAAACATGAAATATTTATACTTACATTGCAACCCATTGATGAACATCCGGTTTAATAGGTTTGTCCACTGAATCACATTCAGGTAAGAATACGACCGGCATTTGTGTTATCGGATATATAACTAAAGTTTTTTTTAAAAATTATAATTTAATAATTATTTGGTAATAATATTTACAAAAACCTTTATTTATAGCGTATTCAATATCTTGTATTTTACATGTGTTGGGCAAACAAATACCGATCGGTAAATGGTTGTCAAATGTCTTGCCGTAAGACATAATTGCAATAAAATCGGCGACCATTTCTCGGCTGATTTGTAACGCTTTCATTCTCATTGTTCGGTTGAAGTCATCGGTTCCATAATTGTCATGCATTTTACGAATTTTTTCATTTAATTTAATTAAATTTATTTCTTTGTTTAGCTGTTCATATGTATCGCCTTTGACTTCCATATTGACAATACCGACCCAACAGTACTGTCCTCTAATAGACTGTCCACTCAAATCGTTAGTACTTTCTATACTTAGGCACTCATCATAACCGATCGGTGAAGTACTTCCCTGTATTAAACCAGATTTAGGTGTTGGGAATGTCCGCAAAACTTATATAAATACAAAAAATGTGGTGTTATTTAAATGTAAATTTAGTTAGTTTGATATAAAACATACAATTTAGTGCCCATTTTTTCTTGTCTTTCACAGCCGATCCTAACTTTATCAACGAAGACATGCAATCATTTGGTAAATCAATTTCCATCAATAGTTCACTGAAACGAGCCGTCAATCTATTGACAATCGGTTCATATATTTTGCTTACATTTTTGGCAAAATCAGAAAAACGATTAAACCGAACAATAGTATGATTAATGTGTCCAAATTTTTGATAAATTTCCGATCGATTGGCCACAGAATAGTCATCGGGAGTAAGAGATTCAAACAAATTGTCTAATAATCTATTTAATGAACATTTATCGGGCAAAGAGTATACATTTATTGTGCATTTTGTCAAAATTATAGCACAAAATATAGTTAATTTAAACAAGTTATTACAATTCATGATTAAATAATAATTTTTATTTACACAATAGAATATTAAAGATAAATAAAATTATTACATAAATATTTAAGTAAATAACTACAGTTTTATTTATTTAAAGGTTTTTTTTATTTAATATAAAATAATTTTATGAAATATATTTTGAAATATCTTATTTACATAAAATTTTTCGTTTATTTTAAATAAATATTTATTAGTAAATAAAAATCATATTATATTATTAATCAGTTTCTAATAGTTTAATAGTTGATGTAATAGTTTAACATAATATAATTGTTGTTGAAATAAATAGATATTTATATAATAGATATATAAATATATAAATAGACAATTCAATGAATATATAATTTGAAAATAATATTGCTTAATATTGTTTTTATGTATTAAAAAATATAATAACATTTATTATATATAATTTATATTTTAATTGATTACCTGCTCGACCAGTAGCACAGGTCATATAGGAACAAATGTGTTGATCAGAGCCCAGTACTGTCCCATATATACTAACATTTGGTGGAAATTCAATAATATAATTAATGTGCCAAATAAATCGTTTAGCCACTAGAAAGAAACCATCCAATCCTGATAAACATAAAGTTCCACCAAATGGCTGTACATAGATAGTGATATTGAACGAGAAAAACTACCGGTGCTATCAAAAATATTTAATCTAAAAAATATAATCTACCGGAATATGCAGTCGTTATTAATAACAAATTAGGTCCTAATTAAAATAATTTTAATAAAAAATATTAATGGATATTTTTTGTATAAAGATTATTATCATTATAAGTAGTAATAGTAGTAGTTTATTACCATTGCATTTTTAAACGACAATTTTTGCCAAATTTGAGTAAATTTCCAATAAATTACCAATAAATTCCCAATAAATTCCCAATAAATTCCCAATAAATTCCCAATAAATTCCCAATAAATTCCCAATAAATTCCCAATAAATTCCCAATAAATTCCCAATAAATTCCCAATAAATTCCCAATAAATTCCCAATAAATTCCCAATAAATTCCCAATAAATTCCCAATAAATTCCCAATAAATTCCCAATAAATTCGTATTATAAAATCCGGTGCTATCAAAAATATTTGAAAATCTGCCGGAATATGCACTCGTTATTAATAATCAATTATGTCATAATTAAAATAGTTTTGATTAAAAATATTATTAGATAATTTTTCATAGAGATTATTATTATTATAAGTAGTAGTAGTAGTAATTTATTATCATTTCCTATAATTGGAAATTTATAGAAACACAAAAACATACCAATTACTGGTGTAACTACAATAAGATATAATTATTTTTTTTATTAATAAAAGTCTTAAATGAAAGGTATAATACATAATGTATGTAATTGAATGAACCCATAGACTTGTCTATCTTGGATACCATTAGATAACATGTCATCATTTCTGAAATATGAAGATAAAAGCACTGGTATTTGTAAATGTTTATATAACGGGAATATTCTTCTTATAACTACTTTATTTACAAAAATAATTATTATGTATTTAGGTGTTTATGTTTTAAGTGTTACCTCATAATTATTTTTATGATAATCATTTGACATTTGATTCACTGTAATTCATAAAAAATTCATAAACATTTAAATATTTGTAATTTTAATTTACAAAAAGATATTACAAAATTAGAGAATAAAATCAATTCTTATATTTAAAAATTAGTATTTTGAAAAATAATATAAAAAATATTTGAATAATTTTAAAGACTTTTATTTTCTTCTTTTTGTTGATTTCTTGGTTTTCTTTCTAAACTTGACTTTAAAATTGATACCAAATTAGCCGGCGGAGCACTTATTAGCAAATAAAACGGTATCGAAATTATCAAAGTTATTATATAATCAGCCAAAGACATTGTCCACTGATATGAATATAGAAAATATTAAATAAAAATTATTATTATGAATTTTCAAAATGTTTAAACAATAACTAACCACATAATAGTGTGTATAAACCACTTGATTTCGTGCAATACTAACGCGATATAACATACTAAATACATGTAACTAAAAATACAAACTATTATAATTAGTTATATAATAAAAAGGTTAACAATTGTCAAATTATACTATTTTTCTTGTATATATTTAGATTTATATTACTAAATATTTGCCGATATATGTGCTAAAATATTGTAAATAATTATAAATACAAACCAAAGATATTTCAAGCGATAAATTTGTGGTAAATGTAAATCCTTTCCAACCGAGAGTTTTGTTAATAAAATCTGTTGTTTTTATTATTTAAAAAAACATAATGACATTACATTTATTATATATAATTTATATTTTAATAGACTACCTGCTCGATCAGTAGCACAGGCATAAAATGCCCAAAACCAACCAATAGTATACATATATTTAGATAATGAAATAAATAGAAATATTTCTTCATTTGAATGCGTATAGTATTTATGAAACAATAGGTTTGTCCAATAAAGTGAACCCACAGTCAGTGTCCAAGTTGTCAGCCATAACAGTGTTTCACCGATTCGGCCGCCGAGATATAGGTTGGGTTTCTTACGGATCAAATAACCGCATAAAATACCCAACATATAGGTACAGATGTGTGTATCGGCTTTCAAGTAGTGCTGAACCATAGCTCTAAACATATCAAATAGACTAACAAAATTGGGTAATTCAATAAAGTGTGGCATATCCCATATATATTTTGGTGCTATTAGAAAATAACCACCCAATCCTAATGTCATGAATAGACCCCACCAAACAGCTATACGTGGATAATGATATTGAACGAGAAAAGCTACCGGTGCTATCAAGAATATTTGAAACTCCGCCGAAATATACCTTATTTTTTAAAAATAATTTTTGATTTTTTAAATATTTAATTAATAATAATCAACTTTTAATTTATACATACCAACCACTAGGATTGCACTGTAAATCATAATGTAATAAATAGTAATAATTTTGTCATAAATTTATATATACAATAATAATAATAATAATAATAATAATAATAATAATAATAATAATAATAATAATAATAATAATAATGTATACCAAATATTTATCAGGTAGTGACAGATTATAATTACTAATCATTGTCAATACAGAAAACCAATTATCACGACATGGTATGTAGAATGCACTGGTAATTTGTAACCAATTAGGTCCTAATTAAAATTATTTTGAAAATTTTAAACACTGTATTAATTTACATTTATTAGATTATTATCATTATTATTATTACTATCAATATATTATTACCATTTCCTAAAAGTGGAAATATAAAGTAAAGCAAAACAGCGCCCATTACTGGTGTTACTACACGAATATATCTTTTTTTAATAAAAAAAATTTATTTAACAAATTTGTTTTATTACTAAAAAGTTAATAAGTTTTACTTGAATACTACATATTGTATGTAATTGAATGAACCCTTAGACTTGTCTAACTTGGAAAACATCACATAAGAGGTCATCATTCCTGAAATATGGAGATAAAAGTACAGGTATTTTAAATTTAATGTTTTTAGTGGTAAGTAATTATTATTATTATTATATATAAACTGTTTAATTGTTCAATAAACCTATACCTCCTATCAAGAAAAACGTATCAATTAAATGATAATTAGTTATATACATGTATTTTGATGACCACATCATTTCGGCTCCGACTGAATTGGTGGCCATTTTTGCATGTATTGACAGAAAGTCGAGCCAATTGGTGTGTATTAGTAAAACACAAAATGCAAGAACCGATCGGAGACCGTCCAGAAAAGCAAACCGATTGTTAGGATTACTGTTTATGAATAAACTTTTGAAATTAGTTATCAATGAAAAAGATAGCATCAATTCGACGCCCAAATTGTCTTTAATGTTGTTTTGTGACCACATTATGCGCCACAACTCATATAATGTTGATTTTACTGATAATATTATTAATACTAGAAATATAATTCTGAAAAATAGACATTTATTTATTTTATTATCAAAACATACATCAAATAATTAAACAATTTATAAATAATAAATAAAACATGAAATATTTATACTTACATTGCAACCCATTGATGAACATCCGGTTTAATAGGTTTGTCCACTGAATCACATTCAGGTAAGAATACGACCGGCATTTGTGTTATCGGATATATAACTAAAGTTTTTTTTAAAAATTATAATTTAATAATTATTTGGTAATAATATTTACAAAAACCTTTATTTATAGCGTATTCAATATCTTGTATATTACAAGTGTTGGGCAAACAAATACCGATCGGTAAATGGCTATCAAATGTCTTGCCGTAAGACAATACTGCTATAAAATCGGCGATCATTTCTCGTGTAATTTGAAACGCTTTCATTCTCATTGTTCGGTTGAAGTCATCGGTTCCATAATTGTCATGCATTTTACGAAATCTTTCATTTATATTAATAATATTAATCTCTTTATTCAGCTGTTCATATGTATCGCCTTTGACTTCCATACTAACAATACCGACCCAACAGTACTGTCCTTTAATAGACTGTCCACTCAAATCGTTAGTACTTTTTATATTTAGGCACTCATCATAACCGATCGGTGGAGTACTTCCTTGAATTAGACCAGATTTAGGCGTCGGTCCGATCCGTAAAACTTATATAATAAAAATTTATTATTTATTTTATTACATCTTTTTTAATTATTAATATGATATTAATATTATTTATTGCTTATTACAAGTATTTTCACATAGATTCAAAAATGTTATATTTTATTAGTGAAATTTTAATTATTTTTCTATAAAACACATACAATTTAGTGCCCATTTTTTCTTGTCTTTCACAGCCGATCCTAATTTTATCAACGAAGACATGCAATCATTTGGTAAATCAATTTCTATCAATAGTTCACTGAAACGAGCCGTCAATCTATTAACAATCGGTTCATATATTTTGCTGACTTTTTTGGCAAAACTCGACATACGAGTGAACCGATCAATAGTTTGGTTAATGTGTTTAACTTTCTGATAAATTTGAGACCGAATGACAATTGAATAGTCATCGGGAGTAAGAGATTTAAATAAATTATCTAATAATTGATTTAATGAACATTTATCGGGTAAAGTGTTCACATTTTCTGTGCATTTTATCAAAATTAAAGCATAAAATATATAAAGATAATTACAATTCATGATTAAATAATAATTTTTATTTACACAATAGAATATTAAAGACAAATAAAATTGTAACATAAATGTTTAAGTTTTAAATATAAGAAAATAACTACAGTTTTATTTATTTAAAGGTTTTTTATATAATATAAAATAATTTTATGAAATATATTTTGAAATCTTATTTACATAAAATTTTTCGTTTATTTTAAATAAATATTTATTAGTAAATAAAAATTATAATATATTAATACTCAGATCTAATAGTTTAATAGTTAATGTAATAGTTTAACAAATAGTTTTTGAAATCAATAGATATTTATATTAATGAATAATATTAATAATACATAAATTAATTTACAAATTATTTTAAAATAATATTGATTAAAAATTTAGGCAAAATATTACAATTACAAATAACTAATAAAATAGTATTTTATAAAATATTATTATTATGTTTTTATGATAATTATAGTATATATATTTTTTTAATGTATAAAATAATTACTAAATACATAGTAGTTTGTAAAAATCAACTGTTTTCGTGTAATACCAATGCGATATAATATGGTAAGTGTATTCAACTAAAAAAATATAAATAATTACTAATTAATTATATAATAAAAATTGCTACAAATTTTCAAATTTCATTGATTATTTTATGTTAAAATATAATAAATACTTTCTGTAAATACAAACCAATGATATTTCAATCAATATATTTATGGAAAATGTAAATCCTTTCCAACCGAGAGTTTTGTTAATAAAATCTGTTGTTTTTATAAATTAAAAAAAAACATTATAACATTACATTTATTTTATATAATTTAGATTTTAATTGATTACCTGCTCGATCAGTAGCACAGGCATAAAATGCCCAAAAACCAACCAATACTTATACCTATATTTACCAAATAGCATATATAGAAATTATATAAAATATTAAATAACCGCATAGAATACCCATTATATAGGAACAACAAATGTATTGATCAGTGCCCCAGTAGTTATTAACCACTAGTCTAGTACTGTCCTATATATTAACATTTGATTGAAATATAATAATATAAGTAATGTTCCAAATAAATCGTTTTGCCAGTTGAAACAAACCATCCAATCCTGAAAAACATAAATTTCCACCAAATGGCTGTACATAGATAGTGATATTGAACGAGAAAAACTACCGGTGCTATCAAAAATATTTGAAAATCTGCCGGAATATGCACTCGTTATTAGTAACAAATTAGGTCATAATTAAAATAATTTTAATAAAAAATATTAATGGATATTTTTTGTATAAAGATTATTATCATTATAAGTAGTAGTAGTAGTAGTAGTAGTTTATTACCATTGCATTTTTAAACGACAATTTTTGCCAAATTTGAGTAAATTTCCAATAAATTCCCAATAAATTCCCAATAAATTCCCAATAAATTCATTATAAATTCCCTATAAATTACCAATAAATTCTCAGTATATTCCCTATAAATTCTCACATAAATTTCCTAAAAAAGGAAAATATTCAAAAGTTAATTTCTTAAGACTCATAAAATATATTTTCAAACTAATAATATTATTTTTACAATATTTTAAAAAATGAAAATATTACATAAAATATAAATACACACATTTACAAAATCAATTGGACCTGTTTGCGGGTTTATATCCCAAAAACGGCATAATCTAATTTTGCTAAGATGAAGAAAAACTCCCCAAAAATTTACTATAAAATTTTCATAAAATTTTAATTAATAGATTTTAAGTTATATAAAAATATGTAAAAAAATTTACAAAAAAAAACATATACGTCTTTTTTAGTTTAACACTTAAGTTGATTCCATTGGTTTTGCTATTGATTTAACTTAAATCATAGATTTGTTCATTCAATCCATTTGTCAAATCAAATGGAATCAACTTTTGTGTTAAACTGATGGACACATAAGTTGGTGATTATTATTCATTGTATTCATTGTAATATTTTTATTTTAATTAATAATTAAAATACTGATAATAGTATTTAATTATTACTTGTAAAAACAATGTTAAAGATAACAAATATCTATATAACAAAATTAACTTATAAATAGAAATTTCTTTTAGAAACTTTCTAGAAATTTTTTCTAATATTTTATAAATTTATCTTTTTTGTCAACACTATATTTACTAAATAGTTATTCACTGCAATTAAAAGTATCACATATTATCCCAAACATACAGTTTAACATTTATTTCTATTTTGTGAGAGTATATTAATAATCAGTAAATAATATAAATTCTTTAGTATAATAAAATAAAAATTTTATTTTGTATGATAAACATCTATAAAATGTTTTTCAATAAAAATTTAAATATTTGTAAATTTTAATTTACAAAAATATATAACAAAATAATAAAATCAATTATATTTAAAAAAGTATTTTGAAAAATAATATAAAAAATATTTGAATAATTTTAAAGACTTTTATTTTCTTCTTTTTGTTGATTTCTTGGTTTTCTTTCTAAACTTGACTTTAAAATTGACAACAAATTAGCCGTCGGAGCGCTTATTAGCAAATAAAACGGTATCGAAATTATCAAAGTTATTATATAATCAGCCAAAGACATTGTCCACTGATATGAATATACAAAATATGTATTATAATAAAAATAAAAATTTAGTAAAATGAGTATATAATAATTAGTAAAAAGTTTTCAAAATGTATAAACAATAACTAACCACATAATAGTGTGTATAAACCACTTGATTTCGTGCAATACAAACGCGATATATAATACTAAATACGTGTAACTAAAAATACAAACTAATTAGTTATATAATAAAAAAAAGTTTAATAATCATATAATAATTTTTGATATATTTAAATTACTAAATTACAAACCAAAGATATTTCAAGCGCTAAATTTGTGGTAAATGTAAATCCTTTCCAACCGAGAGTTTTGTTAATAAAATCTGTTATTTTTATAAATTAATAAAAACATAATGAAATTACATTTATTATATATAATTTATATTTTAATTGATAACCTGCTCGACCAGTAGCACAGGCATAAAATGCCCAAAACCAACCAATAGTATACATATATTTAGATAATGAAATAAATAGAAATATTTCTTTATCTGAATGCTTATAGTATTTGTGAAAAAATAGGTTTGTCCAATAAAGTGAACCCATAGTCAATGTCCACGTTGTCATCCATAACAGTGTTTCACCGATTCGGCCGCCGAGATATAGGTTAGGTTTATAACGTATCAAATAACCGCATAAAATACCCAACATATAGGTACTGATGTGTGTATCGGCCTTCCAATAGTGTTGAATAAAAGCTGTACAAATATCCCATATACTAATATAATTTGGAAATTCAAGAAAATGCGGTACATCCCATATATATTTTGGTGCTATTAGAAAATAACCACCCAATCCTAATGACATGAATAGACCCCACCAAACGGCAATACGTGGATAATGATATTGAACGAGAAAAGCTACCGGTGCTATCAGAAATATTTGAAACTCAGAAGAAACATACCTGATATATAACAAAATCTTTTATTATGATTTTGTTTAATAAATTAGTTATTAAATAACTTTTAATTAATACATACCATCCGCTAGGATTGCACTGTAAATTAAATAAAAAAATAAAAAAATTTCATAAAAATATATAACAATGTATACCAAATATTTTTCAGGTGGTGACACATTAAAATTGCTTATCATTGTTAATACAGAAAACCAATTATCACGACACGGGAGATAAAATGCACTCGTTATTAATAACCAATTAGGTCCTAATTAAAAAAAATTTATAATATTAATTTACAGTTTAAATTGACATTTATTAGATTATTATTATTAGAAGTATTAGTATATTATTACCATTTCCTAAAAGTGGAAATATAAAGTAAAGCAAAACAGCGCCCATTACTGGTGTTACTACACGAAAATATCTTTTTTTAATAAAAAAAATTTATTTAACAAATTTGTTTTATTACTTAAAAAGTTAATAAGTTTTACTTGAATACTATATATTGTATGTAATTGAATAAACCCTTAGACTTGTCTAACTTAGAAAACATCACATAAGAGGTCATCATTCCTGGAATATGGATATAAAAGTACAGGTATTATAAATTTAATGTTTTTATTGGTAATTATTATGTTTGTACGGTATGTATGAGCTGTTAAATCATACCTCCAATTAAGAAAAACGTATCCAATAAATGATAATTAGTTATATACATATATTTCCACGAAAATAGCAATTGGGATCCGACCGAATTGGACGCCATTTTTGCATATAGTGGCAGAAAGTCTACCCAATAGGTGTGTATTAGTAAAACACAAAATGCAAGTATAGTTCGGAGACCGTCCAGAAAAGCAAACCGATTGTTAGGATTACTGTTTATGAATAAACTTTTGAAATTAGTTATCATTGAAAACGATAGCATCAATTGTACACCCAATTTGTCTTTTATATGATTTTGTGACCACATTATGCGCCACAACTCATATAATGTTGATTTTACTGATAATATTATTAATACTAGAAATATAATTCTGAAAAATAGACATTTATTTATAATAGTTTTTAATATATTTAATATGATTTTAGTCATGAAATATTTATACTTACATTGAAATCCATTGATGAACATCCAGTTTAATAGATTTGTCCACTGAATCACATTCAGGTGAAAATACGACCGGCATATGTGTTATCGGATATATAACTAAAATTTTTTTTTAAATTATAAATTAAAAATTATTTGGTAATAATATTTACAAAAACCTTTATTCATAGCGTATTCAATATCTTGTATTTTACATGTGTTGGGCAAACAAATACCGATCGGTAAATGATTGTCAAATGTCTTGCCGTAATTCATAATTGCAATAAAATCGGCGACAATTTCTCGGCTGATTTGTAAAGCTTTCAATCGCATCGTTCGGTTGAAGTCATCGGTTCCATAACTGTCAATCATTTCACGAATTCTTTCATTATATTTAATAATATTAATCTCTTTGTTTAGCTGTTCATATGTATCGCCTTTGACTTCCATATTGACAACACCGACCCAACAGTACTGTCCTCTAATAGACTGTCCACTCAAATCGTTAATACTTTCTATACTTAGGCACTCATCATAACCGATCGGTGGAGTACTTCCTTGAATTAGACCAGATTTAGGCGTCGGAAATGTCCGTAAAACTTATATAATTATTTTTTTTTATTTTAGTATTTTTTAAAAAATATTTAAGAAATATAATTTATTTTATATTTTCACATAGATTCAAAAATGTTATATTATCTTAATGTAATTTTAATTAATTTTCAATAAAAGCATACAATTTAGTGCCCATTTTTTCCTGTCTTTCACAGCCGATCCTAACTTTATCAACGAAGACATGCAATCATTTGGTAAATCAATTTCCATCAATAGTTCACTGAAACGAGCCGTCAATCGGTTGACAATCGGTTCATATATTTTGCTGACATTTTTGGCAAAATCAGACAAACGATTAAACCGATCAATAGTATGATTAATGTGTCCAACTTTTTGATAAATTTCCGATCGTTTAGCCACAGAATAGTCATCGGGAGTAAGAGATTCAAACAGATTGTCTAATAATCGATTTAATGAACATTTATCGGGCAAAGAGTTCACATTTTCCGTGCATTTTGTCAAAATTATAGCATAAAATATAGTTAATATAAACAAGTTATTATAATTCATGATTAATGAAATAACAAATTTATTGTTTACACAATATAATATGCAAAACAAATAAATGTATTAAGTTTTAATCTTTAAATATATGAAAAAACTATAGTTTTGTTTTTTAGGGTTTTTTGTATCACATTTAACAGTTTTATTTTTTTGAGTTAATAAATCTTGTTTATATATTTCAAAATATATTATTCACATAATATTGTCATTATTTAATGAACATTTATCGGCCAAAGAGTTGCCATTTGTTATGCATTTTATTAAAATTGTTAAATAAAAAATTGTTAATATATTAAGATAATTACAATTCATGATTAAATTATAATTTTTATTTAAAGACAAATAAAATTGTTACATAAATATTTAAGTTTTAAATATAAGTAAATTGTTATATTTATTCTTTATATATTATAAAATAATTTTTTTGAAATATATGTTAAAATCTTATTTAAATAAAATTTTTTGTTTATTTTAAATAAATATTTATTAGTAACATTACATAACATGTCACCATTGCTTGAATATGGAGATAAAAGCACATGTATTTGTAAATGTTTATATAACGGGGGTATTCCTCTTATAACTACTTTATTTACAAAAGTAATTATTATGTATTTAGGTGTTTATGATTTATGTGTTACCTAGTGTTGGCAAAGAAAAAGAAATTTATAAAATAATAGAGAAATTTCTATCTATGGGTTAATTTTGTTATCTCGATATTATATAACGATCATATAACAATACATTTTTATTTTTAATTAAAGTAAAAATTAATTAATTAAACGGGTAAAATTCAGAGTAGGAGCTGTGTATACCCCCTCTATTGGATTTAGTTTAACTAAAACTACACACTGTGTATGTTATACACTCTATAATATACAGTACATTATAACATATACATGTATATATAGAAAGCAAGCAATAGTAGTCAAGTAATAGTAAATTAGTGTTACCTAACGTTACCTAACCTGGTGTACGCCCCGCAACCTAACCTAAATTTTAATGGTATTACACCATAATTAATAATTTCTAAATAATTACTTATATACACAATCAATAAACTATTAAGTGCTTATTATTGACCAATTAGTGTTTTCACTTAACTGTATGCTATACTGTGGTTGTACTGTATATTTGTATCAATGTATAGCTTTAGTAGTGCTAAAACATTAGTTACGTTGTAATCTAATAGAGGGTGCAATCACAGCTCCTACTTTAAATTATATCCACTATATCTTATAATACAGATATTACAATAACTATACAGTAGATGTGGGGATCCCATAGTATAACATTAAAGTTAAATTTCTATAAAAATTTATTCATGAGAAATTTTCTAGAAACTATCTATCTACTAGAAACTATCTAGAGCCTATGTTTTTAAAAAACGTATCGATTAGATAAATATTAGTTATTAATATACATATATATATATATATATATATATTATGCTCTATACTATTATTATACTATTATGATGACCACATGATTTCGGTAGCGACCGAATTGATGGCTGCCTTTCCATTGAAAAATATTATGTCCAACCAATAGATGTGTTGATTAGCATTTTTATTATTATTATTTAACTAATATTTTTATGATTATTGCTATCGATTGGCATTTACTACATAGTTATTCGCTGTAATTAACAATATCACATATTTTTCCAAACTTAACAAATTTAATATATGTTTAAATTATGTGGAAATAAATTTGATTATTATTTCACAAAAAACAATTGATTTTAGATTTTTTCAGATTATTAGGACCTAATATGCTGTTACATACAGTACATACAGTACATAAAATTACTATTATACTATTTATTTATTATTTTTAGTAAATACTATTAATTCTTTAGTTTAATAAAATAAAAATCTTATTTTATATGATAAACATTCATAAAAATGTTTTTCAATAAACATTTAAATATTTGTAATTTTAATTTACAAAAATATATAACAAAATAACAAAATTGGAGAATAAAATCAATTCTTATATTTAAAAAACTATTTTGAAAAATAATATAAAAAATATTTGAATAATTTTAAAGACTTTTATTTTCTTCTTTTTGTTGATTTCTTGGTTTTCTTTCTATATTTGACTTTAAAATTGATAACAAATTAGCCGTCGGAGCACTTATTAGCAAATAAAACGGTATCGAAATTATCAAAGTTATTATATAATCAGCCAAAGACATTGTCCACTGATATGAATATATTGAATATGTATTATAATTAAGTAAAAAGTATATTTTCAAAATGTATAAACAATAACTAACCACATAATAGTGTGTATAAACCACTTGATTTCGTGCAATACAAACGCGATATATAATACTAAATACGTGTAACTAAAAATACAAACTAATTAGTTATATAATAAAAAGGTTAACAATTGTCAAATTATACTATTTTTTATATATTTATATTTAAATTACTAAATATTTGCCGATATGTGTGTTAAAACATTTATAAATAATTATAAATACAAACCAAAGATATTTCAAGCGCTAAATTTGTGGTAAATGTAAATCCTTTCCAACCGAGAGTTTTGTTAATAAAATCTGTTATTTTTATAAATTAATAAAAACATATTGACATTACATTTATTATATATAATTTATATTTTAATAGACTACCTGCTCTATCAGTAGCACAGGCATAAAAAGCCCAAAACCAACCAATAGTATACATATATTTAGATAATGATAGAAATATAAATATTTCTTTATTTGAATGCTTATAGTATTTATGAAAGAATAGGTTTGTCCAATAAAGTGAACCCATAGTCAATGTCCACGTTGTCATCCATAACAGTGTTTCACCGATTCGGCCGCCGAGATATAGGTTGGGTTTATAACGTATCAAATAACCGCATAAAATACCCAACATATAGGTACTGATGTGCGTATCGGCCTTCCAGTAGTGTTGAATCATAGCTCTAATCATATCCCATAGACTAATATAATTTGGTAATTCAATAAAGTGTGGCATATCCCATATATATTTTGGTGCTATTAGAAAATAACCACCCAATCCTAATGACATGATTAGACCCCACCAAACAGCTATACGTGGATAATGATATTGAACTAGAAAAGCTACCGGTGCTATCAAAAATATTTGAAACTCAGCAGAAACATACCTGATATATAAAGGTATTTTACAACAAATCTTTGTCTAATAAATAAGTAACTAAATAATCAATTTTATACATACCAACCGCTAGGATTACACTGTAAATTAAAATTTAATAAATAATAATAAAAAGTTTTTTTCAGATATTGTTTATAATAATCTATACCAAAAATTTTTCAGGTGGTGACATATTAAAATTGCTAATCATTGTTAATACAGAAAACCAATTATCACGACACGGGAGATATAATGCACTCGTTATAAATAACCAATTAGGACCTAATTAAAAATATTATTATAATATTCATTTACAGTTTTATTTGACATTTATTATTATTATTATTATTATTATTATTATTATTATTATTATTATTATTAGTAGTAGTAGTAGTAGTATTGATATATTATTACCATTTCCTAAAAGTGGAAATATAAAATAAAGCAAAACAGCGCCCATTACTGGTGTTACTACACGAATATATCTATTTTTTAATAAAAAAAATTTATTTAACAAATTTGTTTTATTACTAAAAAGTTAATAAGTTTTACTTGAATACTACATATTGTATGTAATTGAATGAACCCTTAGACTTGTCTAACTTGGAAAACATCACATAAGAGATCATCATTCCTGAAACAGTAATTATTATGTTTGTAAAGTATGTATGAGCTGTTAAAACATACCTCCAATCAAGAAAAAGGTATCAATTAAATGATAATTAGTTGTATAAATGTATTTCCACGACACTATCAATTGGGATCCGACCGAATTGGTGGCCGTTTTTGCATGTATTGGAAGAAAGTCTATCCAATTGGTGTGTATTAGTAAAACACAAAATGCAAGTATAGTTCGGAGACCATCCAGAAAAGCAAACCGATTGTTTGAATTACTGTTTTTGAATAAACTTTTGAAATTAGATATCATTGAAAACGATAGCATCAATTGTACACCCATTTGGTCTTTCATGTGGTTTTGTGACCACATTATGCGCCACAACTCATATAACGTTGATTTTACTGATAATATTATTAATACTAAAAATATAATTCTGAAAAATATACATTTATTTATTTTATTACATACATTAAATTATTAAACAAGTTATAAATATTAAATAAAAAAAATTATCTATATATTTATTAGGTTTTAATATATTTAATATTTAATATGATTTTATTCATGAAATATTTATACTTACATTGCAACCCATTGATGAACATCCAGTTTAATAGGTTTGTCCACTGAATCACATTCAGGTAAGAATACGACCGGCATTTGTGTTATCGGATATATAACTAAAAAAGTTTTTTTAAATTTACGATTTAAAAAATATTTGGTAATATTATTTACAAAAACCTTTATTTATAGCGTATTCAATGTCTTGTATTTTACATGTGTTGGGCAAACAAATACCGATCGGTAAATGATTGTCAAATGTCTTGCCGTAAGACATAATTGCAATAAAATCGGCGACCATTTCTCGGCTGATTTGAAAAGCTTTCATTCGCATTGTTCGGTTGAAGTCATCGGTTCCATAATTGTCATGTATTTTACGAATTTTTTCATTTAATTTAATAAAATTTATTTCTTTGTTTAGCTGTTCATATGTATCGCCTTTGACTTCCATATTTACAATACCGACCCAACAATATTGTCCTCTAATAGACTGTCCACTCATATCGTTAGTACTTTCTATACTTAGGCACTCATCATAACCGATCGGTGAAGTACTTCCCTGTATTAAACCAGATTTAGGTGTTGGGAATGTCCGCAAAACTATTCAAAAATATTCAATAAATATTATATATTTTATCATAAATACAAAAAATGTGGTGTTATTTAAATGTAAATTTAGTTAGTTTGATATAAAACATACAATTTAGTGCCCATTTTTTCTTGTCTTTCACAGCCGATCCTAACTTTATCAACGAAGACATGCAATCATTTGGTAAATCAATTTCCATCAATAGTTCACTGAAACGAGCCGTCAATCTATTGACAATCGGTTCATATATTTTGCTGACATTTTTGGCAAAACCCGACATACGATTGAACCGATCAATAGTATGATTGATGTGTCCAACTCTTTGATAGATTTGCGATCGATTGGCCACAGAATAGTCATCGGGAGTAAGAGATTCAAACAGATTGTCTAATAATCTATTTAATGAACATTTATCGGGCAAAGAGTATACATTTTTTGTATATTTAATCAAATATATAGTACAAAATATAACTATTATATTTGAATATTTCATTATTAGAAAAAGTGTTCATAAATTTTTTCTGGCAAAATAGGAAATATTTTTTTCTATAAGTTATATTATAAATATATAATAAATTATGTTAGTATTTTGTTTTTGTTTTTTATAAGGTTTTTTCTATTTTAATTAAATGATTTCATTATCTAAATTGATTTTTTATTTAAAGTCATTTTAAATTTAATAAACATTGATTGTCAAAAATTTAGACTCTAAATCACTAACTTTTAATTATAATAGATTTCTATATAAAACTATTTTAATGTTATAAAATAAACTTTCAAAAACTAATTTTTTTTTTCAATCTACTTAACAAAAGTTTAATAAATTCTTATATTTTTAAAAATACTAATTAAAAGATTATTTTTTCAAATTATGATATTGTCTATTAAAAAAAATAATTTCTATATAATTTTAAATGTCAAAACTTCGATTGTATTATTTTTATTATTTATTTTTTATACCCTAATAAAATTAGTAATATTGTATTTGTATTTTTTATAAAATTAAAATGATTTTGCAGTTTTAATATACATTTTCAAAAAAAACTTGAAAAGTTTTGTTTTCTGAAATCTATATGAGCCTTTTTGAGTCTTTTGTCTGTCTGTCTGTCTGTAGCATTTCATTTTGCGAATTTTGAAATTCTGACTTCAGATTAGTTTAGAGGACTACTAATAATGTATTGAAAAGTTGCATCAAAATTTTGATATCTCTTCGGGAACATAGACAAAAATGGCGGCCAAAGTAAAAATAAATTTAAGAAATTTTTTTTAAGTATAGATTTTAATAAAGCATCAAAAACAAGAATAAAAAATATACATTAAAATTTTGATCTCTTCGGGAACATAAAGAAAATGGCGGCCAAAGTAAAAACATTATGTAAAAATTTTAACGTTTAGAATTGTAAAGAGCATCAAAAATATGATATAATATATTAGTATAATTTAAAAAAATGCGGCAAAAGTATAAAAATTTTAAGAAAATATTTGTGATTTGAATAAAGCATAAAAACAAGGATAAAAAAATATGCATTAAAATTTTGATATCTATGGGAACAAAAATAATAAGTATAAACGGCAAAAGTATAATTATATATGATTATTTTGTCAAACTCAATCATTTGATACCCACATGACTATAGTTGTTTATTTTGTCATACCCAGTCAATTGCTACTCTAAATGACTAAAGTTGTGTTTATTTTGTCATACTGAGTCATTTGATACCCTACATGAATAAAGTTAAGTTTATTTTGTCATACTGAATCATTTGATACCATACATGACAATATTTATATTATGTATATTTGACCAGTTTTTAAATTTTTATATGTTATTATATAGCCGCTATAATTATACTAACTGGTTTTTAATGGTTTTTAATGCTATTCAAGTTTTTTCTGAAAATGCTTTCTAGCATTCTTAACTGGTTTTTATTTTGTATAATAAGCATAGATTATCTGATCATTGTTTGTCTAAATTTTTCAGTTTCTTATTTTTAATCATATTTAGATAACTTTATTAATCAATTATTCTATTATACATAATAACATTGACTTTCAAATTTCCAATAAAATTTTTAGATAATTTATATTAAATTTTCTTAACATTATTCAATGTTAAATAAAGATTTAGTGGGCCTGGGCTATTTTTTGATAATAGGTTATTAAAGATTACAACTGTTCAAAACTTGTTTAAAAAAAACAAAATTAATAGTAGAATATTGTTAACTATTGAAACTAATGATTAAAAAACTATTGAAATTATTTTTATCGCCAATTTGTTGTCAATGTGTCAGTTAATCATATCATTGATACTAAATGTTTGATCAGATTATGAAACAGATAACTGATTTTAAATATTTAACTAATATTATGTCTTAACTATTTTACAAAAAATATTTTAATATTAATAGCATTTTAAAATCAACTATAAATAAATAATGTATTAGTATTATGATATGCATTTCTATTGAATATATTATAATTTACAAGTATTATAATAATAGATAAATTATACTATAATTTTTTTATTATAATAGCATAAATACTGTTAGTTTTAATTGTGTTTATATTTAATAAGATATAACTACCAAAAATGTTTAGATATTACACAATAATAAAACAACTGGATTTTCAATAATGGTTTTCCTGGTGAGCGACTGTTGTTTATTGTCATTTCAAATATTAACAAACAGCTGTAGTTTGGGTAAAAAGAATCGTCACTTTACCTGACAAAACAAAACAATAAAAACTTAATTGTTTTTATATTTAAACATAAAAACTAATTATTTATTAACTAATTAACTAAAAATGTGTTAAAAATACAAAATATGAAATTAAATAAACATTACATATGTTTCCTCTTCGGAGAAAAATCTTCACAAGAGAAAAAAGTTCCCTAAAATTTTTCAACCAATTTTCGAGAAAAATAATGAAAATATTTTATCTATATAAAAGATAATATCATATATATATTTCATTTTATTTTAAAAGTCGAAAACAAATTTTTAGCATAAATTTTAAAAATAAATATTAATTTTAGAAAAAATTTTGAGGCATTGAGAAACTAAGTTGGGAAAATTTTTATTAGTTTATTAGTTATTTATTGAGAATTTATTGGGAATTTAATGAAAATTTATAAGGAATTTATTGGAAATTTAGTTTGAATTTAGTGGGAATTTACTTAACATAAGTTTAAAATTTTATAAACCTTAAAATATAAACATTTAAATTAAATTAGAAATATACAATAGTATACGAATGTTTTTCAATAAAAATTTAAATATTTGTAATTTTTATTTACAGAAATATATAAAAAAATATCAAAGTTGGAAAATAAAATCAATTATTATATTTTAAAAAGTATTTTGAAAAATAACATAAAAAATATTTGTATAATTTGTATAAACATTTATTTATAATAGTTTTTAATATATTTAATATGATTTTAGTCATGAAATATTTATACTTACATTGAAATCCATTGATGAACATCCAGTTTAATAGATTTGTCCACTGAATCACATTCAGGTGAAAATACGACCGGCATATGTGTTATCGGATATATAACTAAAGTTTTTTTTAAAATTATAATTTAATAATTATTTGGTAAAAATATTTACAAAAACCTTTATTCATAGCGTATTCAATATCTTGTATATTACAAGTGTTGGGCAAACAAATACCGATCGGTAAATGGCTATCAAATGTCTTGCCGTAAGTCATAATTGCAATAAAATCGGCGACAATTTCTCGGCTGATTTGTAAAGCTTTCACTCGCATTGTTCGGTTGAAGTCATCGGTTCTATAACTGTCAGTCATTTCAAGATTTCTTTCACTTAATTTAATAATATTAATCTCTTTGTTTAGCTGTTCATATGTATTGCCTTTGACTTCCATATTGACAACACCGACCCAACAGTACTGTCCTCTAATAGACTGTCCACTCATATCGTTAGTACTTTCTATACTTAGGCACTCATCATAACCGATTGTGAAGTACTTCCCTGTATTAGACCAGATTTAGGTGTTGGGAATGTCCGCAAAACTTATATAATTAATACTTTTCAAAAATATTCAATAAATATTATATATTTTATCATAAATACAAAAAATGTGGTGTTATTTAAATGTAAATTTAGTTAGTTTGATATAAAACATACAATTTAGTGCCCATTTTTTCTTGTCTTTCACAGCCGATCCTAACTTTATCAACGAAGACATGCAATCATTTGGTAAATCAATTTCCATCAATAGTTCACTGAAACGAGCCGTCAATCGGTTGACAATCGGTTCATATATTTTGCTGACATTTTTGGCAAAACCCGACATACGATTAAACCGATCAATAGTTTGATTGATGTGTCCAACTCTTTGATTGATTTGCGATCGATTGGCCACAGAATAGTCATCGGGAGTAAGAGATTCAAACAGATTGTCTAATAATCGGTTTAATGATCATTCATCGGGCAAATAGTTGCCATTTGTTACGCATTTTATCAAAATATTAAATAAAAAATTGTTAATATATTAAGATAATTACAATTCATGATTAAATAATAATTTTTATTTACACAATAGAATATTAAAGATAAATAAAATTATTACATAAATATTAAAGTAAATAACTACAGTTTTATTTATTCAAAGGTTTTTTATAAAATATAAAATAATTTTATGAAATATATTTTGAAATCTTATTTACATAATATTTTTCGTTTATTTTAAATAAATATTTATTAGTAAATAAAAATCATAATATATTAATAGTCAGATCTAATAGTTTAATAGTTGATGTAATAGTTTAACAAATAGTGTGATAATAATATTGATTAAAAATTTAGGCAAAATATTACAATTACAGATAACTAATAAAATAGTATTTTATAAAATATTATTATTATGTTTTTATGATAATTATAGTATATATATATTTTTAATGTATAAAATAATTACTAAATACATAGTAAGTAGTTTGTAAAAATCGTTTTCGTGTAATACCAATGCGATATAATATGGTAAGTGTATTCAACTAAAAAATATATAAATAATTACTAATTAATTATATAATAAAAATAGCTAAAAATTTTCAAATTGCATTAATTATTTATGTTAAAATATAATAAAAAATTTCTGTAAATACAAACCAATGATATTTCAAGCGATATATTTGTGGAAAATATAAATCCTTTCCAACCGAGAGTTTTGTTAATAAAATCTGTTGATTTTATAATTAAAAAAAACATTATAACATTACGTTTATTATATATGTAAGACTAGCAGTTATTTTTAATGTTAGTGTTATATAATAGTAGTTTTTGATGCAGTCGTAAGTTGAACCGCTAGTCTTATTGTTGGTGATAATGATAATGATAATGAATTGTAACACAATTTACTAGATTAAAATAAGTTTTAGTTTATTATATAATTAAACAATTGGATTAAATACAATGATTATGATTTATTAAAATATTAAAACAATTATTATATAAAGTATTAAAATATAGTTATAGTGGTGTCAAATGAGTTGATCACTTATATTGAACCCAGTATCTGATCCAGTGATCTATAGGTTGAGGCCTATTGCTTATGTAGTCACCAATCAAAGGTCAGATTTATTGTTGCATTAGTACTCCATTGGAGGACTAAGTATTGATGAAACAGTGGAAGGCCTAACAATTATCTGCAATTTCTTTGAGGGTATTGACCGTGCAATGATGGTACCGATTAATTATGATTTATGATTAGTTTCTTGACTCTGAAATCAAATTTGGGATCAATTAGAGCGCGGGAAGTGCTTTTTACTGAGCTTTATATTAAGTGATATTTTGGGTTTTATAAGTAAAGTAAATATGCATTGAAGTAAAGGGAAACTTTAATTAATAACAGTTGCCTCTAATAGTGGACAACATATATAAATAAATATATTTTATATGAGAAAGTTATTTAAGTAAAAACATATAACTATTTATTATTTAGATTTAATTTTACACACATGTCTTACATATATAATTTAGATTTTAATTGATTACCTGCTCGATCAGTAGCACAAGTATAAAATGCCCAAAAAACCAACCAATACTTATACCTATATTTACTAAATAAAATATATAAAAATTATATAAAATATTAAATAACCGCATAGAATACCCATTATATAGGAACAACAAATGTATTGATCAGTGCCCCAGTAGTTATTAACCACTAGTCTAGTACTGTCCTATATATTAACATTTGATTGAAATATAATAATATAAGTAATGTTCCAAATAAATCGTTTTGTCAATAGAAACAAACCATCCAATCCTGAAAAACATAAATTTCCACTAAATAGCTGTACATAGATAGTGATATTGAACGAATAAAACTACCGGTGCTATCAAAAATATTTGAAAATCTGCCGAAATATGCACTCGTTATTAGTAACAAATTAGGTCCTAATTAAAATAATTTTAATAAAAAATATTAATGGATATTTTTTGTATAAAGATTATTATCATTATAAGTAGTAGTAGTAGTAGTAGTAGTAGTTTATTACCATTTCCTATAATTGGAAATATATATAAACAAAAAGAATACCCATTACTGGTTTACATGTCATCATTGCTTGAATATGGAGATAAAAGCACATGTATTTGTAAATGTTTATATAACGGGGGTATTCCTCTTATAACTACTTTATTTACAAAAGTAATTATTATGTATTTAGGTGTTTATGATTTATGTGTTACCTAGTGTTGGCAAAGAAAAAGAAATTTATAAAATAATAGAGAAATTTCTATCTATGGGTTAATTTTGGGGTAAAATTCAGGATAGGAGCTGTGTATACCCCCTCTATTGGATTTAGTTTAACTAAAACTACACACTGTGTATGTTATACACTCTATAATATACAGTACATTATAACATATACATGTATATATAGAAAGCAAGCAATAGTAGTCAAGTAATAGTAAATTAGTGTTACCTAACGTTACCTAACCTGGTGTACGCCCCGCAACCTAACCTAAATTTTAATGGTATTACACCATAATTAATAATTTCTAAATAATTACTTATATACACAATCAATAAACTATTAAGTGCTTATTATTGACCAATTAGTGTTTTCACTTAACTGTATGCTATACTGTGGTTGTACTGTATATTTGTATCAATGTATAGCTTTAGTAGTGCTAAAACATTAGTTACGTTGTAATCTAATAGAGGGTGCAATCACAGCTCCTACTTTAAATTATATCCACTATATCTTATAATACAGATATTACAATAACTATACAGTAGATGTGGGGATCCCATAGTATAACATTAAAGTTAAATTTCTATAAAAATTTATTCATGAGAAATTTTCTAGAAACTATCTATCTACTAGAAACTATCTAGAGCCTATGTTTTTAAAAAACGTATCGATTAGATAAATATTAGTTATTAATATACATATATATATATTGATGACCACATGATTTCGGTAGCGACCGAATTGATGGCTGCCTTTCCATTGAAAAATATTATGTCCAACCAATAGATGTGTTGATTAGCATTTTAATTATTATTATTTAACTAATATTTTTATGATTATTGCTATCGATTGGCATTTACTACATAGTTATGTAGTTGTAATTAACAATATCACATATTTTTCCAAACTTAACAAATTTAATATATGTTTAAATTATGTGGAAATAAATGTGATTTTTATTTCACAAAAAACAATTGATTTTAGATTTTTTCAGATTATTAGGACCTAATATGCGGTTACATACAGTACATAAAATTACTATTATATTATTTATTTATTATTTTCAGTAAATACTATTAATTCTTTAGTTTAATAAAATAAAAATCTTATTTTATATGATAAACATTCATAAAAATGTTTTTCAATAAACATTTAAATATTTGTAATTTTAATTTACAAAAATATATAACAAAATAACAAAATTGGAGAATAAAATCAATTCTTATATTTAAAAAAGTATTTTGAAAAATAATATAAAAAATATTTGAATAATTTTAAAGACTTTTATTTTCTTCATTTTGTTGATTTCTTGGTTTTCTTTCTATATTTGACTTTAAAATTTATGTTTTAAGTGTTACCTCATAATTATTTTTTTAAAAAACGTATCGATTAGATAAATATTAGTTATTAATATACATATATATATATTGATGACCACATGATTTCGGTAGCGACCGAATTGATGGTTGCTTTTCCATTGAAATGTATTATGTCGAGCAAAATGATGTGTTGGTTAGCATTTTAATTATTATTATTATTTATTTAACTAATATTTTTATGATAATTGCTATCGATTGGCATTTACTTAGAGATGGGAAAGTTTAGAGAATAACAACTTGCCGTAAGTCATAATTGCAATAAAATCGGCGACAATTTGTCGGCTGATTAGTAAAGTTTTCAATCGCATTGTTCGGTTGAAGTCATCGGTTCTATAACTGTCAGTCATTTCAAGATTTCTTTCATTTAATTTAATAATATTAATCTCTTTGTTCAGCTGTTTATATGTATCGCCTTTGACTTCCATATTGACAATACCGACCCAACAGTACTGTCCTCTAATAGACTGTCCACTCAAATCGTTAATACTTTCTATACTTAGGCACTCATCATAACCGATCGGTGGAGTACTTCCTTGAATTAGACCAGATTTAGACGTCGGGAATGTCCGTAAAACTTATATAATTAATTTTTTATTTTTATTTTAGTATTTTTTTCAAAATTATTCAAGAAATGTGATCTATTTTATATTTTCACATAGATTCAAAAATGTTATATTTTCTTAATGTAATTTTAATTAATTTTCAATAAAAGCATACAATTTAGTGCCCATTTTTTCCTGTCTTTCACAGCCGATCCTAACTTTATCAACGAAGACATGCAATCATTTGGTAAATCAATTTCCATCAATAGTTCACTGAAACGAGCCGTCAATCGGTTGATAATCGGTTCATATATTTTACTGACATTTTTGGCAAAATCAGACAAACGATTAAACCGATCAATAGTATGATTAATGTGTCCAACTTTTTGATAAATTTCCGATCGTTTAGCCACAGAATAGTCATCGGGAGTAAGAGATTCAAACAGATTGTCTAATAATCGATTTAATGAACATTTATCGGGCAAAGAGTTCACATTTTCCGTGCATTTTGTCAAAATTATAGCATAAAATATAGTTAATATAAACAAGTTATTATAATTCATGATTAATGAAATAACAAATTTATTGTTTACACAATATAATATGCAAAACAAATAAATGTATTAAGTTTTAATCTTTAAATATATGAAAAAACTATAGTTTTGTTTTTTATGGTTTTTTGTATCACATTTAACAGTTTTTTTTATTTGCGTTAATAAATCTTGTTTATATATTTCAAAATATATTATTCACATAATATTGTCATTATTTAATGAACATTTATCGGGCAAAGAGTTATAATGTTTCCATTTGTTACTCATTTTATCAAAATTATTAAATAAAAAAATTGTTAATATATTAAGATAATTACAATTCATGATTAAATAATAATTTTTATTTACACAATAGTATATTAAAGACAAATAAAATTGTTACATAAATATTTAAGTTTTAAATATAAGTAAATTGTTATATTTATTCTTTATATATTATAAAATAATTTTTTGAAATATATTTTAAAATCTTATTTAAATAAAATTTTTCGTTTATTTTAAATAAATATTTATTATTAACATTACATAACATGTCATCATTCCTTGAATATGGAGATAAAAGCACATGTATTTGTAAATGTTTATATAACGGGGGTATTCCTCTTATAACTACTTTATTTACAAAAGTAATTATTATTTATTTAGGTGTTTATGATTTAAGTGTTACCTCATAATTATTTTTTAAAAAACGTATCGATTAGATAAATATTAGTTATTAATAGTGTATTGATTAATAATTTTTTATACTCTATTAAATAGTTGTTATAGTAGTTGCTAAAAAACGTCAAATAGTTGTTAAAATAGATATTTAAACTGTATTAAATAGTTGTATATAATTGCCAAAAAAGCCAAATAGTTATTGAAGTATTTCAACTGATATATAATTTACTTGTTTTCAGCATATTTACAAAAATGATTTATATAAATAAACTAAATATTTCTATTGTTAAAAAAGTAATATGAGTTGATAACAGTTTACACATTTTATATAATTTATATAACTATTACTTTTTGTTTTTACATATATTTGAGCAATATTTTACAATTTAATGCTTATATTTTTCAAAATAAATGAAATAGTTATTTATAAGTTTTTATAGTTGCTAACCTAACAAATAGTTATTTATAGTTATAATAAAATTTCGGAAATAGCGTCCACTGGTCAAGTTCGGTGGACATACTAAGTCCCAGTTATAAGCGTTAAACCGACAAAATATTTTTTTTAGTTGGAAATCAAGACACTAGTTATTAATATACATATATATATATTATGCTCTATACTATTATTATACTATTATGATGACCACATGATTTCGGTAGCGACCGAATTGATGGCTGCCTTTCCATTGAAAAATATTATGTCCAACCAATAGATGTGTTGATTAGCATTTTAATTATTATTATTTAACTAATATTTTTATGATAATTGCTATCGATTGGCATTTACTACATAGTTATTCGCTGTAATTAACAATATCACATATTTTCCCAAACTTAACAAATTTAACAAATTTAAGTTTCTATTGTGTGGAAATAAATGTGATTTTTATTTCACAAAAAACAATTGATTTTAGATTTTTTCATAATATTAGGGCCTAATATGCGGTTACATACAGTACATAAAATTTTTTATTTAAATATAAGTCAAGTATATTAATAATCAGTAAATACTATTAATTCTTTAGTTTAATAATTTTATAACATTTAAAGATTTGTAATTTTAATTTACAGAAATATATAACAAAATAACAAAATTCGAGAATAAAATCAATTCTTATATTTAAAAATTAGTATTTTGAAAAATAATATAAAAAATATTTGAATAATTTTAAAGATTTTTATTTTCTTCTTTTTGTTGATTTCTTGGTTTTCTTTCTAAACTTGACTTTAAAATTGACAACAAATTAGCCGTCGGAGCGCTTATTAGCAAATAAAACGGTATCGAAATTATCAAAGTTATTATATAATCAGCCAAAGACATTGTCCACTGATATAAATATATTGAATATGTATTATAATTGAGTAAAAAGTATTATTATTATGAATTTTATAATAATTTTCAAAATGTATAAACAATAACTAACCACATAATAGTGTGTATAAACCACATGATTTCGTGCAATACTAACGCGATATAACATACTAAATACGTGTAACTAAAAATACAAACTAATTACTTATATAATAAAAAGGTTAACAATTGTCAAATTATACTATTTTTGATATATTTATATTTAAATTACTAAATATTACTAAATACTAAAAACATTTATAAATAATTATAAATACAAACCAAAGATATTTCAAGCGCTAAATTTGTGGTAAATGTAAATCCTTTCCAACCGAGAGTTTTGTTAATAAAATCTGTTGTTTTTATTAATTAAAAAAAACATAATGACATTACATTTATTATATATAATTTATATTTTAATAGACTACCTGCTCTATCAGTAGCACAGGCATAAAATGCCCAAAACCAACCAATAGTATACATATATTTAGATAATGAAATAAATAGAAATATTTCTTCATTTGAATGCGTATAGTATTTATGCAACAATAGGTTTGTCCAATAAAGTGAACCCATAGTCAATGTCCACGTTGTCAGCCATAACAGTGTTTCACCGATTCGGCCGCCGAGATATAGGTTGGGTTTCTTACGGATCAAATAACCGCATAAAATACCCAACATATAGGTACAGATATGTGTATCGGCCTTCCAATAGTGTTGAATCACAGATCTACTCATATCCCATAGACTAATATAATTTGGTAATTCAAGAAAGTGTGGCATATCCCATATATATTTTGGTGCTATTAGAAAATAACCACCCAATCCTAATGACATGAATAGACCCCACCAAACGGCTATACGTGGATAATGATACTGAACGAGAAAAGCTACCGGTGCTATCAGAAATATTTGAAACTCAGCAGAAACATACCTGATATATAAAAATATTTTACAGTACTGTCTAATAAATAAGTAACTAAATAATCAATTTGATACATACCAACCGCTAGGATTACACTGTAAATTAAAATTTTAATAAATAGTAATAAAATATTCAGATACTATATATAATAATGTATACCAAAAATTTTTCAGGTGGTGACACATTAAAATTGCTAATCATTGTTAATACAGAAAACCAATTATCACGACACGGGAGATATAATGCACTCGTTATAAATAACCAATTAGGACCTAATTAAAAATATTATTATAATATTAATTTACAGTTTAAATTGACATTTATTAGATTATTATTATTAGATTTATTAGATTATTATTATTAGATTTATTAGTTACTAATAATTAGTATATTATTACCATTTCCTAAAAGTGGAAATATAAAATAAAGCAAAACAGTGCCCATTACTGGTGTTACTACACGAAAATATCTGTTTTTAATTAAAAAAAATTATTTAACAAATTTGTTTTATTACTAAAAAGTTAATAAGTTTTACTTGAATACTACATATTGTATGTAATTGAATGAACCCTTAGACTTGTCTAACTTAGAAAACATCACATAAGAGGTCATCATTCCTGAAATATGGAGACAAAAGTACAGGTATTTTAAATTTAATGTTTTATTTGTAATTATTATGTTTGTACGGTATGTATGAGCTGTTAAATCATACCTCCAATCAAGAAAAACGTATCAATTACATAATAATTAGTTATATACATGTATTTCCACGACACTATCAATTGGGATCCGACCGAATTGGTGGCCGTTTTTGCATGTATTGGCAGAAAGTCTATCCAATTGGTGTGTATTAATAAAACACAAAATGCAAGAATAGTTCGGAGACCGTCCAGAAAAGCAAACCGATTGTTAGGATTACTGTTTATGAATAAACTTTTGAAATTAGTTATCATTGAAAACGATAGCATCAATTGTACACCCAATTGGTCTTTCATTTGTTTTTTTGACCACATTATGCGCCACAACTCATATAATGTTGATTTTACTGATAATATTATTAATACTAGAAATATAATTCTGAAAAATAGACATTTATTTATTTTATTACATTAAATTATTAAACAAGTTATAAATATTAAATTAAAAAAATTATCTATATATTTAAAATTTAATATGATTTTATTCATGAATTATTTATACTTACATTGCAATCCATTGATGAACATCCGGTTTAATAGGTTTGTCCACTGAATCACATTCAGGTAAGAATACGACCGGCATTTGTGTTATCGGATATATAACTAAAGTTTTTTTTAAAAATTATAATTTAGAAATTATTTGGTAATAATATTTACAAAAACCTTTATTCATAGCGTATTCAATATCTTGTATTTTACATGTGTTGGGCAAACAAATACCGATCGGTAAATGATTGTCAAATGTCTTGCCGTAAGACATAATTGCAATAAAATCGGCGACCATTTCTCGGCTAATTTGTAAAGCTTTCATTCGCATCGTTCGGTTGAAGTCATCGGTTCCATAATTGTCGTGCATTTTACGAAGTCTTTCATTTAATTTAATAAAATTTATTTCTTTGTTTAGCTGTTCATATGTATCGCCTTTGACTTCCATATTGACAATACCGACCCAACAGTACTGTCCTCTAATAGACTGTCCACTCATATCGTTAGTACTTTCTATACTTAGGCACTCATCATAACCGATCGATGAAGTACTTCCCTGTATTAAACCAGATTTAGGCGTTGGGAATGTCCGTAAAACTTATATAATTAATATTTATTAATTATTTTAGTACTTATTTTCAAAAATATTCAATAAAATGATATATTTTATCATAAATAAAAAGAATGTGATGTTATTTAATTAGTTAGTTTGATATAAAACACATACAATTTAGTGCCCATTTTTTCTTGTCTTTCACAGCCGATCCTAACTTTATCAACGAAGACATGCAATCATTTGGTAAATCAATTTCCATCAATAGTTCACTGAAACGAGCCGTCAATCTATTGACAATCGGTTCATATATTTTGCTGACATTTTTGGCAAAACCCGACATACGATTAAACCGATCAATAGTATGATTGATGTGTCCAACTCTTTGATAGATTTGCGATCGATTGGCCACAGAATAGTCATCGGGAGTAAGAGATTCAAACAGATTGTCTAATAATCGATTTAATGAACATTTATCGGGCAAAGAGTATACATTTTTTGTACATTTAATCAAATATATAGTACAAAATATAACTATTATATTTGAATATTTCATTATTAGAAAAAGAGTTCATAAATTTTTTTCTGGCAAAATAGGAAATATTTTTTCCATAAGTTATATTATAAATATATAATAAATTATGTTAGTATTTTGTTTTTGTTTTTTATAAGGTTTTTTGTATTTTAATTAAATGATTTCATAATCTAAATTTATTTTTTATTTAAAGTCATTTTAAATTTAATAAACATTGATTGTCATAATTTTGACTCTATATCACTAACCATAACAAACATTTAATTATAATAGATTTCTATATAAAACTATTACAATGTTATAAAATAAACTTTCAAAAACTAATTTTTTTCAATCTACTTAACAAAAGTTTAATAAATTCGTATATTTTTAAGAATACTAATTAAAATTAATTAATTAATATTATTTTAATAATTAATACTAATTATTTTATAATTTTGTCTCAATTAAATGTTAAAACTTCGATTGTATTATTTTTATTATTTATTTTTTATACCCTAATAAAATTAGTAATATTGTATTTGTATTTTTTATAAAATCAAAATGATTTTGCAGTTTAATGTACATTTTTTTTAATTTTGTCTAAATTTTTCAGTTTCTTATTTTTTTAAGCATATTTAGATAACTTTATTAATCAATTATTCTATTATACATAATAACATTGACTATCAAATTTTCAATAAAATATTTAGATAATTTATATTAAATTTTCTTAACATTATTCAATGTTAAATAAAGATTTAGTGGGCCTGGGCTATTACCGTTCAAAACTTGTTTTTAAAAAATTAAATTAATATTAGAATATTGTTAACTATTGAAATTATTTTTATCGCCAATTTGTTGTCAATGTGTCAGTTAATCATATCATTGATACTAAATGTTTGATCAGATAATGAAACAGATAACTGTTTTTAAATATTTAACTAATATTATGCTATTTTTCAAAAAAAAACAAGTATTTAATATTAATAGCATTTTAAAATAAACTAAATCAACTATAAATAAATACTTTATTAGTATTATGATATGCATTTCTATTGAATATATTATAATTTACAAGTAATAATAGATAAATTATACTATAATTTTTTTTATTATAATAGCATAAATACTGTTAGTTTTAATTGTGTTTATATTTAATAAGATATAACTAACAAAAATGTTTAGATATTACACAATAATAAAACAACTGGATTTTCAATAGGAAATTCATTATACAGTATTTCAAAAATCTTTTTAATATATATATCATTAGTTTGTTTATAAAAGTTAAAATTTATTTTTTTTGGGTTTATCACACAATTTTCAATTATTATACTAAAAAACATTAACTAATGAAAACTATAAGTTTTATTTCAGTTATGATTCAGAAATTATCTTTAAACACATAAGTAACAAAAATAATTAGTTTTAAAACTTATTTATTATATTTATGTTTTGTTTTTTTCATTATTAGTCATAAAACAATTAGTTAATTGAAAAAAATGAAATTAATTAAACTATCAATTATTATTATTAATGTAATTATATTATCAATTAATTGTACTCAAAATGACATTAATATTGATAGCGTCACTACTGTTAATACAAATGATGGTATTAAAGGTCAAGACTATACCACTGCTGTGAATCAATTGTTAGGTAATAATGATAATAATGAAGAAGAAGACGACGACGATTACTATTCAGGTGATGATTATGGCGATGACGAAGAAGACGATGACTGTACGGTCGACTTGTTTGTCGATCATTACACTGAACTTCTGTTACCCGAAGACTATGAAGAGTCGAAAAAATTGAATTTTACACAAAAGTCGTTTACATTTCCCGAAGTCATTGAAAAAGTCAAACGTTTGCATAAATACCAGCAAAATGTGACCAACAAATTGAATCCACTGATCAAGAAAGTTATGCCCAGACTATCGGAGCTAATCTTTTATGTTGACCTACCGGTAGAGTGCATGACGGCACTGGCTCGGGTGGGTCAGGCCGTACAAAACGGTGATCGTTGGGCCATAAAATGTAATATAATTTGAATTTTTAAATAACTAAACTAAAAATAATTGTGTTTTTTTTAATATATATATTTAAGTTATGGATTCATCGCCAATAGGACAGTTGGATCCGGTTAACTATAATTCGCTGCCTTTCGGCGAATATGAAGAGTGTATTACTATAGAAAGTCCCAGAGAAGTGGACAAATCTAAGATATACGGCAAATACTGTGCACTCGGTATACCAACTAATCTGATACCCGACAGTAGAGACCATCAACCAGAAGATAATAAACGAGTCGATCAAATGCTTTTGGATTTTTTGAGAAATCAATTTAATAATAGTGATGTCAATAAAGGCGATATGTTTTTCTTGGACAACCAGTTAGATAATGGACATACTGATGGCCACTTTTATGAAGGTATCATCAAATATATGGAGTACATGGGTGCTGAAAACATACGTCTACCTCCCGGCCTATGCATACCCACTGTTTGCGATGCCAAAGATGTTGAATACGCTATTAATAAAGGTAAAACTTTTAGTTAGTTATTTATAATTACGATAATTAATTAAGTAATACTAATGTTGTGTTTTAATAGTTTTATATCCATTGACTCATATGAATATCATAATCAATGAGGACTGTGATTATATAGGAAAGCCATTTGTTATAAACAATTATCAGATTATCTCATTGTAAGTCATTTGTTAATTTTATAATTAATATTTTTTTACAATTTAATTGTTTTTTTTTATATTCAACAGGACATTCATCTTAAGTATAATTATGATTTGCAGTGTTTGTACGGTTGTCTATAGTTTAAGAAAAACTACCGAAAAGACATCAAATAGTCGGACACTTGATTACATCGTACGAATCACCGACTGTTTTGCGCTCATACCTAATATCCGATCCGTATTTGTTAGTCCACCAAAACAATCGCCTAATCGAAGATTTTCGTCACTGGACGGCATACGGGCCGTACTGTGCTTCTGGATGTTTGTCCAAAATGAATACGAAGGCGGTTATCTACCATTACATACAATCAAACTTAAAGAGTCGGCAACCTATAAGTTTCACAATCAACTCAAATACATAATGTTTATTAACTGGAATCTAAACGAAACATTTTTTTTGATCGGAGGTATTATTATTATTATTATTATTATTATTATTATTATTATTATTATTATTATTATTATTATTATTATTATTATTATTATTATTATTATTATTATTATTATTATTATTATTATTATTATTATTATTAATTGTATGGTTTTTAGCAAATTGAATTGAAACACATTTTTTAAAAATAATTATTATTCAATATATTTTAAATTTAATCAAAAAGGATTTCTATGTTCTTATTTAACACTAAATAAATTGGATCAAACAAAAGGCATATTTGATTATATAAAATATGCACTTTCAAGGTATGCTAATATATTTTCAAATTTTATTTATATAAAAAAAAAGTTAATAAATACTATATAAAGTAGTATAATATTGATATAATATAATGGCTAAAGTTATCCATTAATTTGCAATCAGATATTTCCGGATAATTCCTGCAGTTTTGGTAGCAATTGCCATAACATTATTGTTTGAACTAATGGGAGACGGTTTGTGTGATAAATATATATATACACTATAATTATAAATTAGACATACAGTTGAATTAATGTTTTTTTCCTAATTAAATTGAATCCAGGTCCAATATGGCCTCTTATTAATCAAGCGCTTCAAAAACCATGCATTGAAAACCCGAGTCCAACAATATTTATGTTTAATAATTATGGATCGTTTCCCGATGTTGTTACGGTATGGCAACTATAATATTAAATTTGTTTACAAAAAAAGATAAGATAATTAATTACAATTTTGGTGATAGTGTGTTCCGGTCACATGGTATATATCTACCGATTTTCAACTATACCTGATAGCACCGATTTTTATATTAGTACTGTATTATTATCCAATTGTTGGCATAATATGGACACTGTTTTTTGGCGTAACTTTAGGATCACTGATAGCATTAGCGCCGAAATATTTGTTGGGAATCCCGCATATATTTGAAGGCTACCGGACATTGAATTTCGATACAATGGTCAGCTCACTGTCACACCATTACTGGGGCATTGAACCACACTTTCAAGTCTATACATTGGGATTATTACTTGGATTTATGGTAAAAAAATATCCGAAACTCAATTTGGGCGGTTATATTGGAGAAAGTGTACTCTGGATAGTGACCTGGTCTATGACAGGGTATGCCTTATTTTGGCACCGAAACTATTTTCGAGTTACTGAATATGTGGTCAACAACAATGAGATACTCTTATGGGTTTCACTGTCCAAACTATGCTATTCGGCCGGTTGGATGTGGGCTATCTATGCCTGTTGTACGGCCAGAGCTGGTATGACAATACTATTAGGTTTTTTGTATAAATTTTAACAAAATATTAATTGATTTTTTATATATATATATATAGGTTTTATAAATCAGTTTTTTGGTTGGAGAGGATTCAGACCGATCTCACATTTAATGCTTGAAATCTATTTGGTATTAGAAAATTGATTAAATTAATTATATTTATTAATTAAAAAATAATAATTTTATTTTCATAGCTACGACTGTTTACAATACTCTTTAGAATAGGTACGGCCAGAGAACAGGTGTTTTATAGCGACTATTATGTGGTTAGTATTGATATTGAATGAACTATTATTTTTAAAAAAAAAACTTATTTATTATAATTATATATTTATATCATATTTTTATTGTTAATTAATTAATTAAATTTATTTTTTTTCTTTATTATTATTCCAGTTGTCAATAACCATATTTGACTTTGCAATGACCTGTCTATTTGCCTTAATTGTCAACGTTTTAGTTACCAAACCGTTTGCAAATCTATTGCAATTAGCATTTGTAACTAATCATGGCTTAGCCACTAATACTAACGGTGATATCAGTCTATTGAATGAAAAAGATGCAAATAATAATAATAATAATAATAACAATAATGTGGTCAACGATGTCATCGTATATACAAATACTGCATTTGACAGCAATGAGTTGTTAAGCAAAACTATAGTCAATAATAATAATACTAATCTGATTAATGATTCCAATAATATTAATAATAATAATATCAATGATATTAATAATGATATTAATGATAGTAATAGTAATAATATTAATAATGATATTAATGATAGTAATAATAATAATATTAATAATAATAATAATAGTAAAATTAAAGATGTGTTAGTTAACATGTAAATTATAAATTAATTAAAGTAAAAAATAATTATTCACTTTTTGACTTTTGACTCATTTTTAAAAATTTTATGTATTTTTTGAATGATATTTATATACTTTATTAAAACTGATAAATAGCATACTTTTCAAACAAACTTTTTCAAAGTTTGTTTTTTTAAATTTATGTGTATGTGTGACAAAAAAGACGGCCAAAGTAAAAAAATACTAAATTGAAAATTTTGATTTTAAATTCAAATAAATAATTATTATAAAATGTACAAATTTATTGTCTTAAAAAATATTGCTATATTTACTCATCAACATAATGAAAATAGCTGACAAATTTATATATTTTAAACTGTTAAAAGATTAATTATAATAATAATACATAAATGTTAAAATGTTTTTATATTTTTGAAAAGCATTTTGTGTATAATATCATTCATATGAATTATTGTAAATATAATCAAATATAATAAGAATATGTTTGTAAACAATTAATATTTTGGTTATAATTTGATTAATGGTTATCAATAAATATTTTAAATATTAAAACAAACAGTTAATACAATATATACTAAACAATTCTAGCAGATAATATTTTTAATATATAATTATTTAGACAGACAAATGTTAGCTATTCATGTGTGATGTATTTTATTAATGTATACGAAGTATTTTATGCCATCAAAGTTTGTTTCTGGCAATGCTATATAGCATTCTTACTGGGTTTTTTTTAATTATTATTAATAATTATAAAATTAACAATTAGATTTATTACATAAATTATTTATAAACTTAAAGTATTAACTGTTTTCTTAAACAAACAAAAAATATTAATAATAAAGTTATTTTCATAGAATAAGATCTTCAATATTATAGGCATTGATTATGATTTCATAATTCATATAAATAATGACCCAAAATGTCCCTTCAATCCAATATCGTCTATTAAAAAATAATAAATAAAATAATACATTATTTTTTATAGTTTAAAATCATTTTTATTTACAATTTAGATACTTATATATTTAAATTAATAATACTTACAATGAATGCAATCGTCCATCAATTTCACTTTTATTTATTTGAACAATTTTAGTATCATTATTATTATTAATATTATTAGACAATTGTAAATCATAGTTAATATTATTGACTACATTTTTGTTGGATAAATTGAAATTTCTAGTATCACATAAATTTATTGATTTAGTATTACAACAATTGTTATATTTAATTATATAAAAATATATAAATATTACTGCATAGCAAATTATTTGTCTAGTTTTGTACATGATATTTTACTATTTGCTATAATATGATATTATAGATAATTTTTTTATAACAAAAAATATAATAAAAACAATTATATACAGTATATAAAATTATGTTGATGAAAAAAATACAAATTTTAAACATTTTTAATTTACATATTATAACAATTTTTTTTGTAATAAAATATGAATATAGCATTCCTTAATGTTATTTACAGTCTATACAAGGATATAATAATAATAATAATAATTTACTATTTAATAAAATTAATGGTTATTCCAATTATTTGTAGTGTCATAATAAATATGGCATTATACTGTACATGATAATTAATATGTATAATAATGTATATTATAAATAATGCTAACTAACAGTAAACAATAATAGTTTTAATTAATACAATCATATTTATATACAGTATATATATTTAATCTTTATACATATAGTATTTTTAATTTTTCTAAATTATCTAATTATAGATGCAGTGTAGAATAATTGTTGTTATTTTAATGCTTAATATATTGTTTTACATATTTGTATATATATGCCTAAAATAAAATTGATAACAATTTTTAGAAAAGTAAAGTTAAATAATACTTTTATTATAAAAAAAAATAATTTTTATTATTGGATTGTACATTTTGTGCAACTTTACAAAAGTGGAAAATTTCTATACAAACTTGCTTTTCAGAAAAATTGCTAATATTTTAGTATTAAAAACTCGGATTTTTAATGTATTATAAAGATATAATATATATGTATATAAATATATAAAGTACTAAAATTTTAACTCAATTTAATAGTAATTATAACTATTGATGTCATAAACTGTATAGTTTTTACTTTTATTATAATATTTAGGTTTATTTCTAACTTTGTATGTAAAATACATTATATAAACCATAAACACATTATTTACCAATAAATACAAATTATTTAAATGACTACTATTTATTTGAAAAACAAAACTATTTTTTTCCTGAAACTTTTTATTGTTAAAAATAGCTACTTTTATAAATGTTTTAATATAGAAATTATTTATTAAAATAAATTATAAGATATAAATTATTATAAGACAAATATTTAGTATGAAATAAATGATAAATCAATTGTATTTTTTGTCACTCGCTATTTATACTTATAGAGTTTTATTATTTACTATTTACTAAATAAAATTAATTTACATATATTTAAATTATTGTCTCGCAATAAAAAAAATTATTTCAATTGTAATGATTTTTACACAATATTTCATAATAAGTAACGTTGAGATCAATAAATAATCGGTTATGAATATTATATTGTAGATTTCAAATCAGATAAACATAAATTGTTTTTTAGGCCTCCAAAAAATATAATGTTAAATTACAGGTAAAATTAATATTAATACATTAAGTTAGAAAAAACAATAAATTATTTTATTGACTTTTATCAAATAATACAGTAGATTACGATTATTTGTATCAACTGTTACTGGTTTTTATATGTATCATCACTTTAATAATAAATACAAAAATTTCAATCATTTAAATGAAAGAAAATTGAATTTTTATAAACAATTAAAAACACTTAAACCAAACCTACAAACCGCTCATCTGATGGTCGATAGTATAGATAATTTGATAGACATATTAATGCCAAAGTTTGTTGAGATCAGGATTGTAGGCACCGATTATCGTACAAATAGTTACGGCACCGGTTGTATCATTCTCTACGAATCAATACCATTGGTCATAACCAATGAACATGTAGTTGAAAAGTCAGGTTTGGCTCACATTATGATCAATGGCGAGACTGATTGGCGAATGGGTCGAGTCTTGTATACCGATCATTGTGTGGATCTGGCGGTCATAGCCTTTGATTTCAGAGGTGCCCAAATAGATGTGTTCGATATGGCAGAGTCTGGACCATCATTTGGTGATCCGGTAGTATCGCTGGGTTTCGGTACCAATCACTACAGTGTAGGCTATGGCCATGTGATATGTCCAGAGAGTTTGTCAATAGTAAGACGACTAGTGAGCACTGCCGACAAACCATCGCTGCCTATAATAGCCTACATTGAGAACAGTGCCGCACAATCGCCCGGTTTCTCTGGCGGTCCACTGGTCAATAATAGCGGACAGTTGACCGGTGTTATCAGTATGTCTCGATGGTATATACCGCAACACTATTCATTGGCTGCCAGTGATGTTACAGGTAATTAATTAGCAATACTATAGTACCGGTACTAAAAATTTTAATCACATATTTAATATTGAATTTTTTTTAAACAGATTTTGCCGAAAATATCGGCGGGTTTTTGTGGTCCGAAACGAATAGACGTGAAGGTGAGCACAACATCAAATTAGGACTGTTTATTAAGTGGGGTGGACCACAAATTGGATGTATGGTCATCAAAAAATTTATAGATAGTCAAGGAAAGTATGTATTTTGTATATACAGTAATAACTATTTATTTAAAAGTACTAAAAATCGTATATTTTTCTTAATCACTTGTATTTTAGTGAAAATGTCAATACGTTTGATATTATAGTTGAAATCAATGGCCAAAAAATTCAATCTATTAATCACATGACAGATATGATCGACTACTATATTGACGACGAGGACATACCTGTGCTCATCAAACATAAAGGAAAACTAGAAACCATTAATATTCAAAAAGATTTGCTCGATTTATCTCATATTTAATAATAAAATTATTATTAGTATTATAGAAAAGCTATTTTATTTATAAACTTTAAACAAACAATTTTAATGTTTTAAAACAGTATTAAAATATACATTACTGTAAATCTAGTAATGAGTCTAAAATAAAGCAAAAAATAATAATAATAATAGTATTTATAATTATGAAAATATTATATACGATAATATAAATATAAATATTCAAATAAAGTTATATCAAAATTAAATATAGATAATAATAATTAAGTAATTAATAGATTTAAATACAAATATTTCTATTATTTACGCGAAGAAGAATATAGTTTGAAGATTTCATCGGCAATATTAAGCGAACCTTTTGGCTTATTTGACCGATTATTGGTGACACCATATGGTGCCGATGTTGAGCTCAAGAATCCTCTGAATGGTAGAAGACGTTTCGGTGGACACGAATCAGTGACCGACGGACAGCCAGAGTCCTGCCAATCAGTCAGACGTTGTTCAAGAGTTACCATACTTTTTAAGCGATTGTCTTCTTGAGTCACTTCGAACGTCTTCTTCATATAGACTTCGGTTTTCTTCAGTTGCTGTTTTGATCCAAATGTTTCGCCCGAATTGACTCGTTTGGTGCAAACATCTTCAAACGTCTCACTACTGTTGCGTTTTGTGGCCAACGAAGACAATGATGTTATTGAATTCAATGGAAATGAATTCATATCAGAATTAACTATTGGACTGTTGTTGTTGTGGTTGTTATTACTGCTGTTCTTCAGTTTCTTCTGAATCAAATTCAATGGACTGTTAAACGATAAAACATTAGCTTTGAAATCACTAGTATTTTGTTTAACTTCGTTGGAATCCATCTTAATCTTTGCTATCATTTCGTCGGTATTTTTATAATTCAATGACAAAGATGTCGTCAATTCATTTGAGAAATTTGTCGGTTGTTTTGGCCGTTGAAACAATAAATTGTTTTCAAAATACTTTTCATGTCTTTCGAACCAATGATTTGTCAGTTCATTGTTTGGTGTCTCGACTCTTGTATCGAAACAATTTGACTCTTCATTGGCCATCATTTGACTATCAATTGGTTTTGCAATACTTTGCTGAGAATTTGGTATCCGATTGTCGGCAAAACATTTCGGTAATGACAACGAAGTGGTTTTGTTGCGATTAAATCTAAAAAAGTCGATCAATTGATCGGACGACGGCTTTCTTTGACTGCCAACTGATCTATCACTCGGCGGTCTACTCCTCGATTGAATTGGCAACTCATTTGTCGGTCGAGAAGTTGTTTGTGGCTTCAAATTGAAGGCTAATTTCTTAGTGTTCTTCTTCACGTCTTCATTGGCTCCGAATTTGACGACAATCTTCTGTCTGTGACTTTCGACGGCAGCTTTAATTGACACCAATTTCTGTGAATCCAATTGTTTTTGTTGTTGTTGTTTATTATGATCACTGGTTACGTCTTTGATTGTATAATTCAGTGACACATGCGATGACTGATTGATTAGTGGATCCAATTGGCCATCAAATCTACTACTATTGTCGACATCCACTGAACTCTTGTCGGTGTCTGTGTTAGTCAATGTCGACCTCAAAGACTTTGTCGCCGCCTTAAAGAAATCAATTGCCAAATATTGAGGCATTTTTAGGTGTGTTGTTGAAAATGATTGGATCAATTGATGTGATAATCAATTTGAAACCAAACAACAAATAGTCATTTTTATAGACCAATAGTTCAATCACTTCATTGTTATTACATTTTTTTACTTTAAAACAACAATCAATGCATTCATTCATTCAATCATTCAATCAATGCTTTACTTTACATTCAATTTACAGTTTAACTTATGATGTAATCAATGCTAATATCGTTTTGGTTTTTTAAATGCATATAAAAATTTTATTATAAAAAAAATAATTATAAAGTTTATTAATAAAATAAAAGTTTTTATTATTAATTAGTAATTTTTTTACTTAATATATAATAATAATATTGTTTGTTTGTTACACTTTTATTAAATTGTTTTTATTAAAAAAAATTACATATCATACTAAAAATTAACTATAATAAGAATTAATATAAAGTGTTTGAATTAATTTATTTTTTATCAAAATGTTTGAATTATGAAGTGCTATATGTGTTTTTTTGAGAAGTGTAGTGATAACAATGGTACCAATTGGTGACCCATCGATGATCAATTATTGTGTGGTTGATAATGAGTGGTAAGAAAAATTAATCGGAAAATGTTTCATCAAATTGTCGCTTAAGACTATTCCAGAGTTTAACACCGGCTCTGATGCCGTCTTTCAGTGTCTCGGAGGCCATCGTAAGCAAACGATCCGATAGTGAGGTATCTGTGATAAGCAACAAATAAAAGAGATTAAAAAGTGTTGATTTGTCTGACACAAGAAAACAAAATAGTCACAGATCTGATCCACACTAAAAAACAAACCTTTGTTGTTATTATTATTATTCACTTTATTCTTGTATTTGTTTTTCCGTCGATTCTGAGCCCTGCGTTTGTTTCGCTGTAATAGCCGTCGATTGATATCACTTGCGATCGGCGACGACGACGACAACGTCGGCAACCGATTGGTCGCCAATTTGTCACCATTTGTCGACTTATTTGTGATGTTTTTATTATTGTGATTGTAATTCATATACTGATTGATAGTTTTGTAGAAACTTTTATTTAACATCAATTGATTATTATTGACATCAATATGTTCAGTGAATTCTGTTTTAATAAAATATTTATTTTTCAATAAATTAACATTTGATTTGATAACATATTTGCTAATTAAATGGACAGTCGTGTTATTATTGATGTCTGTAGTGTTTAAATTAAATAATTTTAACAATTTATTAATATCATCAAAATCTTTATTATAATAATAATTGGTATCTGATTTAACTTTAACACTTTTCATAAATACAAATACTATAATAATATATATTAAAAATATTTTAGCAGTTTTAAGCATTTTTTAGCACTTCATATTATAATTTTAGTCAATCTACTACTTTATTACAACTAAATTTATGAAATGATTTTATTTTTAAATTTAAATATAGTAGTTTTGATATGAATTAATAAAATATACAATTTTTTTATACAATATTATTAATAAAAGAGTTGTTCAATCGTGTCAAGGATTGTGTATAAGTATAGATCGGTTTCATCGGTGAGGAAAGTCATTAAATGGTTAGTAGGTGTATGTGCTTTCAAATAGGATAAACCTTATTATATATATATAATATAAATCATAAATAAAAATTCAATGAACCCATATGTATGATCAGATAATTATTGTTTTTCCAATACTATTTAATATATATATTTTTTCACCATTTATTTGTGAATAATTGTGTGAATTAAGTGATTAGTCAATTGTAGTACTGATTTAAATAACAATAGACATTAACAATGGGTTAACATTAATAAAATTTTTATATACAATATTTATAAATAATAGTAATGTTTTCATATTGACAAAATAAATGATAATAATATGAATTAATACTAAACTAATGTTATAATTTTATAATAAATGATGCGATAATGTGAATAAACATTTCAATTTTATGACCCAAATAATTGTGATCATAACAAAACATTTTACAGGTATTTACAATGATTGCAATAATATTATGCAATTTTTCTTTAATTTAATGCTATAATTGTTTATTTTGAATATATAGGAAACATATTATATATTTATATATATATCGACGTGAAAATTAGTATTTTGTTAATTTTATATCAATAGTTAATTTCAATAGAAAATTTATTTATAAAATTATTCAGAGCAATAAAAAATAATTGATAAATAAATTTATTTTATAATAATAATAATATATGTTTATCAACAAACATTTATATGTAAATATAAAGTAAATATATAGTAGAGTTGCTAAAAATATTATTTTGAAAAGATTATAATTAAAAAAAATTATATTCAATAAAGTATTGCTAATATAATAATAAAAATTTAGTATTAAGATTTTTTTTAGTAAATTCTAAATTTATAAAATTCCATGTAAACTTACTATTATTTTTTAAAAATTAATGATAAACTAAATCGATATATAAAATAATAATAAAAATATAGAGTATTATATAAATATATAGATTATTATATAAATATATAGATTATTATATAAATATATAGATAGCTATTCCCAGAATTACTGTACTATTCTGTTAATATAAATTTCTAGTAAACAAAGAGGCATTTCAACAAAAACGCTATTATAATCTATTTACGAGATATTAAACATCGAATAAATTGTTCAATACTTAACTTTACAAATTGTTACCAACACTTTAAAATCTAGTGAATAGATTATATATATATATATATATATCTTTTTTGTCCCAGTGTAATTTTAAATTGTAAAATAAATAAATAAAATTATAGTATAATCAAGATTATTAAACATATTGATATACAATATAATTATATTATTATTTAAAATTAGCATATATGAATATATAGATTATTTTTACTACAGTATTATATATTATAATTTATGAATACTTACTTCTACAGTATATACAATAAAATTTTGTTTTATATTTAATGATTGCTGTTTTTAATGATATATTATTATTATATTATTGTCATCAATACTATAGCATTAATTAGAAACTATCCATTATTTTTTGATGTATACAAATACTGGTATACTATAACTTAATAGTATTTAAGGTAAACAATGGTAACAATGAAAAACTTATTTACTGTATTTGCTATATAAAAATAAATATTAGTTGTGGACATTAGTTACGAAAAAAAAAATTTCATAATAATTATATTAACTATAAATTTTAGTTTTTATTGTACATAATAATACTGTATACATGTAATGTAAACACATATAAAAACAACAGTCAATGTTTTTTTTGATACTATTTTATTAATAATGTTAAATGAATAATCATCTTATGTTTATATGTATAGTTTGTCTATTATTTTATATTTTTACTTTTCCGGCTTAAATATCTATTTAATTCATAGTGTAATTTGAATTTTAAAAAATAATTTCTATATGTGATATATTTAAAAGAAATAATATATTATTTTATCATATTTACAAAAACGGTGATAAATTTTAAACAGTTTTGTTAACTCTAAAACCAATTTATAAACTTAATACACAATTTAATCAATATTTGCTAATAAAATTTAGTATTAAATAATTAAATTATTTAAATGGAAATATTGACAATTAATTTGTGATAAATATTGACAGTATTAATTTTTTACACTTGTAGTTTAAATATCATTTAAAATATAATAAAAATATTATCATTACATTTAACTATTAGTATATTAATATTTATACATCTACTTATTCAATTGAAATAAAAATATTTACTTAAAGTAATTTGATAATAATTTAACTTAATTTAGCATAAATTTTGTTAAATAATATCATTATAGCGACATATTATTTATAAATTAATATAATTATAACATGCATTATGAGCTACAGTAATAATTTATGATTAAAACAACGTAATAAACATAATATGTTAATAATTTAATTTGCAATTACTATTAATATTTTATTGTTAGAAAAGTTGGAAAAAAATAATGACAAAATACTGTTAAAATTGTTAATTGAATTTCCAATAATTAATTTTTTAATCCCAAATGACTGCAAATGATAGAAATACTATTATAATGACTACACCATTGAATTATAATGTAATAAATGGTAACAACAAACAAGATATAATAGATTCAAAAGAGATTAAATGCAAAAATAAAAAAATGAGTTTAAATGTATGGAAACTGTTAGCCAATGTATTCATTTGGTACTATCGTATAATTGGTGTAACATTTGGTGGCTTACAGTTATCGGCCGACGGCAGCAAAATTGTGACCAACCGATGGCTCAAATACTATGGATACGTACACATAGTTTTCTCAATGATAATCGGATCTATATTTATAACATTCATAATGATAGATCCGGAATCTATTTCTATATTAAACAATAGACATTATTTTGCATATTGTTTCTATGGATTTTTATTGGCCTCCGATGTCATCCAAATTGTAGTCAATGGACTGTATTTTCAGAAATACGGTATCAAATTGATCCGATATATTGTCAAATATAAGATGGGTTTGTCTCTACTATTTATATTTAAAATGTAATTATTATTTTTATAATAATTATTTTTTTTATTAATAGACCAAAAAAGTCGCCAGTTTTGTGTAATTATATTTGTAATCGTAACGGCCGTACGGTTAGCATTTTTACTACTAAACCAGCGACTATGGTCACAGAGATCAGCTATTTATATATTCGGTGCCATAACGGCCCGTCTGATTATGAGACCGGCCACCGATTCATTTCTTTTTGTGAGCTCTACATTCTCCCTGTCCATTGCCGACCACTACCGTTCCCTACGACACAAACTTCAAACTATTGGTCAAACATCGCAATCGTTGTGTAAACTAAGACGTGATTTTGTGCAGACCCGCAAAGTTGTCGTCCAATTTGATTCATCGATGATTTTGGTGAATATTATTTTATTTTTTTTAGTTAAAATATTTTTATTTTAAATATATGAAAATAGTTGTCTGTATTTTAGCCCCAAATTATCACATTATGTCATATAATGTTGAGTCTCATGTTTGAAGTATACCTTCTATTCAATTACGACAAAATCTCCAGCAAAGGCATCAAAGAGTACATAATGATGGGCGCCGTTGGATCAGTGGGTCGTATATTTTATATGTGTCTAATTCACGGCAAGGTCTACGATGAAACTGACAAACTGTTTGCCTCTTTTGATGACATCGATGATAATGATATGAATTTGTTCAATGAAGTGATCAACTGTCGCACATTGAGCAGGGATTTGCCTAATGGTCTCACAATTGGAGGTCTGCTTCCCCTTAGAAGGACAACCCTTTTATCGGTATTGTTATTATAACTTATTATTACTCATATAATTGTATTAATCATGTAATATATTTATAATTGTATATAATTGTATGTTTTTTTGATGCAGATATTTGGCTTTATATTAACTTATGCTATACTACTTATTCAATCGGGAAGTTCATGAAACAGTGTTTTTTAATTTATAATTATATACTATATATGTAGAGCTTATATAAAAGTTTGCTTAACCTAGCAATTAAATTAAAAGGTATTTTAGTTTAATTTATTTAAAAAAAATTAAATTGTACATCACAACTTATAATTATATAGTGTATGTATTTTTTAAACTAATAATTTAAATAAACAAAAATATATATAATTATAACGCAATTATTAGATATTTAAGTTTAAATAGGTGTTAAATGTAAATAAAAAAAACATTACCGTAATTAAAATATTAATCATTAATGTAGTTTAATTACTTTTTTAAAACTATTTTTTTAAAATTTGCAATTAGTTTTAAAATTTTTGGATTAATTGCAGATAATATTATTTTTTATATACATATGTATATACAGATACATACTATAATAAATTATTTAAATTTTACAGCAATTTATTACCGATAATCGTTAATATATATATATATTATATATATTACAATTTTATGGTGTTGTCAATAAAACTCACTGTATTTTTTTTGGTTGTTTTATGTAATCTAATAATATTTTAAACTATATGTTTTTTTGTATTTTATACAAATTTTTCTTTAATTGTAACAAAATTTTAATTAAAAAAATCGTTTCCTTTATAAACCAAACATATTATACAGTATATGCAATAATACATGTATTATATTGTTATTTACCCTATTATCTGACAACAGATAGAGTTATGTGGCATTAATACCAGTCCCTAATTACCTGATTGCCAGACATTAATCGCTTTTGATATTACAGTATAACTGATTGCCATCAGTTTATAAAATATGAAAAATAAAACATTTTGTTTTAAACTGATTATTAATAATAATAATATGATTTACAATAAAAAGAAACTTTGATATTAATTGTTTGAAGTAAAAGTTTTGTCAAATAATAAAAAAATCTAAATTATAATAAATTATTAATAATAAATATAAATTATTATTATTAATATTAATAATTCTAATATAATTATTAGTATAGATAAAATCAAAGTATATCAATGATTTAACAAACAATAAAATCATATTTTTTGTGTTTTTGATTATCGATCAGATTTTTAAAGGAAATAAAATATTAGTTTTTTTAAATGGATTAATTTTAATATAAATTTTGCTAGCTAAATACTTTACAAATAAACATATTTGAATTAAAGATATTTATAAGTTTATTTAATAATATTAGTTTTTAATTTTTTTTATATAAGCAAATAAGTGTAATTATTTGTTAATATTTATATAAGTAATTATATATTTTTAAGAAAAATAATAATAAAAATTAAATTTAGACTGAAAATAAAAATATTTGTTGGCATCTTATCTTGATTAGCAATTATCTATTAAATTTTTTTCAAAATTATCTATCAAGTTTTTATATGATATACAATATGCAATAATTGCTTAATGTTTAGTTTATGAAAAGTATTAATATATTATGTATATATAAAAAAACTATTTACAGATGAGATTAAATGATGGGATAATCTCATACCCTGTCGGTCATTACTGAACCCATTTGATAGTACAGTATAATCGGCAATAATTTTTGTATTGTAAAACTTTTTTGTTATCAATTGGGAACAAATATGGGAGATGTTTGTCAAGTTTTTAATAACAGTTTCAGTGATTGATATTCAAGATGTACAGAAAAAATTGATGACAATCATGGATAACAATGATAAAGAAAATTGTATTTTTTTATATAATCAATGACGAAATTAATACTACAGTATACTCTAATATCTGTATTACTTGAAAACAATTTTTGTTTGTTAACTTGCTTTATAAACATAAAATTTATTTAGATCTAATCATTATTATAAAATTCAAACGTTGTATCAGAAAATACAAGTTTTCAATATAATAATCAAGTATTAAATAATAAAAAATACTAAATATATAATTATGTCAAATGAAAGCAAGATTGGTATCAAAACGCAAATAGACTCTGTTTTTGTGATAATATAAATAAAATTTCAAAAAAATAAAAGATTATTTGAAATAATAACATAATTTTGACATTAGTCTACTTGAGGCTAAATAAGCATTGAGATCAACTTTACTTTTACTAAATAATTTACAGTTATTTATATATATTTACTTTATATTTGTGTTATCATTATTAGAAATATATTTTTATAATATATTAATAAAAACTAAACACTAAGTAAAATAAGATGAAATATTTGCAACAACAAAATGTTTATTATTTATTAGCATAAATATTAGTATAAATTTTAAACATTAAATTGATTACATTAACTTAAATTAATTTTTTCTAATTATAAATATCAATTTAAATTCTAAAATTAAACCAAATATATATATATATTAATGATTAATTTATTATTTGATAATATTTTTTAAATCATAATTAATTATATAATTTATATTTTTAAGTCAATTTTATGTATTATATTTGCTGAAAAACCGGAAAGACTATACATTCCCAATATATCTTGTAATAAAAATATGTGTTAGATTTTGCAAACTTTAACTTAAGTTTTATTTAATATTTGTATATTAAAATTAGTTAATTTTTTTAATATTGATCGATGAATGCATATATATTACAGATTAAAAATCATTCATATGTTTTTAATTATATGAAAAATATATTTAGTTTACTAATAATATGAATAATCCATTTCCAGTTATTTAATATTTCTTTACTATATTTGAATAGTAATCCCAAATCAATCAATATTATGATATTTATATATTTAATATTAATATCATATTTTTTAATATAAATTTATAGAAACATAAATTTAGTATGTGTTATATTAAATTAAATTTTTAATTAATTTAATTAAATATTAATGTCTATAAGAATAATATAAATATAAATTTCTCTAATTTGATTTAATTTTTTAGTTTAATTAAAAAATTTGGAATAATTTCAAAAATATAATTAGTTTATAAATTTTTTAAAACAAGAATTTAATTAAATTAGATTAAAAAATATAATTTGTTATAATATGTAAAATTATTACAACAAATTATTTAATTTAATAATAATTGTGTTAGACTATTTTGATCAGCAATCAATCAAATTGAAATATAACTTGAATTAGTGTAATAAAATAATAATATCTTTGCTATTAATAGATTCAAAAAATACAAAAACTATAATAAAAAGTTTTAAAAATTAAATTTTTATCTTAATTTTAGGCAAAAAATCATATGAATTCCGGTAATATTATTAATAATTATATTAAGAGAAAGTAAAACCTGTTTTTTTAAATAATAATAACACTAAAAATATTATAACATATAATTAAATTATAATATCTGTTTACATTTAAATACAAATATAATCTGTTTTAACCACAACATTATCACTAAAATTTGTTGAAAACATTAATTTGTTTTGTAATAAAAAAAACCTAATAATACTATTGTAAATACATGATATATAAAATTTATATATAGATTTTTAGCTTACAAATAATTTTAAATAATTTTATGACTATAATACAATAAATTTATAATAAATTATTTTATAACTACCGTTAAGCAATAAAACTCAAACAATATATTAATGTATAGTATCTAATTGTAATAATGATATTATGATTGTTGTTGTTGTTGTTATTAATATTATTATTTTTATTATTAGTAAAAATATGATTACTTAGAAAATGATGACAACATTATCACGAAATCAATACATTAGTATATATTAACTATAAAACAAAAATAAATGAATTAGAAATAGTTTACTAACATATTGTTAATCCATAATAAACTAGAATTTTAAATCACAATTTCATAATTTAAATATAAAAAAAAAAGTTTTATTATTATTAATGAGTTGTATTGCCTTGAATTGTAGTTTTAATGATTGGCCTTTTTATTATTTATTATAAATTATATATATATATAAATATGTATATAAATATATTTATCAAATTACTTTTGGCAAATCATACTCAATAATAATGATTTTATAGTTTTATTTATTATTGTAGTTATGATTTTTTACAAAAGTATTATTTTTAATATTATTTATTTTATTATTATTATTATTATTATTATTAAATCACGTTTACTATAGTCTCTCACACTAGAAATGAATATTCAAAATTCAATTTTATGTATCTAACGAAATAACAAAATAACTAGTATGTGATTACTTTAAAAATTATAGTATGAAAAACATTTTCTATATTTATAAAAATACGGTAAACGATATGTGATTATAATTTTAAATTATGCGATGTTTAATCAAAAATAAACTAAACAAATAAAATAAAAATATTTTTTTTAATGAGACGATAATATGATATATGGGTCATATAAAATGTTTTTTTTTTGAAGATGTTTTTTGAATTAAATTACAAAACAGAATATAATTTTATGTATTTTCAAGATATCACAAAAAAGAATCTGATTTTTTATTTAGTTAGTAATTTATACAAAAATAATTTCAATTTTTAATTTAACAAAAATTAGTAATACCTGTATATTACAAATTAGTATTTCAAGTAAATTGTAATTTATATTTACATTACATTATATTAGTTGATTAAATTAATTGATTAGTCAAGTATTATAATTGTGACATAAATCACGCGAATTTTAAAAATGTTATTTTATTTCTTATTATTTTTTGTGTTTGAATTAAATCAGTTATTACTTAATAATAAAAACTATTATTGATTTCATTTGTATTGAATGTAATCTCAAATATTCAACAACAACAACAAAAATAGCAGAACTAATGGTCAGAAAAGAGTTGAAAACGTGTAAAATATGTCTGAAAGAGGAGACAGTCGCCGATCCGGTGCTCATAGTATGCAACTGTCCTAACATTTGGGTACACAAATCGTGCGGCGAACAGATGCTCGAACTGACCGCTCAAACCAATTGCGAGTTTTGCCAATTTCCGTACCGTACGGAACGCTATGCCAACAGTTGGCTCCGGTATCTGTTGGAAACGCCCGAAGAGTTGTATGAATTTTGTGATGCACTCAGACGTACGATCTATGTTATACACATTTGGATCATAATTTTAGCACTAGTCGTACAATTGTCTTACCAGTGCTTGTCGTCGTCGTCGGCATACATAAGCTTATGGGTGTACTTAGTATTGGCTCTACTGATCACTTGTTTTAGGTTTTACGTAGACATCCGGATCTGGCAAATCTATTACAATCGGATAGCATTTAGTCTAATAGATTGGCGCAAAACACACTATTCGGTCGTTTTGTACGCCAATCCCGATCCCAGACCTCAAACTCAGGGCTAGAAATTTGTGTGACAGATAACAACCCCCGGATAACAACAAAAAATAAAAAGTGAATTTTTAGGTTTAAATATATATTACTGTATAAAACTGTTTTGTGTGTCTTATCATATTAGCATAAAATATGAGGGAAAAAATATATTCAATTTTATTCAGTTTTAAATAAATAAAAAAAATTATAATATGTTTTTGTTTGTATAGTGTATATTAAATTTGAGTTTTAATTTAGTAATATTAATCACTAATCATCTCTTTATATGGAAAATGTTATTGAAAATTAATTTACCGGTATATATCAATACTGTACATATGTATCATTTTATTGTATAATAATTATTAAACATTTTACGATATTATTAATATATATTTGGTAAAAAAGAGATTACTTTTATAGATAAATAATATGTTTGTTGCAATAAATATATGTAAAAAAATGTCGTAAAAATTATCTTAATTTTACATATCAGGAGTGACAATATTTTTTGCATATAAAAGCCATTAATTTTAACTCATAAATATAACTAAGAGATTTACCACACATTTTGTTGTAATATAACAACAACAACAATGTTTACTAATAATATTTTTAATTTAATTATATTATTAGTGATATTACTATTGACATCAAATCAAATTAGTCATTATTGGTGTCAAGATATTATACATTTGGCGACTACCGAAACAACAGTATCACAACTGGACAGTCAAAGTCAGGCAACGGTTACACTTATTTATCAAACATTACAACAAAATCAATGTTACAAACAAACAATTTCTGATATAAAAAATTGTACCAAAAGTAAGGCTAGTGATAATGATTTTGAATTATATCATAATAATCGCATATTTCAATGCTGTCAATTGGCAATTGAATTTGATTGTTCACTGTTAACTGCAAAGGTATTAATATATATATATTTGTTTTATTATATCATATTATTTGAAACTTATTATTATTATTATTAAATAAACTATATTTGACTATTTTATAGACTAAATGTAACACAATCTTGGAAAGTACTCTGAAACTAGCCATTGATAATATGAAATATCAGTTAAATAACGATAATAATGCATTATGTAAGGGTAATCCTATTGAAACTGGCCGAAAGTGGTCATTTAATAACATCAGGTGCTCTGGTAGTAGTTTTACATCAGGCCTACCAAATACTGTAAATATCACTATTTTGCTTATTATAGTTGCAATGGTAAATAATTATGTTTTTATACTAGCTTAAAAAAGTATTTATTTATTTATTTAAAATTGTATTAAATAAATAAAGATAAATAAAACAAATTTATATTGAATAATGTTGAAATTAATGTAAGAAAAAATTAATTGCATAAATAACTTTATTTATTTTTTTTAATTAATCACCTAATTTTAAATAGATTATCATTATCTAAACTATGCTTATATTCTATTACTATTTTTAATAGTTTATTCAATAAATTATTATTGAAAGTAAATTAAGTTCAAAAAAAATAATTAAATTACATTACGCTTATAACAAAAATATTTTAAAATAACATTAAAATAATATATATATATATATATATATATATGAATATCATAGTATTTGACAGCATTTAGTGTCATAGTATACACACAGTACTACCATTTTTATAATCTTTTTAGGTTATCATTAGTTATTAATTTAAATATAAATTTTAAATTGTAATTATTGTTTTTTAATGAATAAAATATTTTGTTTAAAAGTATTTGACATTTTTTAACACTTTGTCTTTTAGTTTATTGTAAAATTATTGGCATTTATCACAAATTAAAACAATTAACTTGAATCAGTGGCAATATTAATACCTCTGTTTTTTTTAAAAAAATTACACTAATTTTATACTAGTATTATAATAATAAATTAAAATTTCTAAATTAATAGTTTTGTATTGTATATAATATTGTAAGAGTTTTGTATTAATATATTAATGATTTGTAAGTACTGTCTACATGTTTTTTGATGATAGTGTAATAATATATTACTGGTATAGATTTTTTTGACATTGAATTTGATGTAATTATTATCCAATTATTAGCATTATATCGAAATTTATATTGGTAAGTTAGGTACACTATGATGGCATATTAAAGTACTACTCATAATAACATCAATAAGTATATGTAAATACAGTCTATTTTGATTGATTTACAAGTATTACATTAGTAAACATATTGCTTATGAATTTTATTTCAAATTGAAATGCTATTAATTTAAACTTTTAAAAATAATTTTAAATCATAAATAGCGTACTCAATAGCATTGATGTGTCATCAATTTAATATGAAATCAGATTATTTATTTATTTATCAAAAAAATCCAAATAAATATTTACAAAATTTATTCTGTATAATCAATAAATTCACATTCAATTAAAATTATTTAATAAATTATAATTTCTCAAATAAAATATATTTATTTTTTCAAAAAATGTTAAATATACTGAAAATAAGGAAATCGTTTATTTTTTATTGTTTGTAATTATTGTTTTTACAATTAATAGAATTTCTAATATTATAGAGATTTTTAAATATAAATAAAATGTTTTCTGACAGAAAAAACTATTAATAAAATAATAATTTTGTAATTAATTTTTTAAAAAACAAATATTATACTATACACTATACAGTACTATATATGTGTATGAAAAAAAACAATTAAAATACAAAACTTATTTAATTTCAAATAGTTGTGCTCCCGGTGTATGAGTGATGTAACTAATTGTTGATAAATTGCTTGAAAAATCATTGAAATAAATCATATAAGTAATAATATATTTTATTATAAAATCTTCGTATATTTCATCATATAATTCATGCATTTGTTGCTTTAGATAATAGTTTAGTCAATAGATATTTTTTTGCATTTATTATATAAAATAGTAACAACAAAAACATAATACTAAGTATATAGCATTCAATTAAACTATAACTTATAGTACAGGTATATTATTATTAATATTTTTGTTAATTCATTGAATAGATTTAAAATCATATAGTTATTATTATTATTTATCTATTTTTTTTGTTAAACATTAAAACATAAATGTGTGACATGTATGTCAATAGACAGTATATATTTACAGACAGTAAACACAAAAAAAACAAAACAATTAATAACATATTTTGTATATTTTTATTGTGTATCGAAAAAAAATTTATATATTATATAAATTGACTAATATTTTCCTGTTATCTTCGCACAGTCAGTCAGTATTTAAAACTATATTATCTTATTATTTATCAAATATAAAGTTTATATAAAAATCTATGAGTTTACATATTGTCATTATTTTTTCTTTCAATATATTATTATTATTATTATCGTTATTATTTATTTATTATTATTAATTTTTTTATATACGGTATATGTATACACCTCGTATGTATGTACTGTATGTATTTATATTAAATATATGTTAGTTTAACCTAAATAATATGTATTTATGTTTTTTTATTATATATATAAATATATATACATATACAGTATATATATATATATATATATATATATATATATATGTTGCTTTTCTTGAATTATTATTCAATTTAATAATAACAAACACTCAACAATTTTTTTTCGTTAGCATTTAAAAAAAACTCGTAAACATTTGAATTATAAACTTTAAATATCTTTCAAAAATAGCATAACTGTGTATTTTATTATATTTGTCGGTAGATATACAATACATATAACTTATAAAAAAAGATAGAGATTTGAAAAAATTTACGGTAAGATAACAGGCATTAAAAGATAAGACATCGTTTGATAATAATTTATGTAAATATATAGTCTAAATATATTATATAAATATAGATTTTTACATATATTTAAATATTTTTTTCATATATATATTAATATATTATAATATATAGATGTTAGTGTCAATGAAACATATAATTGAAAAGTTTGTATATCATTTTTTTATACAAACAAATAAATAATTCAATTTATTTAACATAATATGGTTGACCAGTCATGTCAATTGAATGACAAATAATTGCCAAATAAATTAAATAAATGCAATAATTAAACAAACTTTTGTATACTAATAAATAATAATAATAATAATAATAATATTGATGAATTATTATGTCTATTCAATTGGAAAAATATAATTAGAAAAAATGTAGAATATTTTTATGTTAAATCATCAAAAAAATGCCAATAGTGATAATATTTATTTAAAAAAAACTAACTATTGTAATGGATTTTTATTTATTTATGTACTTTCTATAGATTTAAGGATATAGTAGACTGATTTATAATGATATGATTGTTTTATATCCATATAATAATATTGGTTTGTTTGTAACATAATCTTCAAATTTAACGATCAAATATAATGTCAATAAAAAAATGTTGTATGACTGGAAAAAAATAAAACTTAATTTTATTGTATTTTTAATTTTATTTTATTTTAAACATTTGTTAATATTTTTAGCTAAAATTTAAATTATAACATACTGTTTGCCAATCGATAATTGCCTCCAGTTTTGAATCCAGTATTTTTTAAATATAAACAAGAGTTTTAGGTATTGTTATAAAAATAGCCAAAATTAAATGTATCGGAAATAAAAATTTAGTTTACTTTTATTAAATGATATATTATTTTTATTAGTAATAATAATTTATTATATTTTTAAACTATTGACACTTCAGGGGTAGTAATATTATTATAGTTATATTATACAAATACAAATATGTATATCAAATAATATTTAAAATAAAATACTTAGTTTAATATTGTATTCAATTAAATAAAATAATATTAGTTTATAAATAGTAAATATCGAAAATAATCTTAGTAGGATTAGTATTTTGATAAATATGATACTATAAAACTTTAAAAATATTAAAAGATTTTTTATAATTTTATAAAGTTTATTATATAAGGTTTTTGATTATAAACATAACATTTAATCCTAGAGCTCATAATGTATCTAATTTTAGTTTATTAAGCTTTTGTTGTTTAATATGTTATGACAAAATTAAAGTGCAATTTACAGTAAAAATTCAATATTATATTATTATATTCAATATAAAAGCAAATACAATATATTATTTATAATATATGCAAAATTGAAAACTAAATTATTACAAAATAATATTATCAAAAAAAAATTGTATCACATTTAATGAGTTATGCTGAAATACATTTTTAATTAATAATTATTTTTCAAAATAAAATTTCAAATATGCAAAAATTACTGTATAATTATAAGCAATAAAACAAAGTTCTTGGAATTGAATATAATAATAATAATAATAATAAAAATTATATTATAATAAATATAATTTAATGAAAATTGATTGAAAATTGATAGCAAATTATTGGACACTCCCTATAGTAAAAATCAAATTCAATTTTTAAATAAAATATTATTTTTCTCTAATCAAATAAGATAATAACCAAAAAGACAATTGCATTTTACATAAATTATAATAATATTCAGTTTTTTTCACAATTATAATTTGCATATTTCCAATCAGTAGGCAAAGCTAATTGAAATAATTATCATTAAATAATAGTAATAATAGTAATAATAATAATTAAAAAAAAATAATAAAAACTGACATTAAAATAGTAGCGAATAATATTAGCGACACTTTCTTGTCATTTGAGAGTCAAAAAACACCTGAAATTTTATATTTATTCAATTATATATAAATACTATATATATATATATATACAGTATATATACTAAACGTTTTTATTAGGAGTTTTCACTTCACGACCTGATTTCCCAGAGAACCCATAGGATAGGTATTACTGGAAATACAGCCAAAAAAACAAGAACCTGAAGGCGCTCTCTCAACAGTTTTCTATCGACAGTTAGGCTATACTACACACTGTTATTAGGAAACAGACCCTAAAACAGACAACTGGATGTTGAAAGCCTTGGATTTATTAATGAAAAACTCTGTTTAATATATATATTAATATACAGTATATATATATATTGATATATAAGTATATTTTGATACATAAGTGATATGATAGCAGTTTTAAAATTACTCCGTGGATTATAAATCTTTTTAAGTATAAAACTTTTAGTTTTTATTTCTCCTAACCATTGGATTGGAAAATAAAATAAAAATTTAAAGATTAAGAAAAAAACAAAAAAACTCAAAATTACTGATTATTAGTGACTTAAAACCCGATTTTCACTCTCAGATTCCGTCATTGATATTGATTTGCGATTCAAAAATTTGCGTTTAAATTAAAATAAAAAGTTCATTAAATGTGTTGCAAAAAATAACATTGCAATCGTGTGGTAATGTGTCAGTGATTTAATATGTAATAATAATAATAATAATTTATTTTATTTAATTAATTATTGATAAATTTTTTTGACTCATTTTTCGAGTTAAATATAGTGCAGTAGTTTATATATACTGTATGTGTGTATGAGTTTATGTGTTTAACTATTAAAAAATGTGAAATAAACTTTTTTTCACTATTCAATTGAAACTTTATGTTACTTTATTTTATTTCAAACAAAAAATAGTTGCAAAAAAATATGATTGCAATGATCAACCAATTTAAGGATATAATATCATCAAAATGTTTCATCAATGCCTATATATGCCGTCAATTAAATTGAAATTATTGCTATATATTGTACTGTTGTTGACTTGTCTGACCAAATGTGATACCAATAATAACACCGATGTTGTCGTTGACGACGACAGTGATTCAGTGGCCAGCGATGATGAGGCGGCCATACCTGAGGAAGTGGTCAACTTTTGTGAAGACAATTATATCGATTCGGCCTATTTTAACGGTTACGATATTATAGTGACCAGAGATGACTGGCTCTGGTATTACTATAAAGATTATCATAACCTGAGCTCACCATTTAGTCAGAAACAGTTCACTCAAGGTTTGAAATAAATATTATTTTTTTATCACAAATAATTGGTTATTTCAAAACGTTTTTTCCCGATAATATTATTTATATATATAATGATTACCTGCTTATTATTTTATTAGAAAACCTATCTAATTCTGCAAGTTTTATAAAATACAATATTATATATATATAAATATTATTTTATTATATTAATATATAATTATTTAATTATAAGTAAAGTACATTATAATTTTTATAATTTATAATTAACAATTTTTTGATGTGTATTTTTATTATATACAATTATTTATACTGTATATATTGATATTTTAGTTATTTACTCATAAATAGCTTTGATAGCACTGGTTATTGTATTATTGTAATGCTTGACATATAATTGTATAAATACAGTAATTGAAAATATGTTTATAAAGATTTATTTAGTATTAAATATTAATAATAAGTACATGTATTCTATATTTTTTATATATTTATATATATAATACTACAGCAACATAAAATAGCATAATAATATATTTATGAAATTTCTACTGTATTATATATTATACAGTCTGTATATAAATATTTTAAATTGTTAAAGCATTTTTCAAGTGAAATAAATTTTCTTATTATTCACTTAACTTTTACTCTCATGAGAAAGAGAGAGAGAGAGAGAGAGAGAGAGAGAGAGAGAGAGAGAGAGTACACTAAATTATAATGAAAACTAGTTGCTGTTATATAAATAAATAAATAAATAAATAAATTTATTGAAATTTGCGATCACTTTCTTACACTAATAAATGAAACTAAACGTCAAAACATTAAACCAAACTATTTTTCTCACTGTTAAGTATAATAAACAGTTATAACTTCGGGGGGTTTATGTTAACTATATTACTATAGTATACTAGGCTTTCAGTTAGTAATTTTTCAATCAATTTATGGATACATTTAGATATTTATTTTGTAATCATATATATAATCTCATTTTACAATCACATTTTTCTATACTATAAATTTTTTTAGTTTAATTGTGAAAATTATGCCATCGATTATATGTAATGTATAATGTATTACTAAAAAATTTTGTTTAAGGATAGAAATGTAAAATAAACTTTTATATACATTATATTTAATATATTATAATTATATGAATATATTTAAATCTTGTTGATTACATTTGCAATTTTATATTAACTAATGGACTATTTATTTACGCAAAATATTTTATTTATAAAATAAATAGTAATTTATATTAAATATTATAATGTAATAAATTTATATTTAAAAGATTAATTTTATTTAATGTAGACATTATAAAGTATAAATAATTTTCTAATGTTTTTAATAAAAATTATTATCTTATAATGAAATGTTTTTATTATAATATTAAAATTTAATAATATTATAGCAAGCAAACCAAAAACAAAATTATCATTTTTATTATTTGTTAACTAGTATATACTGTATTTTTGGATTATTATTTTTATTATTAATATTACAATAATTATTTAATCAAAAACTTTCAAAAAATCAAAAAAAAAATTATCTTATACTGTATATAAAAAATATAGTATTTATGAATGCCTAACACATCATACAGTACTTAACATAAAGATTAAATACTTGAACATAAAAAATAATAATCTTATAATTATAAAAAAAAATTATATATATATTTAATTTTTAAAAAAGATTTACAATTTATTTCATAATCATTATAAAACCATATATTAATTACACAAAGATGTTTGTGTGTATATTCACAAACTTAAAAAGGGGTCAATTTTCGTATAAATTTTGATTAAAATAAAGTTTTTTTTCAAGAAAAATGAAAATCTCTTGTGTTTTTTTATTCTTTATTTGGAAAATAATTAATTGAATTAACAAATAATAAATAACAGAAAAAATAAATAATTTCTCATAAAACACACACTAAAAGAATATTTGTATTGTAATTATTTAAGTAAGAGATTCATCATAAGTGCAAAATAAAACAAAATAATAATAATAATAATAATTAATTACAAAACTGAAAGGCAAACAACATATTTTTGTGTATTTTTTTTTAAGTATTATTATTATTATTAAAACAAAAGGACTAACAATAACAAGAAAATATATTTATATTTTCATAAAAACAATGAATCTTTACGTTTACTGTTTTAGTTAGTTTTAAAAATGACTAAATTGTTAGTCAAACATAACTGTTGTATTAATTTTGTTTATTTTATTTTTGTTGGTTTATTTGATGTATAGGCGATCACATTCAGGGGGCGTTCAACATATCAAAGATACCTAAATGTAATGTCGACGACAGTGTCGACTGTAAAGAGGTTCTCAAAATGCGAGATATGGCCGTCTATTTCCTACACAATAAGGCCAGGAGTCGGTCCTACTATAATCTGGACGTCCGAAACAGGAACGGCAGCCAAAAGCGCGTCAAACCCAAACACCTCCCGTGGGGTATGAAACAGGTTTGTATGGCAAACACACACACACAAAATATATGAGCATTTGATTTATTATTATTATTATTTTTAAAAAATCATATTTTTATTTTGCTATGAAAATTATACCGCTATTTAATGCCGCCTACAAAATTACATATTTGATATTAATTTTTTTTAAATATAAATAATTATAATCTTTATCTATATTTGACTCAACTATGTTATAATTTTTGTTTAATTGCTGTACTGTAGTTGTAATAGTGTTTAAAGTCATAAAAATATTTTTTTTATATATAAATATATAGTCTTAGGGTACTATATTTAAACATAAAAATAATAAAACATTTTAATTTATAAATTGTTAATTATTATTTTATACAAAAAAGTGTGTACTCCTCTATAATATTTTATATTTTAATTAAGTCATTACTACTACTACAATAATATACCTTATTATTTTTTAATAAATAATATTAACATTTTATAGGGTAAATAAAAATTTATGTTATGAAATACATTTATAATATGTAATAAATTTCAGATAACTATAAATTTTGGCGTACAAATTTATAAATATCATAAAAAAATATTGTACACTTAATTTATTAGTCAATAAAAAACATAATCTATAGTATTGTGTAACACTATTATATTGATATTGATATATATATATATATTGATTGATAATCAAATGTAACTTATTTTTTTGAAAAAAATAATATTTATTTTATTTGAGTTTTTTAAGGTAAGATTTATAAACAGATAAATCTCTCTCTCTCTCTCTCTCTCTCTCTCTCTCTCTCTCTCTCTCTCTCTCTCTCTCTCTCTTATTAATTAATTCACTGGTTTACAAAAAAAAAAAAATCATAGTTATGTGTCAGTCATACCTATCACCTAATAATCAATAAATATATGTAATACTAAAATAACGGTTCTGTGCCATAACTGTACCATTTGTTCAAAACATATACATGAGCTCAATGTTAAACAAGTGAGTTCAGTAAGTGTTTTAAATCTGTTAAAAATATTTAATCTCCTAATAATGCAATAAACTGATAACTGTCTGTTATATTACATTGAGTGACAACTATTGGTAGTTCAACAACAAACTGAATGAATTGAAAAGCAAAAATAATAACTAAAAATTTTAAATTGAAAATTAAGCCTTAATTTGCTTCATATACAGTATATTAAAAAAAAAGTTAGAAAATGCTATAATAATAGCAAACAATTTTTACTGTTAAATCTTCTATTGTTATACACAGTTATTACACACACATAAAGTAATTAACTATTTCTTATCAATAGTAATGTCTAACTCTAATGATAAGCACATGATTTTTCTGGCGATGGTTTTTAATGGCATTACTTTTTTTGTTGATGGTTTCATACCATCGTTCATCAGTTATTGTTTATGTTGTTGTTGTTGTTATTATTGTAGTTATTGTTGTTTAGTACCATTTGATGTCAGTAAACGGTTGCGTTTAAAATGCAATCAAATATCAATCAAAAATGAGAAATTAAATACTAAGAAAATTCTTATAAAATATTTGCCCCTTTTTTTGAAAAGTATTGACTGATTATTTTGCTGTCAACTAAATATAATTGTGGTTCCGTTTATTTTATTATATTATATTATTATTATAATAATAATATATAGGCTTATCTGTGATTATTATTATTAATATTATTGTAAAACTTCTCTATTTTTCTAGTAAATTATAATACTTAAAGATTATTAAAGCGTTTAACTTTTTAAAAATAAAATAAATAATAACTTATTTTTATTATACATTCTATAAAATGTTTCAATAAATTTATTTTTTAAAATAAAATTATCAAAAAAATGTATTAATTCATATGTTTTCTAAATGTATAGCAAAGTTTAGCAATAAAATTAATAATAAATAAATAAATTCATAAGTTAAGCAATTCACTTTATAAATTTTTAATTAACTTTAAAAATTAACATTTAATCATTTAATTATTTTATAAAAATGCATTAGCAATAATAATATGAATCATACTATTATGTATGGTAAATTAATCAATTATTTATTTTAATAATTTTTTTATTTGTATTATTTTTCAATCAAATATAAATAAAAATTTTGTTAAACAAATAAATTTCACAATAGGTTTATAAGTAATTTTATTTTTATTTGATTATTTGCTACAAAATAATATGTCAAAGTAAAACAAAATAAATAAGTGTTAATTAATTTATGATTATCAAGTGATTAAATACTAATAATTGTTTATCGTTTATGTTTTTATATTTATATCTAACCTGACCTAACATTATTTTATATGTTGTAATAAAGTTGTAATTATTATTATTATTATTATTACTAATCTTAATAAGTTGCTGCTCAAATATGTTTAATATTTAATAATATTTTTTAAAATTATTTTATTTATGTATTTAGTTAGTTTTTGTTTTTTAATGAGCAAATATATAGTAATTATGATACAGTGATTGTAAATTTTGATTTAAACAAATATTTTGTTTATTTGTTTTATATACTTTTAATTTTAAATTTTTGTTTTGTTTTTTTTTCATTAAATTAATAGCGATTTTTTTATGATTAATAAGATATTGCAAAATATTAATATATTATTTATTTTTTATTTATTCTAAATCATGTTGATAATTTTTCAAAATAATTTAGTTAAATGTCTATATAATATACAGTAATTATTTAAAATATTTAATTTATTTTAATATTTCATCTGCAATTTGATTTAGTTTTTTTTGTTAGAAAATAAATATCGTTACAAATATTAAAAATAATAATAGCTAATTAGTTGAAAATAAATGCACGAAATTATAATTTAAATGATTTCATATTTATATATTATTAATTTTTTTAAAAAATATTTCTAAATAAATGATTTAATCAACAAATTTAAACATTTGTTGACTGTCTTTACCAACTTAGGTGTTGTACCACAACTAATATGCCATTCAAACAATAATATCTTTAATAATTTTATTTTATTTAACTATAAAATTTATAAATGATAGGTGTTATTTTGCACAATAATTGTTATGATTACCAAAAATGTAATGGATATGTAATTAATGAAAACTTTTGGGTCAATTAATCTTACATTAAAATAAGTATATAAACATAATAAAAATAATTAAGTTGTTTATATTAAAACAAATAATAATAATAATAATAATAATATCTGACTTTAATTAAAAACATGAATTTTAATTTTAATTGCATTAATTGCAAAAATGAATTATGTATTGAGTATTGCATAAGCGATAAGTCTTACAAGTAATTAATTATACATTTTTTGTTTGTTTGTTTCTTTCTCTCTCTTTCTTTTTTGATGTTATTTAAAATCCAACATTAGGTGGGATTATTGGGCGGAAATTTATGGCCAAATGGATGGGAGGCCTATCAAGAGCACCGGCCGGTAGCCTATCTGCCGGCTCGCTATGAGATGATATTCATAATGAATGGCCGAAACTTTTCCAATACGGTGTTGGCCTGGAACTCGTTGGACACGAAAAACTGGAACAGTTCGTGGAGATATAAAGACATTGGCGATCAAGTGGTCTACACCGGTATGTTTGAAATGAATGGCATTGTCTATGCAATCGGAGAAACTAAAAACAGTATCGAAAGAGTTGGCAAAGTATACAGATATCATATGGCCGGACATAATGATCGTAAACTAACCGAAACTGTATGTATTAATAATAACCAATATTTAGGGGTTTTTAAGTTTTTATCATAAAAAAAATATTATTATATATAGATATAGTCCACTAAATATTGAATATTAAATTTTTAAAAATTTCTTAACTATCAATTTAATTAATGTTGAATGGTCATTTGGCAATAAAACTATGCCTCTAATAATTAATAGTTAATATTTTAGGTTTGACTAATATAGTTTGTATATAAATTGTATTATACTTAATATATTGTTTTTTTAACATAAAATAGTCGTTAATTATTTTTATAAGTAATTTTTGATATATAGATAATTTCCTGAATTCTTATATATATATATATATATACTGTATATATGATGTAATTTATTATATAGTATTTAAAAAATCATTTAAAAATAATATTTCCTATAAAATCAATTAAAAATATTTCAAAAATCTATCACTATCTACTATATTACAGTTTTTCTTAATTTTTTATTATCCATAAAATTGTCAAACATACGCTTAAAATGATTGATTTTTTTTTTGAGTAAAAACAAAACAAAAACTACATTTAAAAGCTATTAACTTTATTAGCTATAAATAAACATAGAAATTGTCAAATAATTGCAACATTACTTTCTATAAAAGTTTTCAATTTCAATCAATTGATTGATAATTTAATAAAAATAATTGTTTAGAAAGTGTTTAGTATTAAAATACACTATGTATTTATAATGTAGGTCTTAACCAATAACAACAAAATATAGTTTAATATATCGTATCACAATAATTGTTAATAAATTTATATTTATATTATACTCTATCTAAATATAGCACATGTACTGTATTTTAAAAACTACACTATAATTTCATCAAATATTTAATTATATCGATAGTATTATTATTATCCCGCAAAGTCTAAGCCAAACTTGATGTATATATACACTGTATGATTCATATACTCTAAGCTATTGTATAGTAATTTAGTTATTTTTAATTAAAAAAAAATAGTTATCAAATGAGTCTTAATTTTTTTTATTAGAGAAATAAATGCCAAACCAATTGAGCTCAAGACAAATGCCTTCCTATCACGCGATCAATCAGTTTATGGAAAAAAATATATTATTTATTTATTGTAATTTTTTTTTTTTAAAAAGTTATATAATAATAGATACAAAATAGAAATTATTTTTATATTAAACTTTGATTAAAATAGTATATAATCATTGGTATTAAAGTTTATTAAAAAAAATAACTAAACAAAAACAAAATAAAATAAAATTGAAAAAAGTAATAATTTAGTTTAATATTAAAATCGTTTTTTGTTAGTAAATTAAATAATAATAATAATAATTAAAACAACTTTTTATTCCACACAAATAGCACCAAACAGTGGACGACTTTTTCGGTTGTCCCGAAAAACCACAAAAACGCCAATCAATAGTCAACACCATACGTACCAATCGCGAGGTCCGTACGGGCAGTATATTGAACGGCTCGTCGTCGTCCAAATCGGTGACCACCGATGAAGACTCGATACTCATATCGATATTCATTGGTATAGTCATTACGGCGTGTCTGACCACAATCGTCTTGGCCTTCCTGACCATCACCGGTATTACATATTATTATTTTTGTGTCCATAAACGGCGCAAACGATTGTCACGTTTGACACTCAATGCATACAATCGTTTCAAATATTGACTTTTAAAAAATTTTTATTTTAAAAAACCTCAAATCACAACAAACTACTACTACTACTACCACTACTACTTAAATGCACATATTTTGAACAGTAAATCAGTAAATATTTTTGATTTATAATAATTATAGTAATATCAAAAATTTTAGTTGTAGGTTTTTTGTTAAAAATAAATTAATTTAATTGACATTTTATTCACACGACAAATATAAATAAATATATATAAATAAAAATATATTTATTTTTTTGATTGAATGCATTGATTTTCAAACTGTGTGTTTCATTTGACCCCCTTTTTCGTGTCGCAAACCTCTTTATTGATCACCTGATAGGCCGCAAAAAGTCTAAATTAAGCGACAGTCACATCATTGAGTCGACAGTACCGAAACAGATGCCGGTCATTGGCCTCGACTACAGTCCCCGACAGACGTCCAACATATCCCGATTCGACTCCATGTCATCCATAACAGCCATTTACTCGCAGATCAGTCGACCGCCAAACAAGACCAGCAAAAAAAGTATCGATTATACCGTACATGAAAACAATCAAAACAATTGTTATTAACATTTTAATTAAAATAAACTGTTGTTAAAATTTAATGTCACTTTTTTTAATACTATTTGTATTGTTACTTAAATATATACACAAATTTTCATAATGTGTGTATAATTTATTATTAGTTTTTTATGGATAGTATTTAATAAAATTTATTTTATTTTTTTTTATTAATTAATGTGTAATTTATTTAATCACAAAATATTTTTTGCTATATTATTAATACTAATTTAGTATATGTATTGAATACATAGTAATATATTTAGACTGATAAACAATTGATTCAACTTATTAAAACAACAATTTTTTAACTTAACCAATAAAAAATTTAAAACAAATATTTCCATTATTATATTAGTTAAGTAAACTAATAATAAGTAATCATAATTTATATTAAAGTAAAAAATTTTATAAAGTTTAGAAATTATTATTTTTTTTATTAATATTTGGTAAAATTTGTGTGTACATTATATAAAATTGATATAAAATATTAAAAACATTATATAAATTCATTTTTTTTGACAATTTTTTTCATTAACTTTAGTTTACTGGTATTATATATAATACAATATTGATTTTTAATTAAATACAATATTTTAATAAGTTTTACAGATTGCTAATGTAATTAATTAATAAATATTTTTAATTCAAAAACAAAATAATTACAATAATTAATATACAGTATATACTAGTAAACAAAAAATTAAAAATATTTATATAATTATTATTATTGTTTATTTTAAACAAAAAAATGAGTATTTGGATAATAGATAAATTGATTACTAGTTTTATATCAATATTTATTATAATTAATTTTTGTCAACAATCTCAAGTCAATGCAAATAAAATACTTCCTAAACAAAACAATGAAAATCCAATTGGACATATATTTTCTACATTTGGAAAAGTAACCATGCTAATTATTTACTAATAACAATTATTTTTAAATTAATTAATTTATGATTTAATTTTTTTATATTTGATACCTTGTTTTTCAGGTTTTTGATAATGTTAAAAAGGTATTAATTAATTATATTTATTTATTTAAATATATAATATCTTAATTATTATTTTTTTATTGATATAATACTGTATTAAATTATAATATCAACTATTTTTTTAAATAACTATTAATATTATTATTTTTTTAAACAAAGAAATTTGTTGATGTAATACAATGGCTTACAGACCGGCGACGAAACCGGGAATTCATTATAGTTATTGCCTCCAAAATGAGGAAATGGCTGTTTTGGGAACAAAACAAAACATCAGATAATCGGATAAAAGACAGAAAAATTGTTTATACAAATCCCGAATTTAAGTCACTCTGTTTGGACCCGACTTTCACTGATATGGACTCTAGTCTCGATGGGTCCGAGATATTGATTTTCAAAGACGACAAGTTTTACGTAATGGAAAGTTAGTCAACAATATACAGTTTGATGATAACAATCTGTATTTTTTTTTAAAAAAATTATTTCTTAATGTAATGTAATAATAATTTTATCTCTGAATAACTGTCATTTAGATTTACGGTACGGATCGGGAACTTTGTTGGCCAGCGGACTGACCAATAAATTATTTCCAAACTTTGATGACAAAAATTTTACATCAATGTTGAGCATCAAAGAGGGCGAACTCAGAGGCAATATGTTTGCCTTTTATAACAACCAAATGACGTCCGGCTGGCGGACCAGCGGTTGGTTTACAGCAAAGACTGAGAATTATCAAAAGAAAACACCGATTAAATCATTGCCAATAAATGGCTTTCAGACTGTATTTCATAACAGAAATATTAATAATCCACTTCTTGTAGGACTCGATGGTAAAAAAGTATGAATACAATTAGGTTTTTATTTTATTTAAAAAAATAAATAAATATTGAATAAATCAATTAATTAAATTATATCACTATTTACACCCAACAACAACAAAATCAGGTCTATTACTATAAGGTGGTAAACAAGACATTTGTAATGATAAAACAAACAACTAATGACAAGTCTGTAGAAAGACTTCCGCCGGATATTACAACTTCTTTTTCAATGCCCAACGGATACACATATCTGTTTCGCGGCAAACAGTACTGTGTCCGCGAGTTATACCCCGAGGAGGAGGAGGAGGAGGAGGACGATAGACAGCCGGTATGTCATAAATTGAAACTAATTGAATGCCAGAAAAAACAACTATTAAATAAATAACCTCTCAGTGCAAAGTATGGCTGGATTCGCGTCTATTTCTCGGCTGTTTTGGTCAATACCCTCCGCCATACAGTCTGGAAAGCGATCGGAAACAAGAACTGCAAAACTTTGAAACTCGAGAACAAACCGAATATCAAGAAAGTCTGTGCAAAGACTTGAAGATCACTGGACTAACGCGTAATGTTACTGATCTGACACAACTAGTGTTCAGAGGTGACCACTATTGGGTGATTGAAAACTTTCCGCAAAATTCTGTGGCCGTTCGTCACGGTCTGATAGCCGACAAATGGCAAGGATTTGAGAAAACTCCTGATTCGGTGATATTTGTCAGCGAAGGTCGTCATCTGAGAGGACAGCTAATTGAATTCAATGGTAACAGCTATCAACAGTGGCTAAACAATGGCAGTCGACTAGTGGATGGACATCAAAAGTTTGCCAAAACTAATGCCATTTTACAAAACTTGGATATTCATGAACCTATTGCAGTGGCATTTAATGACAATGAGGTATAATTTGTTTTTATTTTGTTTAATTAAAATTATTACATTTAATTTGTAATTTCTAATAAGATAAACTATGTATCAACAAATGGCACCAAATTAAATATAATGAAAAGTTATAAATATAATAAATCTAAACAATTGTGGCCCACAGGGCTGACCGCCGCCTACTATATCAATGAATTTAATATATATTTGTTTAGAGAGGATCGGTATTGTTTGAGAGGTTGGCATTGTAATGACACGGCAACCAATTGTGTGAGTATTTGATTTGATTTTATATACCGGTATATACTATATATATAGTAATTTTATGATATTTTAATTAATTAAGAAATAAATTACTTATTTCTCTATTTTTTTTATCCCCAAAGTGTCAAAATTGGTTGAACGCTAAAAAACTATTCAGATGTTAAAAACAATATACATTTACTATAATTAACTAATTAATTAAAATTGCTTTTTAACGTTATTTATTTAGTTTTACAAAAAAATATATATTTATTTAATTTAACAAATTAATTTAATAAATAAAAAAAATATTTATAATAATAAAAGTAAAATGCCTGTATATTATTTTTTAAATAATAATTTTATATTATTAATACTATTAATATGCTTTTTAATACAAAATTATTGCCAAACGGATCCCAATGATGATCAAAGCACACCACAATCATCAACAGTATTATCAATTGATGGAAAAAATGATAGAATTAATCCCAGAATACCAGCTGTATGTTTCAGATCAATAGATACTACTATTTAATTTAGATTTAAAAATATTAATTTTTGTATAATTTTTTTTAATAGTTTAATATAAACGACTTTTTAAATAGCAAACGAATTGAAAGAGAGAGATCTTTGACTGAAATAAATCAATTACTACACAATTGGGTCAATCATGAGAAGACTTTGCTCGACAAAGTCATTAGTCTGACTGATGGTAATAATAATAATCCTAACAAACATCCAAATGAGCCCAATATTGACGATTTAGTTGACAAACTTAAGCCAAAAACAAGACAAAAACATCCAGAAATTAAACAATTGACTAATCGGACAATTGTTTATAAAAATAACGATTTTCGGGCCTTTTGTGAGAATCCGGTCATCGATTCGGTTGACTCTAATCTTGACGGCACCGAAATTATTGTGTTCACTGGCGACAAGTTTTTTATAATGGAGAGTATGTTATTTGATATATCAGTTTTTAAAAAAAAATAATAATAATACTATAACTAATAAACAAAATATTATATTTTATATATTAATATAATTACTATTGATTATAAATTTACAACAAAAACAACTATAATAGATCTACGTTACGGTTCGGGTAATATGATTGTTAGTGGATTAACCAAACAATTATTGCCAGACTTTCAGATTAAAGATTTTAGGACTGCGCTGATTGTCAAAGAAGGAGATATGAGAGGACATGTCTACGCTTTTTATAAGGACCGGACAGTATCCGCCTGGAGTCCTAATGGCTTATATAAGATCAGACACAGCCTTATGTTTAACAGATATCCAGTCCATGGACTACCTGTTGGTGGACTGTCCGCTGTTATAGATAACCGCAATCCAAATAATCCAATGCTTATAGGTTTTCAAGGAAAACAAGTAAAACTAGAATTAAAATTTTGTTTTTCTTTATCAAACAAAAAAAATTGTTATAAAAAAAATAGGTCTACTATTATGAAGTGTCCGACAAAAATATCAGTGAAGTCAAACGGGTCGATCACACTGAAAGCCGAGAAAGATTTCCGTCGGACATAACGGCAGGCTTTTCGCTGAACAACGGCTTCATCTATGTATTCAAAGGCAACAAATACTGTGTGAGAGAAATGATTTACGAGTCGACAGATAAGGATCAGTATGTAAGACATATAAGTCTTTTTAAAATTATGACTTCTGAGAGAAAAACAAATTAAATTTTGTTTTTTTATATTTAAATGGTATAACCAGTGCAATGTCTGGTACGACATCCGGCGATTTTTGGGCTGTTGGGGTCAATACAAACCTCCGTACAGTCTCACCAATTATCAATCGTCGCAACAAAACAATGATTTTCGACGAGACTTTTGCAATGACCTTAAACTGAATGGTATATCCAATGATATCGACGGAAATATTATTTTGTTTCGCGGCAATCAATACTTTCTGTTGAATCACTTTCCCTATGAAACGATTTTTGTTGGCAGCGGACAAATCAGTGATCGGTGGCCGGGGTTTAAGTCGACAGAAGTCGATGCTATAGTTGTGGCCGCTGAGGGACGCAAAATGAGGGGACATTTGATTGTCTTCAAAGGTAATAAAGCCGAGCGAATGGATAATAAAGGAAACGTGAAGATAGTATCGAAATCGTTGACATCATTGAGAGCTGTCCTACAAAATAATGAGATGATATCGTCGATGATGATTGGATTAGGTCTTAATTTGGTCGGTAATACTATTGCTGCTACTATTAATGTGTGATTACAATAGTTGTGATAAATATAAAATATATATATATTTTAAAAATACAGATTAAATATTTGTCGATAAATAATTCTGAGCTGAAAATTGTAAAAAATGTTACTTACGATGAAAGCACTGCCAACTGGCCATTGGGTGTGACGGCAGGTATCGTATTAAATGATGACATTTATCTGTTTATTGGCGATACCTATTGTGTACGCAAATGGAAATGTGATGATAAACATACTAAATGTGTTAGTTTTTTTTAAATAATAGTTAGTTTGTTTTTATACAATTATTTAATTATATTTTTTATATTATTTTTTTATTTATTTTTGTTAGTGTAAACATTGGAAAGATATTCGTAAATTGTTTGGTTGTTAATTATATTTATATCAATAAATAAAATAAGATAATTAAATATAAATTTATGTACATTAATATTTTTTTTAAATATATAATTAATATATAATTTATATATTAAAAATCAAATGTCGAATAGATTATATATATTTATGTTTTATTATTATACAAAAAATAAACTTTGTTGGGATTGAATACTGTCCGGGCGTTGGCTTTAATGTCTAACGGCTTCAACGACATGGACTGACCCTCGGACTCTTCGTCTCGGATTTTAATGACAACTTTTCCCATATGTTTTCCCGATGACATAAAACGGAACGCCTCTTCTGATTCGTCAACAGTGAATATACTTCTGTCCAGTGGCCGTACGGTTCCGTTTTTGATGCCTTCTTCTATCAGTTCCCAAATGAGTTTCCTATCATTTAACAAACTTTTCGGTGTATTTTCATCGACAGTAAACAAGGCGTCCAAAAGAATTCCGTGAAACGACTTGTTTTACAGCATTTCATTCATATCTATAAAAAAAATAATTTAATATTGTTTTTGTGCTTTTATTTTCATTTTATACCTAATCTTGTATTTACAGACATATCATATTTGCCAATCTCAAGGAACCGGCCGTTATCTGCCAAACACTCGATACTGACTTTGAGTTTGTCTTCAGACAGTGAGTTGAGTACCAAATCTACACCTTTACCTTTGGTTGCATTCATTACATGTGTTTTGAAACTCAAATCGCGAGATGAAGAAAAGTTGCTATCATTTAATTTGGGAAACAATTTCTTCAGATATTCTCGTTTGGCCATTGATCCGACCGTAACAAACACTTGACAACCCATATTCAAACATATATTAATGGCCGCCTGACCGACACCACCACTACCCGAATGGATCAAAACTTTCTCCCCATTTTTCAGATGTCCTCTGATTATTAGCGAGTAGTAGGCGGTAGAGTAAACACAAGGAACAGTCGACGCCTCTTCCATTGACCAGTTGTCAGGTATGGGCCATAAAAAGTCGGGATCGTCAACAATACAGGTAGTGGCCAATGCTTTAGACGGAATCATTCCCATCACTCGATTGCCGTTTTCATCTCTTCCTGAAAATTCTAATCCAAGTATACAGTCCTGTAGTGCCATATCTCCGGGCAAAGCGTCGGGCGGTAGTCGACCTATAATTAGAGAAATTATTATAAATTAAATATTCTATTTATAGTTTATTAGTTATATTATTATTAGTTATATTAGTATCTAATGATCGTTACCCGTGGCCAACATAATGTCTCTAAAATTGAGTGCCGAATAATAGATGCGACACATAATCTGGTTATCTTTGCGACCGATCGGCCAATTCTTATGTTGACATTCATACCACTTAAGACTCGATAGATCTCCTTTAGTACTTGTATTCAGATAACAGTGATCTGTTAGTATACTCTTATAGATGGATTGCATAACATTTGGTTTATAATATCCCCAATGATTGTCGCGATAGACATTGTAAACCAAATCTTTGCTCATTATATCAACTAATGTTTGTTTATCGTGGATCAGATCGCCTTTAAAAGTCCCATTAAAATTAAAAATACATCGAACTCTTTGACCGTTAACTTCGCGCCTCAAACTACAGACCAATCCGAGGATACCATTTTTGGAAGTGTCGTCAGCAATTAGCCACAAGTTTTCGCCCTCCGGTTTATTGTGGCGTTGCACACTTTTCTGCCTTTGATCTAATCGTTTTAGCGTTCATTGTGTGTGACTTCTGGTTAAGCAATGAACGGATCAGCTTTTCGCTGGAAGTAAAACAAGATCTGAAAACAATCTGAAAGAAACCGTTTGATTTCAATGAATCCCAAATCGATTGACACAATTCGACTAAATTGATGCCATCGTTGTTGTCATTCTTATAGATAATACAATCCATATCTTTCATTGTTGTCAGAACTGTTGACTCATTTGTTGGCCGCAACAAATCAAACTTTTTCCTCAAATTTTCAGCCATTTTCTCACAACATTCGACATAATCTTTGATCTGTTCCGCGTCATCGTAAGTGTCATAGTTTTCAATGAGTCCATCAAATCGTTGAAAACTATAGTCTCCAACAACTACTGAAGTTAAGCCAAGATTTCGTTGAATTATGTTTGCCTTCATTCCTCTAAATTCGAGACCTTTGGTCACACATATACGGGTGTCGTAGTCGAAGAAGGCTTCTAGATGTGGCGTTTCACCACCCAATGTGGCCACTTCTTGGAGTAACAGTTTCGGATCGACTCGTAACAGATCCAACTTTACAGGAATAAACAGCCCTTTAGTATCGACGCCGAGTATACTAATTTGAATTATATTGTCGGCAAAAACCTCCCAATTATCTGTCCACTCAATCAATGCCTTGACTTTTCTGTCCTCAACGAAAGCCTCAGAAACGCACTGAAAACTTGGTCCGTAATCATAGCCTCTGAGTCGAAGACCAGTATAGATGTCTCGTTTCTTGAATACTAGATTTTCGTCTTTGCGAATGCGATACGAATTCTCATCCAAATAGTACTGAAACTCGAGACCCGTTTTCAGAAACTGAATATTACCGGTGACAACAACCGTACCGTTTTCTGTGAGAACAAAGTCGCCGTTTGTCGTATCAATAGTTGTCGCTAATTTGATCTCGCGATTCGGCGGCATAATGGTCGCCCTGTGAAAGATTACATCACGAAACTCAACGGGAACTTCAAAATATTCGGTATTATGATAGGCGGCTAAGTGTTTCCATATTAACAATAAATAACCGGTTCCAGGAAACAGGTTTCAGCCATCGATTATGTGTCCCGCTATATACACATCGTCTTTATCCTTATATATGACGGTATGAAATAATAAAATAAAAATAAAATTAGTGTAAATTATTTTTGTGTTTGTATTTGAATAGTTTGGATTAAACTGTTATTAGTGTAAATTATTTTTGTGTTTGTATTTGAATAGTTTGGATTAAACTGTTATTTGTGTAAATTATTTTTGTGTTTGTATTTGAATAGTTTGGATTAAACTGTTATTTGTGTAAATTATTTTTGTGTTTGTATTTGAATAGTTTGGATTAAACTGTTATTTGTGTAAATTATTTTTGTGTTTGTATTTGAATAGTTTGGATTAAACTGTTATTTGTGTAAATTATTTTTGTGTTTGTATTTGAATAGTTTGGATTAAACTGTTATTAGTGTAAATTATTTTTGTGTTTGTATTTGAATAGTTTGGATTAAACTGTTATTTGTGTAAATTATTTTTGTGTTTGTATTTGAATAGTTTGGATTAAACTGTTATTTGTGTAAATTATTTTTGTGTTTGTATTTGAATAGTTTGGATTAAACTGTTATTTGTGTAAATTATTTTTGTGTTTGTATTTGAATAGTTTGGATTAAACTGTTATTAGTGTAAATTATTTTTGTGTTTGTATTTGAATAGTTTGGATTAAACTGTTATTTGAATAGTTTGGATTAAACTTATTTTTTATTTTTGTGTTTGTATTTGAATAGTTTGGATTAAACTGTTATTTGTGTAAATTATTTTTGTGTTTGTATTTGAATAGTTTGGATTAAACTGTTATTAGTGTAAATTATTTTTGTGTTTGTATTTGAATAGTTTGGATTAAACTGTTATTTGTGTAAATTATTTTTGTGTTTGTATTTGAATAGTTTGGATTAAACTGTTATTTGTGTAAATTATTTTTGTGTTTGTATTTGAATAGTTTGGATTAAACTGTTATTTGTGTAAATTATTTTTGTGTTTGTATTTGAATAGTTTGGATTAAACTGTTATTAGTGTAAATTATTTTTGTGTTTGTATTTGAATAGTTTGGATTATAATTTTTATTCTCGTGCTTTAATGCATGATTAATAATTTCTATATATTAAAGTTTGTTTTTTTACACTATGTTTATGTATGTGGGGTCAGTTATGTTATGTTAGATTTGAGTATGTTACGATCGGAAGTATAAAGCCCAGTGATAAAACAATGTTTTTTCAACGGAAAATACTTTTTTGGGTCCTAAAAAACATTAAGTGATAAAAATAAAAGTGCGGAAAAGCCTAAAACCTACTCAAATCTAACATAACATAACTGACATACATAAACATAGTGTAAAAAAACAAACTTTAATATATAGAAATTATTAATCATGCATTAAAGCACGAGAATAAAAATTATAATTATTAACAATTAAAAAATAATTATAAAAACATTTTCATAATATAATTATATAATAACATGTTGTACGTTCTCAACCTAATCTAAATTTCAATGTTAACCTAATCTATACAGTACTGGGGTTACCGAATCTGTGTTTGTCGCGTTACCTAACCTGGTGTTTGATCCGCAACCTTAACCTAATTATAATGGTATTACACAAATGTTAACATAACCTAACCTAATGTATTAGTGTTCGCTCCGTTACCTAACCTGGTGTTTGATCCGCAACCATAACCTAATTATAATGGTATTACACAAATGTTAACATAATCTAACCTAATGTATTAGTGTTCGCTCCGTTACCTAACCTGGTGTTCGATCCGTAACCTAACCTTATTTTCAATGGTAACTTAACCTAATCTATATAATACTGGGGGTTTAAAAAAAATTATTCTATCGAATAATTAATATTAAAAATATTAATCTCGCGCTTAGTTCTAAAAATAATGTATTATTATTAAGTTTTATTAATAGTAATATTCTCGCGCTTACAATAACAATTAGTTAGATTACTGTAATGTTATGCTATGTATGTCAGGTCAGGTATGTTAGGTCAGTTTTGAGTAGGTTTTAGGTGTTTCCGCACTTTTATTTTTATCGGAATATGTTATTTAGGACCAAAACAAGCATTTTCCGTTGAAAAAACACTGTTTTATCACTGGGCTTTAAACTTCCGATTAACCGATTAAACTGTTTTTAGTGTAAATTATTTTTGTGTTTGTATTTGAATAGTTTGGATTAAACTGTTATTTGTGTAAATTATTTTTGTGTTTGTATTTGAATAGTTTGGATTAAACTGTTATTTGTGTAAATTATTTTTGTGTTTGTATTTGAATAGTTTGGATTAAACTGTTATTTGTGTAAATTATTTTTGTGTTTGTATTTGAATAGTTTGGATTAAACTGTTATTTGTGTAAATTAATTTTGTGTTTGTATTTGAATAGTTTGGATTAAACTGTTTTTAGTGTAAATTATTTTTGTGTTTGTATTTAAATAGTTTGGATTAAACTGTTTTTAGTGTAAATTATTTTTGTGTTTGTATTTCAATAGTTTGGTTTAAACTGTTATTAGTTTAAATTAATTTTGTGTTTGTATTTGAATAGTTTGGATTAAACTGTTTTTAGTGTAAATTAATTTTGTGTTTGTATTTGAATAGTTTGGATTAAACTGTTATTTGTGTAAATTAATTTTGTGTTTGTATTTGAATAGTTTGGATTAAACTGTTTTTAGTGTAAATTATTTTTGTGTTTGTATTTGAATAGTTTGGATTAAACTGTTTTTAGTGTAAATTATTTTTGTGTTTGTATTTGAATAGTTTGGATTAAACTGTTATTTGTGTAAATTATTTTTGTGTTTGTATTTGAATAGTTTGGATTAAACTGTTTTTAGTGTAAATTATTATTGTGTTTGTATTTGAATAGTTTGGATTAAACTGTTTTTAGTGTAAATTATTTTTGTGTTTGTATTTAAATAGTTTGGATTAAACTGTTTTTAGTGTAAATTATTTTTGTGTTTGTATTTGAATAGTTTGGTTTAAACTGTTATTAGTTTAAATTAATTTTGTGTTTGTATTTGAATAGTTTGGATTAAATTTTTTAATTAAATTATTTTTGTGTTTGTATTTGAAATAGTTTGGATTAAACTGTTATTTGTGTAAATTAATTTTGTGTTTGTATTTGAATAGTTTTGTATTAAACAAATGCATAATTTAGTGTAAATTATTTTTGTGTTTGTATTTGAATAGTTTGTATTAAACTGTTTTTAGTGTAAATTATTTTTGTGTTTGTATTTGAATAGTTTGGATTAAACTGTTTTTAGTGTAAATTATTTTTGTGTTTGTATTTAAATAGTTTGGATTAAACTGTTTTTAGTGTAAATTATTTTTGTGTTTGTATTTCAATAGTTTGGTTTAAACTTTATTAATTTAAATTAATTTTGTGTTTGTATTTGAATAGTATTTTAATTAAACTGTTTTTATGTAAATTATTTTGTGTTTGTATTTGAATAGTTTGGATTAAACTTTATTTGTGTAAATTAAACCACACAATTTGTATTTGAATTAGTTTTAATTAAACTTTTTTATGTAAATATTTTTGTGTTTGTATTTGAATAGTATTTTAAACTTATAATTTGTAAATTAAATTTGTGTTTGTATTTGAATAGTTTGGATTAAACTGTTTTTATGTAAATTATTTTTGTGTTTGTATTTGAATATTTGGAATTAAAATTTTAAGTGTAAATATTGTTGTGTTTGTATTTGAATATTATTTTAAACTTATTTTAATATGTAAATTATTTTTGTGTTTGTATTTGAATATTTGTAATTAAAATAATTTTAAATAAATTAATTTTGTGTTTGTATTTGAATATTATTTTAATTATAATTTTAAATGCAAATATTGTGTGGTTTGTATATGAATATTATTTTAATTATAATTTTAAATGCAAATATTGTGCGGTTTGTATTTGAGTATTATTTTAAAATTATAATTAAAATAATATTCAAATACAAACCACACAATATTTGAATATTATTTTAATTATAATTTTAAATGCAAATATTGTGTGGTTTGTATWTGAATATTATTTWAAAATTTTAAAATAATATTCAAATATTGTGTGGTTTGTATTTGAATATTATTTTAATTATAATTTTAAATAAATATTAAAATAATTTTAAAAATTTATTGTGTTTGTATTTGAATATTATTTAAACTTGAATATTATTTTAATTATAATTTTAAATGCAAATATTTATTTTTGGTTTGTATTTGAATATTTGGTTTAAAATTATAATTAAAATAATATTCAAATATTGTGTATTTGTAAATATTATTTTAATAATAATTTTAAATAAATTTGTGTGGTATTTGAATATTATTTTAATTATAATTTTAAATTAAATATTGTGTTTGTATTTGARTATTATTTTAAAATTTTTAAATAATATTYAAATACAAACCACACAATATTTGAATATTATTTTAATTATAATTTTAAATGCAAATATTGTGTGGTTTGTATATGAATATTATTTTAATTATAATTTTAAATGCAAATATTGTGCATTTGAATATTATTTTAAAAATTAAAATAATATTCAAAATATTTTTAAATATTATTTTAATTATAATTTTAAATAATTTGTGGTTTGTAAATATTATTTTAATTATAATTTTAAAATAATATTCAAATACAAACCACAATATTTGCATTTAAATTATTTAATTAAAATAAATKCAAATATTGTGTGGTTTGTATATGAATATTATTTTAATTATAATTTTAAATGCAAATATTGTGCGGTTTGTATTTGAATATTATTTTAAAATTTTTAAATAATATTCAAATACAATCCATACAATATTTGCATTTAAAATTATAATTAAAATAATATTCAAATATTGTGTGGTTTGTATTTGAATATTATTTTAATTATAATTTTAAATGCAAATATTGTGCGGTTTGTATTTGARTATTATTTTAAAATTTTTAAATAATATTCTAAATACAAACCGCACAATATTTGCATTTAAAATTATAATTAAAATAATATTCAAATACAAACCACACAATATTTGAATATTATTTTAATTATAATTTTAAATGCAAATATTGTGTGGTTTGTATTTGAATATTATTTTAATTATAATTTTAAATGCAAATATTGTGTGGTTTGTATTTGAATATTATTTTAATTATAATTTTAAATGCAAATATTGTGCGGTTTGTATTTGAGTATTATTTTAAAATTTTTAAATAATATTYAAATACAAACCACACAATATTTGAATATTATTTTAATTATAATTTTAAATGCAAATATTGTGTGGTTTGTATATGAATATTATTTTAATTATAATTTTAAATGCAAATATTGTGCGGTTTGTATTTGAGTATTATTTTAAATATTTTAAATTAAATAATGTGTTTTGTATTAATATTATTTTAAAATTATAAAATATTCAAATATTTGCATTAAATTATAATTATAATAAAATTTGTGTGGTTTGTATTTGAATATTTTAAATGTAAATATTGTAATTTTGTATTTGAATATTTTTTAAAATTTTAAAATAATATTCAAATATATTTGAATATTTTAATTATAATTTTAAATGCAAATATTGTGTGGTTTGTATTTGAATATTATTTTAATTATAATTTTAAATAATATTCAAATTGTATTTGAAATATTTGCATTTAAAATTATAATTAAAATAATATTCAAATACAAACCACACAATATTTGAATATTATTTTAATTATAATTTTAAATGCAAATATTGTGCGGTTTGTATTTGAGTATTATTTTAAAATTTTTAAATAATATTTAAATACAAACCACACAATATTTGCATTTAAAATTATTTAAAATATTCAAATATTGTGTGGTTTGTATTTGAATATTATTTTAATTATAATTTTAAATGCAAATATTGTGYGGTTTGTATTTGAATATTATTTWAAAATTTTAAAATAATACTCAAATACAAACCRCACAATATTTTGTTATTTTAATTAAATTTTATTTGTGTGGTTAATATTCAAATTATGAATATTATTTAAATAATTTCAAATATTGTGCGGTTACTAATTTTAAATGCAAATATTATTTAAAAATTTTTAAAATAATATTCAAATACAAACCACACAATATTTGCATTTAAAATTATAATTTTAAATAATATTCAAATGTGGTTTGTATTTGAATTTATTATTTTAATTATAATTTTAAATGCAAATATTGTGTGGTTTGTATTTGAATATTATTTTAATTATAATTTTAAATTTATTGTGTGGTTTGTAAATTATTTTAAAATTATTTAAAATAATATTCAAATACAAACCACACAATATTTGAATATTATTTATAATTAAAATAATATTCAAATATTGTGTGGTTTGTATTTGAATATTATTTTAATTATAATTTTAAATTCAAATATTGTGTGGTTTGTATTTGAATATTATTTTAATTAAAATTTTTAAAATAATATTCAAATACAAATATTGTGTATTTTGAATATTATTTAAAATTATAATTAAAATAATATTCAAATATTGTGTGGTTTGTATTTGAATATTATTTTAATTATAATTTTAAATGCAAATATTGTGTGGTTTGTATWTGAATATTATTTTAATTATAATTTTAAATGCAAATATTGTGTGGTTTGTATTTGAATATTATTTAAAAATTTTAAAATAATATTCAAATACAAACCACACAATATTTGAATATTATTTTAATTATAATTTTAAATGCAAATATTGTGTGGTTTGTATWTGAATATTATTTTAATTATAATTTTAAATGCAAATATTGTGCGGTTTGTATTTGAATATTATTTTAAAATTTTTAAATAATATTCAAATACAAACCACACAATATTTGCATTTAAAATTATAATTAAAATAATATKCAAATATTGTGTGGTTTGTATTTGAATATTATTTTAATTATAATTTTAAATGCAAATATTGTGCGGTTTGTATTTGAATATTATTTTAATTATAATTTTAATTATAATATTGCAAATATTGTGTATTTGAATATTATTTTAAAATTTTGTAATAATATTCAAATACAAACCAACAATATTTGCATTTAAAATTATAATTAAAATAATATTCAAATATATTGTGTAATTTCAAATACAAATACACAATATTTGAATATTATTTTAATTAAAATAAATGCAAATATTGTGTGGTTTGTATTTGAATATTATTTTAAAAATTTTAAATAATATTTGTGTTTGTATTTGAAATATTTGCATTTAAATAATTAAAATAATATAAATATAACAATTTTAAATTATAATTTTAAATGCAAATATTGTGTATTTGAATATTAAAATTTAATTAAAATTTTAAATGCAAATATTGTGTGGTTTGTATTTGAATATTATTTTAAAATATAATTAAAATAATATTTAAATACAAATATTGTGTTATTTGAATATTATTTTAATTATAATTTTAAATGCAAATATTGTGGTGTGTTTGTATTTGAATAAATTTGTGCATTAATTATTTTTATAATAAATTAAATATTGTGTGGTTTGTATTTGAATATTATTTTAATTAAAATTTTAAAATAATATTCAAATTGTGTGTTTGTATTTGAATATTTGCATTTAAAATTATAATTAAAATAATATTCAAATATTGTGTGGTTTGTATTTGAATATTATTTTAATTATAATTTTAAATGCAAATATTGTGTGGTTTGTATTTGAATATTATWTAAAAATTTTAAAATAATATTCAAATATTGTGTGGTTTGTATTTGAATATTATATTTGCAATAGTTTGGTTTAAATTATTTTATTAGTTTCAAAATAAATTAAATATTGTGTGGTTTGTATTTGAATATTATTTTAATTAAATTTTTTAATGTAAATTAATTTTGTGTTTGTATTTGAATAATTTGGATTAAACTATTTGTTTAAAATTATAATTAAATAATATTTATTGTGTTTTGTATTTGAATATTATTTTAATTATAATTTTTAATGTAAATATTGTTATGTTTGTATTTGAATATTATTAAACTGTTTTTAGTTATAATTATTTTAAATTCAAATATTGTGTTTTGTATTTGAATATTATTTTAATTAAATTGTTAATATTCAAATACAAACCACAAATATTTGAATTTATTTTAATTATAATTTAATATTTGAATATTTGAATTTATTTTAATTATAATTTTAAATGTAAATATTGTTGTGTTTGTATTTGAATATTATTTTAATTAAATTTTAAAATAATGTTCAAATTATTTTTGTGTTTGTATTTAATTTTGTAAATACTGTTTTTAGTGTTTATTTTTTTTATTATTTACAAATATTTAAATAGTTTTTATAATATTTTTTAATTATAATTTTAAATTAAATATTGTGTGGTTTGTATTTGAATATTATTTTAAAAACTAAATTATTTTTAAATAATTTTGTGTTTGTATTTGAATATTTGTTTGGATTATAAAATTTTTTATTAATAATATAATTTTAAATGCAAATATTGTGTGGTTTGTATTTGAATATTATTTTAAAATTAAATGTTAAATGTGTAAATTATTTTTGTTTGTATTTGAATATTATTTTAAAATTTTTAAATAATATTCAAATACAATGTAAATATTTGTGCATTTCAATATTTAATTAAAATTTAATATGTCAAATTATTTTTGTGTTTGTATTTGAATATTATGGATTAATTTTAAATGTATTTAGTGTAAATTAATTTTTTAAATAATATTTGTATTTACAATTTGTTTAAAATTAAAATAATATTAAATTGTAAAATTATTATTTGTGGTTTGTATTTATTAAAAATTATAATTTGGATTAAACTGTTTTTAATGTAAATTATTTTGTTATTTAAATAATTTCAAATAGTCTGGATTAAAATTATAATTAAAATAATATGTAAATTATTTTTGTGTTTGTATTTGAATATTATTTTAATTATAATTATTGTAAATTAAATATTGTGTGGTTGTATTTGAATATTTTAAAACTGTTTTTAAATAAATTATTTTTGTGTTTGAATATTTGAATATTTTATTAAATGCTGTTTTTAGTGTAAAAATTATTTTTAATATTCAAATATTGTTTGTATTTGAATATTATTTTAAACTTTTTTAATGTAAATTATTATTGTGTTTGTATTTGAATAGTTTGGATTAAACTGTTTTTAAAATGTAAATTATTTTTATGTTTGTATTTCAATAGTTTGGATTAAACTGTTTTTAGTGTAAATTAATTTTGTGTTTGTATTTGAATAGTTTGGATTAAACTGTTATTTGTGTAAATTATTTTTGTTTGTATTTGAATAGTTTGGATTAAACTGTTATTAGTGTAAATTATTTTTGTGTTTGTATTTCAATAGTTTGGATTAAACTGTTATTAGTGTAAATTATTTTTGTGTTTGTATTTGAATAGTTTGGATTAGACTGTTATTATTGTAAATTATTTTTGTGTTTGTATTTCAATAGTTTGGATTAAACTGTTTTTAGTGTAAATTAATTTTGTGTTTGTATTTCAATAGTCTGGATTAGACTGTTATTATTGTAAATTATTTTTGTGTTTGTATTTGAATAGTTTGGATTAGACTGTTATTATTGTAAATTATTTTTGTGTTTGTATTTGAATAGTTTGGATTAGACTGTTATTATTGTAAATTAWTTTTGTGTTTGTATTTGAATAGTTTGGATTAAACTGTTTTTAGTGTAAATTATTTTTGTGTTTGTATTTGAATAGTTTGTATTAAACTGTTTTTAGTGTAAATTATTTTTGTGTTTGTATTTGAATAGTTTGGATTAAACTGTTTTTAGTGTAAATTATTATTGTGTTTGTATTTGAATAGTTTGGATTAAACTGTTATTAGTGTAAATTATTTTTATGTTTGTATTTCAATAGTTTGGATTAAACTGTTTTTAGTGTAAATTATTTTTGTGTTTGTATTTGAATAGTTTGGATTAAACTGCTATTTGTGTAAATTATTTTTGTGTTTGTATTTGAATAGTTTGGATTAAACTGTTATTAGTGTAAATTAATTTTGTTTTTGTATTTGAATAGTTTGGATTAAACTGTTATTTGTGTAAATTATTTTTGTTTTATTATTGAGTTATTAGATACCCCACATGACAAATAATTTAGTTTATTTTGCCACACTTAGTTATTTGATATCCTATATCACTGGAGTTTAGTTATACTGAATCATTAAAAAATATTTTGATAAAGGGGAGTTAATAATGATACAGTATGACAAATAATACTCAAGTTTAGTCATCTAAGATATTAAATGACTCAGTATGTTTAAATAAACTCAACTATAGTCATGTGGTGTATCAAATTTTATGACGTCAGTTTTTTCTAGCATTCTCAACTGGTTTTCATTGTTTTCTCAATATGTATGACTATCTACTCTTAGATTATTTCTATAATTGTCTTTCAAAACATCGTTATTCAGACTTATCACAATTTATTTCATTATTTTTTACAGAATATTCTTTATATAATGGCAACTATAATACCGCAGCGATTAAAACCTAATATAATATCTCATTTACTCAACATTTCACTTATTATCTCGTGTTTGGCCACTCTTTTGATAGCCATTAGTGGTGATAATCCTCAGTATATCCATTACAATGACAACAATAACAGTAATCAGACAAACACTATGATTGCTGTCGAGAACTCAATCGCCGAAAACTATACAACACTTCGTGTATTTCACGCCATTCTCGTACTGACCGCTGACATCACTTTACTGGTCGGTGTCATCATTGGTCACAAACACCGGACCGGTTCCGGTCATACCATTGCACTGATTGTATTGTTTGTTGTTATGGTATTTCTTTTATGTCGACCGTCGATGTTCTCCAGTATTATACATCAAATCATTTTTATACTAATCTATATGTTTTGTCTTATGATTAAAAGCGAAACATTAATAATCGATATTAAAAAATAATTTATACTTAAATTTATAAATACATTATATTTCAAAATATTTTTTTTATTTAATTTTTTAAATGAAATTGTTATTTTATATGTTTTTATTGTGCATTTTGTTATATTATATATATTTAATATAAATTATTTATTTTTTTAATTTTTAATATAATTATTGTCATATCTAAAACTTTATATATTAAAATAAATATATTCATAAAATAATATGTAACTAATAATAATTTTAGAAAATAAAAATTAAATTTGTTTGTTAGACCAATTGTAACATTAAAAATAATTTTGTAAACATATTATACTACAAAAAATATATTAATTGTTTTTATTTGTTGTAAACAATTTTTTGTATGATTACTAATAGCAATAATTTTAGTTCAGACAACAATAAAACATCAATACATTACTGTATTAATTCAGTGCAGTTAGTCTCTGGTAGGGATTGTCATCACAGAAAAACATGTTTGTTGTTAGAAACAGTGTGTGTGTGTGTGTGTGTGTGTGTCGGCGCAGTTAGATATACATACCTTAACTACAGTATTATTATTATTGCAACTAAAATATTATATTAAGGTTTGTTTACCATATTTCATGAGTCAATGAGCCATTTATATGAGTGACAACAAAATCAGTGTTTTTTATATATATTAGTTCAAACAATAAGATATTAAATCACACCAATTATAATAACATATTGTTTGCTAAAGACTTATAAATATTATTTAATTATTGGTGTCAAAGATGTCGATTCCGAGACAATACTATTATTTAAAATATTCATTAATTTCTATATCATTAGCGATGTTAATGATAACAGTATATCTAATATATAGTTCACAATCAGAATCCGGAATATTCTATACAGAATTTTCGACATCCATTGCCTTTATGTGTGTTTCGCTTATATTCATACTATTGTTGGGCATATTTTCATCAATTGGCAACTCTGTTATCCTATTGACCACATTTGGTGTCATAATGGGTATACTGTTTGTCATATCAATGATCATAATAGTCGGTGCTCTTATCTATCTATATCTAACCGTCCAAATGCAATTGTTGCCGTTTATCGCGCCCATCGTAATCACAATTGGCTTATACTTGTTGACTATGATTTCGTTGGCACTCAAAGATGTTATCAGCAAAATGAATGTCTCGGATGGCGGCGACTATGAGCCGTCCGCTGACGACTGTCGTTCATCATCATCACCACCACTGGTCCTTAATTAACAGTTTTTTTTGTAAAACTAAATTTTTGTCGCAATACTATACATTTATATACTAATTGTTGACAATAAAATTAATTAATATTCTGTGATATATATTTTCTAATTTAATAATGTGTATGACAAATAATTTCAAAACTAAATCATTAAAAAAAATGTTGAAACAAAATATTGTAGTTATTTAAAATTTAAAGTTTTATAAGTTTTTTTTATTTAAGTTAAACTAAACTAATTTTTACTAATGGATGAAATACTGTAAGTAATTTTCATTATATTTATTACTTTCAATTTATTTTTGTTATAACTTAGTTTAAAACTTATAAAAATAATGATAAATACATAGTTTTGAATAAAAATTAGTTAAACATATCTATTATAAATTTTATTTACTGTAATAGTTATGTGTAAAGTTAGAAATTTTGATGAAAATTAAAGTAAAATAATCTAAATTCAATTGCAAACAGTTTATTATTAATTTTTTCAATTGTCAATTAGATTTTCCCAACTGATAGTCAATTATGATATACTATACTAAGTATTAAATACCAATATATAACTGGTGTTTGTTTGATATAAGAGATATTTATAGTGTATTCACATCAGTATAAAACAGTGTATAACAAGATATGTGTATATATTTGTGGCTTTATATTTAAAGTCGTCTTTCAAGGAAAGCAACATTTCTCTCTCTCTAACTCTCTCTCTCTCTCTCTCTCTCTCTCTCTCTCTCTCTCTCTCTCTCTCTCTCTTTCTCTCTGAAAGAGGATGTGCTTTCTCTCTGGTGTGGACTCACATCTGTAGCTTAAGAAACGCACTGTTTGTATGGTATTACCAGTTAAGAGAAAATGATTGTTTTTAAATGGCAATCCCTCTCTCTTTTACGGCATACCAATCCTAATGTTTGTGCAAATTGTTTTGATTATACTGATAGTTATTGTCAATAGCTTTTTGTCAAATAATAATAATTACTAAATTGCTATGACATGCAAAACAAGTTAGTTGTAATCTTATTTTTACAATTGACAATTGTTAATAATATTAACAGTTATATACAGTGATTAACTTTAATTATAAGACTATTAAAAAAAATTATTTGATGCAGTTTTGAAACATTTTTAATATAAATAAATATACAGTATTTTTATACGGTATGCGAAATGTTTTGTGATAATAATTTTCAACTTGTAATATAATAATAATTATAAAAAGTAATTTACATATAATCAGTATATAGTATGCGGATGCAAAACAATATTGTCTATATATGATATAAATTAGTTAACAATTTTGTCAATTAAATTAATATTAATTTATATATATATATATTTTTTAGTGACAAAAATTTTGTTTTGTTATATACTTTATATACCGGTATATAAATATTAATAAATAAATAATGCCTTTTGTAATAAAAGTCACGACAAACTTTGATAATGAAGATATAAAACGCAAATTCAATATCACATGCATTTCACTGTCGCTGATAATACTATCCATACTATTGTTATGTTTGTTACCATTCAATACACACGCTATCAACGATCAGCTCATCGAAAGACGATTGATTCAAGTAATATGTTTGTCATTGTTGGTCATCTGTCCGCTGGCCATAATAGCCGTCCACATTCATCATCCCGTTGTCAGACCAGTTATACTGCTGTTAATTGTGGGCATTGGGTCGGGATGTTTGTGTGCCATCACTTTCTCCATGTTTTTTGTGAATATATTGCTCACATTAATTGACATTATTGTCGGCAAATTTAGACTTAATGTGTTGGAGTTAATAGCGATCAACATATTGATGATCGCATGGACAGCTATACTCTATACTCAGGCATCCCTGTCCCGGGAACTGTATCTTATCTATTTAGACAAACAACTACAACAAGAACAATTGCAACCGTCCACTGACAATACTACCGATGCTAACGGTACGGCTGCCAATGGTAGTCCGGCTAAAAATGGTGGAACTGTACGTACAGAGTCAGTACATTGGCCAGGTTTTAGAGGATCTACCGGTTCAGCAGTGATTGGCACAGACATGGAAAATGGCATTCCCGGTACTTTTAAGACAACTGGTCGAAGTGGTACATACTATTTAAATTGAACAGTATCACTTTTATTATAATAAAATGTAATTGTTTGTTTTGTTAAATACACGGTTTGGTATAATATATATATAATAATAATAGAATATATATGTTTTTTAAATTTAACAATTAAATATAATAAATTAGAACAATTATAATTTAAAATTATCTAGATAATTTTATTTTGTTTAATTTAATTCTAGTTACCTAAATGTTCAACAATGCTCTCTTTCTATATGTTAATTTATTATTATTGTATAATTATTTTATCACATTAATTTATTTAATTATCATTTTTTTCATATAACAAGTTATTTTTGTTATAATTTTTATAATTATTTTTTGTCATTATTATTATTATTAAAGTTATCATTAAAGTTAATTTACGGTTTTTTAATTTAAAGTTAATCTAATATAATATTTATTCATACATTATTAACATTTTGATTGGTGGCACTCGTATAATACTGATAACCATAGACGGCTTGTCCGCCGCCATAGGGGTTGCTATAGATTTGATGGTTGGCTGCGGCCAACACTTTGGCATTGATTTTTGATTGCTGTAATTGACGCCAATCTCTGATCATAATTGCAAAACATAGCGACTCGATGGACAACAATAGCAATACTAGTGTACGAAATACTATCAAACCGGGACTCGTTAGCACTCGTGAGTACATAAATAGTAGCAAATAAAATATGTTGACCACAGCAAAGATCATCACCGACGGTATGTTCTCCTTGATTATGGCCAACAAACCTATTGTGAAAACAATGACTCCCACCTAAAATTTAAATTTAAAAAAAATTAAGTTCAAATAAATAAACCATTTTAATCATAAAAAAAATTCATTTTAATTACCAGCGAAACGATACCCAAACTGAGAAACATTTTTTCTTTAGACTTGGTTTCAGCTATTATTAGTACGATAAGTGCCATCGATATCAATATAACTATTGCCGTAATCAACGAGTATTTAACAAATTTAAAACATTTTGTTTGCGGTATTATATCATCGGGACTGATATCATAATGAAATACTGTTGTTGTTGTCGTCGGATTGTTTTGTGGTTGCATTTTATTTTCAATTAAATTCAACAAATTTGTACTTTTTTTTAATACAAAAACAAAATTGTATTAACTATAATTTTTGTTTAAAATTTACTAAAACATAAGTTTTTAGTTATTATTTTTCTAATATAAATAATTTATTAAATATAAGAATATATATTTGTAATATTTAAACAAACAAGTTATACACTTGTGTTACATTAGTTGTATCGTATAATTGTATGGAATTATATGGAGATTTGATATATATTTTTCAAAATATACCATATATTATACTAAAGACTATTTATAATTTGCATCAACTATTTGATGGTAAGAGTAGCTAAATATAACAGTATCTGTCTATTGTGAATGTGCTGTTGCTGATGATGCTGTCGGTGCTTATCATAAGTTTATATAAATATATATATAAAGCACAGAGATTATACATAAGCATACAATTGCCAATTTGGCAAACATTACTAAATATTAAATATAATTTCAATTAAAAATTTCATGACTTCAATCATACTATGTTTGCAATTTTCATAATTTCAACAATTTATACTATTAATACAAAACTATAGTATTACTACTAACATACTTTATATAAATTAATAATAAATATTGTATGAAAAATTTAAATGTATAGATAGATAAACAAATAATTTTAGGTTTCAGTTATTTTAGTATTTTAATTTCCAATATGAATAATACAAATCAACTAATACGGTACTATAAAATAAAAATTGCATATTTTTGTTAATTATTTATTTATATTCAATTCAATAGATTAAAGTTTTAAACATTAATGAAATAAAATTAAACCATGATGAAATATATATATTTATTTATTAATAATTTGAACAAAATAATATGTATAATAATTATTGTCAAATTAGTTATACAGTTTGCATTAGTTTGTAAAACTTAAATCAGATCTTAAACTTATAGTCAATAAACAAAAAAAAACAATTTAAAATTTAGAAAAAAAATACTTAATGATGACATCAAACATAAGTTTTTTTAAATGAAATTTAATTAAATTATACCATTAATAATAATAATAATAAATAGGTTATAAATAACAAAAAAATATTTACAAAATATTTTCACATTTTGCGTTATTTATGTGTAAATGATTGCGATATTAAAAAATTTGATGCAAACAATGCACACACACTGTATATACATCTAAATGTGTGTTTAATTTCGGTTACTATACTGTACTATGAAATTCTAAACTATTGATTCATTCGAACCTATAAAGCGAATACAGTGTGTCGACAAAAATAATGCAAACAATATAATACTAGAATGTAATAAATAAATAGCAGACAACAAAATATATGTCTTATAATGAAAATTAGTTTTTTTTGTCAATGACTACAACAACACATACATGTGTTTACAATATATTATTATTATTATTACACACTTATATTATTATCAATAGTGTAGAGTAAAGTATGTAATAGTGTTAGTAATATATTGTATATACTGTTGAGTATATACTATGTATTGTGTAATAATAATACTAATAATAAAGTGTTATTGTTGTCAATGACTAACTAACTGACTGATCATATCATTACTATTATTGATATGAAATTATTATTTAATAAGAAACAAATATAGAGTATATTATATGAATAGTTAATTTAAATACAAAAATAAAATAAATTATAATCATATTATTTAAACAGTTTTTTTTTAAATAATTAAATAATAATTTTTTGTTTAAATGTTTGATATGTATATCAATTTATATTAATATATTGTAACATATTTTGTTTGTTTGTCTATATTATTGAGTATTTAAACCAATTAATTGTGTTTCGCATTCAAAATCAATGGGATTTTTGGTTGTTGTCATAAACTAATTAAACAAAAAAACAGTTATTATTATTATTGTGTGTCTTATTATATGATTATTATTACTATTACTATAAATTTGTGTCTATTTTTTTGTTTTGTTGGTGACTAACGACTAGACATTGTTTAACTTTGAAACACATAATAATAATAATAATAGTTATTATTATTAAATTAATACAACAAAAAATATGAAGACAAATAGTAGTAGTAGTAGTGGTAGTACTAGTAGTCAACAACAATTGGTGACCACCGATGATGATCCAGCACTCATTGACAACAATGACAACATCAACAACAACAGTGGTGTTGTAATAACCACTACCACATCATCATCATCTACTGGTGCCATAAGTGATGGTATGATTAAACTATTGGTGTCTATGTATTAAATATGATATGTTATAATAAAAAGTCAAATAGTTTTATGATTACTAATGTATTACTTTTTTTTCTTTGTTTTTGTTTGTCTAATATTATGACATTTRAATGACTAATTAATTGGACATTTGGATGATATGGCATAACATCTGGATCTATGGATTTTTTTTTTTTTTTTGGATGAAACCTACAGTTTTACCACATTGTAGTCGCAAGACGTTGAATGTYAACCATAATAAYAAAAACAATAACAATAAGACTATCTTAAATCCRGTTCCTGATAGTCAGTATCCGCAGCCAAGAGTATCGATTGGCAAATGGATGTACGAATCAGATGACTATTTAACCATAACTAACAATATGGCCATTGATTTGAGCCGAAACTCATTGTTCAACAATATGGACACAAATATCGGTCACAAATGTTTCGGTAATGACAACGATAATCATCAACAAAGTGTGGACTCAGGTATTTGTTGACATATGTTTTATAACAACTTTTATATATTTTTAAATATATTTTTTTATGGATTTTTATTTTATTTTATAAATTTCTTTAGATATCATTTACATTGAAAGCGTGAACAGTGGTGCCAGTGGTCTGAGTAGTGTCGTTGATGGCATTAATCCAAATGATAACGACAATAGAGATAATTTACTCAAACAAACAGGTATTTCATTGTTTATTTATAGACATGAAGTGACAGGTCTTATCATTTTTATTATATAAATTGATAATAAAACTATTATTAATGCTATTATTTAATTATATTATTGGATAATAAATCAAACGTCGCATTACCGCAAACAGTGGTCACAAACTACTCTAAAACTATCACTTTGTATGACTTGTCCAGCGATGACGATAACGACGAAGTGATTACCTGTGATAATGAGACTACTGTTGATAACAATGACGTCGAGATAATTAAAGTGAAAATTTTCGATAACGATGTCGATGTGGACACAGATATTGAAGTGTTATCCGAGATATTGACACCAACTGAGGTGATAGACTTAATGAGATATAGACTGAGACCAACACATTTGACGACCGGATTATCATTTACTGCAATTCGTGTTCTGTTGAATCACTATAACTGGAATCCAAACCAATTGGTTTCGGATTACTTCGATCATAAGCGTGACATTAAACTGATTCTCGACCACTTTAAGATAGTCATCAACTATGAGCTTAGATTTAATACTGCCAAACGACTTAAGACGTTTCACCAAACAATTAGCCAAAGAGACGACAGTGAGAATAGTCAAACATTAACTGAAGCCCAAAGTGTGGTATCTATCGATAGTAGTAATAATAATAATAATAATAATTTTGAAACTGATGAGCTTAAGACATGTCTAGTTTGTTACGATGAGCTCAATAAATTGGAAATGTTTGGCGCCAATTGTGATCACTTTCTATGCATCGACTGTTGGAACCAATATATTGTAACACATGTTAACGACAGTTCCAATGCCGATCAAATCACCTGTCCTGGAGATAACTGTAATAATATTATGGACGACGACCATATTCTTAGTATTATTCAGGACACTGCTATTGCCGATAAATATCGGCGACTCATATCCAACAAGTTTATAGCTTCGGAAGGCAAAGGATTGCGTTGGTGTCCCAATGGATCGTGTCTTCATGCGGTTAAAGTCAAGTACGCCGGTCCTCAAGACATTGAATGTGTTTGCAAAACTGTATTCTGTTTTTCGTGTGGCGATCAATGGCACGAACCACTTACGTGCGATCTCTTCAAAAATTGGGTTCAAAAGTATGCGAGTCAGGCAATTGATCCCAAGTCAGCTAAATGGCTGACCAAACACACGAAATGTTGTCCAAAGTGTAAGTTTCCAATAGAAAAGAATGGCGGATGTAATTACGTAATGTGCAGCAAATGTCGGCATCAGTTTTGTTACAATTGTTTGGGCAAATGTTCGCACGGAAGATGTCTCGGACGGAATGAAAACGACGCCATTGAAGCCCAAAATGCCGATCATCTGTACAAAGATAATATGAATTCGTTTCCCTTATTCAAGGAGGCCTACCAGCGACAGACCAAACAGTTATCGATTGAACGACAATTGCAAGAATCAGTTGCCCTAAAAATGGAGCGGACAGTCAAAGACAAGGAGTTCCGTACGAGTCTCAAGTTTCTGAAGTCGGCGTTTACTGTGTTGTGTCACTGCCGGCAAACCCTAATGTATTGCTATGTCTTTCAATACTATGCCAGAGGCGATTTGATTGAGTACTCCAAGCGTTTAAAAGATTTAGATGTTATGACTACCAGTCTGTCCAATGTACTACTTAAGGAGGCGCCCTATGGTATCAAAAAGGATGTCTGTATGCAAGTGAAGCGCAAAGTTCAGTCTAAATACAAGGAATGTGAGGCCAAAAGGGTAGCTCTCGTACAGCACATCAAACAAGGAATGTCTATTAACTACTGGCGTATTATCATATGATATATAATACTGTATTACTCTTAATTTATCGTAATATAAATTATTTATATATATATTTTCGATAACTTAATCATTATATACAGTATATAATGATTGAGTTAAAAAATTATTGTTTTAAAACTGTTTTGCTGTTTTACAATGATTAAAATAGTTACAAGGACGATTATTTAATACGTGAATACATAGTATATTTTTGTGTGTATAATTTTTTTTATAATAACTATTATTATTATTACAATAATATTTGTAATAAACAGGATAATATAGGCTTTAAAATTTTATTAAAAATTAAAATTTAACTATAGTCTATTTAATAAATTATATATTATAGTATGAAAATTTTTATTAATTTCATATATCAATCAAACATTTATACATTACAGTAAATAATTGCTTGAAATTCTAAGTCGAATTACATAATATTGATATACATAAAAAAAATTTAATATTTTAAACAATTATATATTATAATAAAAATTATTTGAAATTTTTTTAGATGATTATTATTTATTTAAAGATTATTCGACTAATTTCTAACTGATTAATATAAAACATTTGATTTATAATATTATTTCATATTACTTAAAACTGTTTTAATCTTTTCAATACCTATTTGATTAAAGTTTTCATTTTTGACGGAATCAGTGGTTGAATAGATATTCTCGGTCTTAACCGTCTCTCTCTCGACTTTGCTGAGAATATCGGCGAGTTTGGCACTCTTGGATCGGCGGAACCGTTTGCAACACAATGATAGTGCCGTAGCCATCAACAGTACGGATGTGACGACAATCATAGACATTAGTAACCAATCGTACCATTTATAGTCGTCACTATTGGACGAAACCAGTTTGATCTCCTCTTTAAAACCATAGCCAACAGCAATGTTTGGATTACCGTTCTTCACAACTGGAGATTTGTTATTGATTTGTTTGTTAAGATCATTGATGGACATGAGTTGTCCCGTTTTCTTATTCAAGACAGCCAAAAGATGCACTAAAATTTGATTGGATATCAACATATCATATTAGTACAATATGTATAGTACTTGTACCCGACGCCATACATACCAGTGCCGTCCGCATCTCTGACCAAATCGCCCGGAGACGGTATCTCGTCGTCGTAATTGTCGGACAATAATGTTTTCTTTTCATTTTCAGACACCGTATGGTTTTTGCTCATTGGACAGTCCTCTTCATGTACGCCGTGTTGTCCATCGGGACACTTGCAATCAATCATTATCATTCCATTAACCATCAAACCGTCATCTCCGGTCTCAGTGTTATTTGTGTGAACACTGTTCTTCTCTTTGAGACCAATGTTGGCAAAGACGTCATCTAAGTTTTGGACAAACGATCCAAACAATGTGTCGACAATCTTACTTATCGGTGACTTCATCTGCTCTGCTTCTGTGCCATTGATACTACTGTTGTCGAAATTGATGTCCACATCAAACATTATCTGAGCTAACGGTTTCTCATGATTGCCGAAATCGTGGATCGATTCCCATAAAACATTATCATCTGATTTGGTGTCTCTTGATGTTAATTGGGATTGTGATTGTTTGACATTATTGTCATCTGATTTGATATCATTCGGGCCAATACTGTCGAGACTGATAGCGATTGACGGACTGAAAAATGGTTGAAAATTCTTTTGAAAGTTATTCATGTTTTTGTCCATTTCTTTTTGATGTTCATTCATTGTCTTTTCGAAAGACTCGATTGATTCCCGATGTTTGGCCAACATTTTGTTTGTCTCTTCTTTATCCTTATCGGTAAAAAACGGCATCTGAAGCGAATCATCTATGAACTGATCGATCAGCGATTTTGACGGCAATTTTTCTGCTTTTCCGACCACTGAGACAGTTGGTGGTGTCGGTGTTGTTGCCGATCCATTGTTGTCGACCACTTTGGCCGCCGTCTGGTTGTCACTTGTTTGACGAGTGAACGCAAAGTTTATAATCAATAGAAAACTTAACAATAAAATAATTTTCATTTTATTGTTAATTCAACTCTTCTTTGTTAATATTTAAACACAATTTTCGTTTTAATAGTCAGTAATTTTATTTATGATTAAAACTAATGATAATTTTTTGTTATTATTAACTAAATGGCTGAATAGAGACACTTATGGTTTTTTATATATATATTTATTTATATTAAGTTTCAAATTACCGGTACTTCATATTTTCGATATATTAAAATAACAAAATTAATTTTTATATTGAAAAAATATTTTTTAATAAACAATTTTTAGTTATAATTTTCATATATAGTATTGAAATCATATGTGGAAATAATATACCAAATTCTGATTGAAAATATTTTGTAAAAACTAATAGATTTTTTTCTAATGAAATGATATGCTTTAAAAATAATTAAAATACTTAAAAATAGTGTAATTTTTTTAATATAATTATTTGTCTACAACTATATCACAAATGTTAATAAATATCAAAACCATATTTTTCTAAAATAAGATTTATAGTTATAATTGAAAAACAATTGATAACAGATAAGGTATATATATATATAGTATATACCGGTATATGTATTTGTATAGTTGATATTGTTTAGTAACCATAATAACAATAATAAACATAATAAACTAAATATTGATAATATTATGTTTAGACTAAATATAGAAAATACAAATCATGTATTTAAAAATACAATATTAGACATTAAATATGATTTTATTTTTTTATAAAAAACAAAACATTTTCAGTCAATATGTGAAGTAAAGTAGGTCTTAAACTTTGATAAATAACTATTATATTTTCTGTTTCGCGATTTACTCAAAGTATAAGACTCGGTGGTGTCGACATCCATATCATCTAACAGTTCTTCATCTTTAGGACAGTTACTATAATTGGCATAAACTTTATTATTATTATCAATAAAATCATTTTTATTGTCGCATTTTATATATGCAAATATTAACAGCAAAACCAATACACTGAAAAATAGACCAATTAAGGCATAGCTATAAAATACATTTATATTATTGTCATCGATTAGGTTTGCAAATATTGATCCATTAGTTGATTTTGGCATATCATCATCAACTGATTTTTATAATATCATATCATATAAATAAATAATAATTAATTATATATATATATATTTGTTATCATTAATGATTCAATATAAATGTTTTATATTTATTGTCTTACTTTTTGATGTAATATTTGCTATATTATCTTCGATAGACTGTCCCGTTGATTGATTCACTAACAAACTGTTAGATTCATTAGACTTTAGTGTTACTGAATTGCTGTCATCTTGTATTTCCTGGTGATTATCATCATATGATTGATTGTGTTTTCGGTGGTAACTCTTCTGATGGATGTCTTCAGTTTGATTGTCATTGTTTTGATGTTTCAATTGAGTTGTTATTTTGTTTACCAATTTTACAATATTTTTTTCTTTATCTTCAAATTCATTATCCATTTCTTCATCATTGGCTTTGTTTCCAAAGTATTTTTCAAAAATCGATACACTAGTAGTTGATAATTCATGACTACTACTACTACTACCACTACCACTACCACCATCACCATCACCATCACCATCACTACTACTACTAACTGGACTATTAGTGTCAGTTAATACTTTAGATTTACTTTCAGTTTGGTTATCGTCTTTGAATAATTCAGTTTCATTGTTAAAATCAATATCTTTATAGGATTTACTACTAATTATTGGTTGATTGGATCCGCTATCAGATGTAATATCTGATTCTTGATTAATATATAGAATTGGCTCATCAGTAATAATATTGTCATTGTCTGCATCGGTATTGTCATTAATCACATTATTAGTATTATCATTATCATCATCATTATTGTAACCATCAATTGTATCATTGTTTGAATTGTCATTATTATGTGTAATCAAATTAAATGTAAAATTCAAACCTTTAGCTAAAATAAGTTTTGATAATTTGCTAAAAAAGTTTGCCTTTTCAACTGTGGTATCATTTTCTGAAATTTCCATAACATTTTCATTTACCTCACAATTGACAACAATTATAAATGTCAGAAATAAAACTAAAATTATTAGATTTATTCGCAGCATTTTATTTTGAAATTTATTTTTTTTTTTAAAAGTTACACAACTTATACATCCATTTACTTAATGTTTGCATAGATTTTATGCCATTTTATTGAACTTTTCAATTAATTAATTACTGTAAGTAATTAATTACATGATTTTTACTGTTTTGCATAAAAAATATATTACAATTTTATTATATATAAATTTATAATAAATACGAATACAATAATATTTTTTTAATAAACATATTTATAGATAATATAATTAAATATGAAATATAAATAAGTAGAGTTTAATATATTAAATTTATTATAATTAGTATTATTAGCATTATTTAGAGTTACATTAAATAGTTTATCGGATTCATTAACTGACACTAATTTATAATAATATTGTTTTTCAATTGTTGTGACAATTGTTTTGTCAGTTGTAATATAATCTTTGTTATCGTCATTATCTTTGATACCATAGTCATCCCCATAATCAGTAGTATAATTCATATTACCATAACTATTGTCATCCTCATCATCAACATCATCAACATTAGTATCTTTTGAATTATTATTATTATTTGATATCAAATTAGTCCAGCCCTTAGAGAAGACTTGTTTCAATAGATTACCAAAAGAAAATGATTTTTCAGTTGTTGTTGTTGTTGTTGTTAATGATGTTTTTGTGGTCATGTTTTCGGAAATTTTCTTAAAATTACTATTTATATTACTAATTGTATTATTATTATCACAAAAAATTATAGTACCGCTAATAAAGAATAATAATAATTGTAAACTAATAAATAAAAATTGCATTTTGCTTATTTATTTATTTAATTATTTTTTTTAAATAAATATTTTGAACATTAAAAAAATTAAGATTCTTTTAATTAGTTTTCAGTGGTTTTTTTGTGTGTGTGTATTAAATATTTAATAATTAATTAATTGTGATATTATTACATATAAAATGTTAATTTTTTTTAATAAATGAAAAAAACAGTAAGTATTTTTCAAAATGTTATCAATTAAATTATTTTTTAAATAATTTTTTTAAGATAATAAAATCAATTTTCCAAAAGAGTACGAATTTGGCCCAAAAACCAAATAAGTCCCGATTTGATGTCGACAATGGCAAACATAAAGGGCCGATCAACCCGTACCTGATCTGACCGGAAAGTTCGGGTCAAAAAATGAAATCGCGAAACTGCCGCCGCCTCTGCGCCCTCTTCGTTGACCTCTATATAGGCATTGTGTACGGCTTCGGAAATTTTCAGCTTTTGCTGGCCATTGATTCGGGAAAAATCGGCCAAATCGGTGAACATTGTATTGCCTCCCAATTGTCTTAACAAGTCTTTCAAATTATATTCTGTGAATATTTAAAAGAAAAAATACTTCAAAATTGATTTCATAAATATTTTATAAATTTATTATAATTATATTTGAAAAAACATATAATAATTCTATAGTTTATGTTTCTATGACTCTGGTTTGTCATGTTTTTTAAAGATATACCTGTTTTTAGCTTAAACTTTGGAAAATATAAACTATTGGACTGTCCTTTCCGATTGATAACAGTATAGATCGTATCGTTGAATGTCTTTAAATTCAACTTTTTTGTCATTGAATCCAAACCTTTCCTATCATTTGGCAAAAGCTGTGAGAAAGAAAAAAACATAAATTTTCATTAAATAGTTTATGAAAAGTATTAACAGTTCTCATTGTTTAGTAAATAATAGTTAAATATAGTTAATAAAAATGTTAATCACAAAGAAAAATGATAGTATCCTTACAATAATCATTGACATGTCTCCGATAAATGGCATTTCAAAGACATTTGCGTCCAATTGTTTACTATTTTTGACTTTAAATCGTCTCTTCATTGACATCATATCGACTGAAACAGTTTCATCGTTACCCCAGTCATGAAACTGGCCTTTTTTGGTACTACTCTTATCAAACAAGTATCTCCAGGTGCCCTTAAAGTAGACTGCATTTATCAGTATCATTGCCGTTAATGGATCCAAAGGTATTTTAATTAAATCAGTTATTTTATTATTGGTATGTATTTCCACCCATTTATTAATATTATCGATAACTTTTTGGCCGTCATTTGCAAAGTCGACCGACTCGACAGTCGAGTCAAACGTATTGGTCATCAATTGTTTATAGTCTTTATTCAATGATAACTGATTGGTAACCAACAATAGATTTGCTAATTTCAATACTAAATCTTTGTTATCGGTTTCCACTATAGACTTCAAAATAATTTTTATTTCATCATTGATTGTAGCGATATTTGCTATTATTGTATATTTTAATAATTAATTTTTTATATATCTAGAAAAATGTGACTTTAATTTATTTATATACCATTGTCACCAATATTGCAGATATGTTTGAGTTCCTGTTCGGTGATACCATTGGCACCATTCAATACCATCATCAGAGCCGTTGTAATACTTAATGGCGAGAAAAAATTGTTGCCATCCTTTGGCATTGTATTCAACAGATTTAAAGCCAACTTATTATTAATTGAAATCAAGTTGTCGTCGTTTTGATGTCTCACTTGACAATTGATGGTCAAAATTGACAATAATATTAATAATATAATCGATAATAACAACATTTTTGTTTATTTAAAAAGTTCAATTTGATAATAATTCAAAAATTTTTAATTAAAGTTTTGGTATTATATTTTAGTTTATAAATGTAACAAAAAAACACTCAATATATAGACAAAAATGTATTTAATAATTAAATATTTATGATATTAAAATAATAAAAAATGTAAAACAAAATTTCAATTAACAATTCAAAAACACTTTCACATTACTCTGATTTGAAAACTTTTCAATTTAAATATTAATCACATAATACTGAATGTTTATTATTAATTTTAGTATAATTATTATAATAAAATTCAAAATATTATTTTAACAATTTTATGGTTTTTCACAACTTTTATTGCAATAATTTTTACAATTTATTTTTGAAAACCCTTTATTAAACACATTCAAACAGTAATTATTTTTAAACAAAAAACATTATAAATTTTATATTAACTAATAGTGACATTAGTCTAGTAATGTAAGGATAAGTACAATATTATTATTATCATAATTATTAGTTAAAGACATCGCTTTCCTAATAAAAAAAACTTTTACTAATCCTTTTAAAAACAACTATTTGCTAATTTCCCGTCACTTTTACTATTGTTTATTATAAAACTATTTTTTCATTATATAATAAATAAAACATTGCCAGTAATGAGACACTTGTCGTTAATATTAATGAAGGTCTCTATTGTTGTCTTGTTTGACAATTTTGTTTTCATATATAATTTATTGATTCATTTACAGCAGTAAATCAAGCATATAATTATCAATGTTATCAGCATTTTTTCACATTTAAATATAAAATTTTTAAAAATATTTTATTAATATTTTTTTATGTAAAACAAAGAAACATTTGTTATTATACTGTAATCAACAAAATAACATAATTAATAACTATATTATCAGTTGCCATGAAATTACTAATTAATTTTTAGTGTATAAACACAATCACTTTAAATAAAATAATTACTATTATATTATAAGGAATTTTGTTAATAATTTTTATTTTGAATATTTTATTTTTGAAAAATTTTAAATAAATTAGTAATCATTAAAATTTAAACATAAATAAAAATATGAAAATAATATTTATTAATAATTTACTTATAAATAAACAATTGTTTCATTTATTACTTTGAAATCATTGTAATCCTAAAGAAAAACATTACTTAATTAAAACATTTCATATGTCGAGCACCTGACCCAAGAATAATATCAAACCCGTATTGATATCTCTTATAATAAATATAAACGGTTTGTCCACTTTGACCTCAACCGGCGGTATCCAAATGTGAGGCACACCGACCAGTCCAACGGCGGCCGACGCTTCGGCACCCGTTTCTGTCACTTTGAACACGGCTTTGTGTATGGCCTGCGATACGTGTACATTGCGGCTGCCAGTTATGCCGGACAGGTCGGCATTAGACTCAAACACTGTGCTCAGCCCTAACTGTTTCAATGGATTCTGGAGATTGTATTCTGAAATATACAAAATTATTATCTAATAAAAAAATGTTAAACTGTTTGAAACTTTTAGAGTTATATAAATATGAAATACCAGTTTCTAATTCAAACTTTGGAAACGTTAGGTTTACTTGTGATTTGGATTTGTTATATAATCTGTTGATCTCATTATTAAGTGAATCCAATGTCAATGATTCAATTGTTTTGTTTAAACCATCATTTGGCAGTATCTTTTAAAAATAATAATAATAATAGAATTGTTATACCAACAAAAAAACACATTCAATATATTTTTATCATAAATTATATAAAATTTTTGTTTACAATAATCATCGATATATTGCTTTCTTCAATAAATGGCAATTCAAGAACCGATGCATTCAATGTCCGACTATCAGTGTATCGATATTTTCTCATTTGTCTCATTGTCGGCACTTTAGTTGTCCTAAGATAGCCATAGAAATCAGTGTCTATTGTGCTATAGTTATCAAAAGGATATTCCCAAACGGCACTCAAATACAGTGCATTGGATATTACAAACAGTGTATCATTATTTAGATTATTAAAAAGTTTATCAATTTTGCCATTAGTTTGCTGTCTAATCCATTCATTGATATCATCAGTAATATTGGCTGAATTGGACCGAAAGTCGACCGAATCGATAGCCGACAGAAATTTTTCCCGAATTATTGACTCATAATTTGTCGACAAATTAAAGTTTTTGGATATAAGTATACGGTTTGCAAAACGGATTACAAAATCTATTAAATTGTTTTTATCTCCCATTGAATTCAATGTACTTTTAATGTCATTATTTAATGTATTAATTGTTTCTGTAATTAAAAATATGTTAAAATAATTAATTTAAGTTATTAAATGTAAAAGTTTTTAGACATAAAATTTTTTTGATTACCATTTTGTTTGATACCAAATAAAGTCTTGATCTCTGTATCTGTCCGTCCATTTGCACCGTTCAACAGCATATACAGAGAGTATTGGATACTTAATGGCGAGTAAAAGTTATTTTGATTTTGTGGCAAAACATTTAACAAATTTAATGACAATCTATTGTTTTGTTCACTAAGTTTTGATAGTTCTGTTGCCGACTGAATAACTGTCGGCGCTATCGATAAAATAATTGAGAAAATTATAGTTATTTTCGACATATTTTCTCTGTTCATCGTTTCACTAGACATTGAAAGTGATGACTGACTGACTGACTAAAAGCTAAGTGTTAAGTGTTAAGAAACTAATGGTTAGTTTTTTAGATACTTTTTATTTCTTTGTTTTCAACAAAAAAAAAGTGTAAATTTGTTGTATAACCGGTAAGTCATCTCAAAAGTGAACAAATATTGTAAACATTTTAAAAAAAAAAATTTCAATAATTTATTTTCAAGTTTAAACTTGTTATGAACTAGGTAATAAAATTATTTACTGTATTTTATCAATAAATTTAGTTTAATCTACTTATATAATATATTTAAACAAGTTTGGGTTTTAAAATAATTTTTATAACTCTATATTTTTAAATACAACATTTTAGTAAAATTAAATATATATAATAAATTAATTTTTCTAATATGATTATTTTTTAAATATAAAAATAAATAAATAAAAGCATAATTTATTATATAAATAAAATTTTATAGAGTCCTCAACTGTCCCATTGCTAACATTATATCTGTATTATAATCTCTTATAATGAAAATAAAAGGTTTATTAACTTTGATGGGAAAGTGTCGCACAAACGGATGATTATTGAACTGAACTGAAGGCGAATATAACAGTTGAGACAATTGTGATGACTGAAGACCTTCCTCTTTGATCTCAATGTATGCCTTATGTATGCCATGAGATAAGTGCAGAGTTGTGTCGCCAGTCATATCAGTTAAGTTAGCCGTGGAGTCAAACAATGTTTTTAGACCCAAACCGTTGAACACGTCCTCCAAATTATATTCTGATTAAACAAAAAAAATCAATAAATATTAATATCAATTACACTGATTGTTATGAATACCTGATCTTATGGTGAATTTAGGCAAAGATAACACCAATTTCTTTTCCTCCGATACATCCAATTCATTGAGTATAACTTTCAATGAGTGAATGTCTAACTTAAAGGTTAACTCATCTAATCCGTGTCCATTGTTGGGCATTAACTGATTTATTAGTACAATACAAGTAATTAGAAAAATAAATGAAATAAAAATTTATTTTTTATATATAAATTTATATTAATATAAAACATAATTTTCATACAATTACTAATGAGATATCACTTTCGTAACGAAATGGCAATTCAATTGCCATAACATCTAATGAATTGTTAACAATGTATTTGTATTGTTTCCATATCTTCATTGTGTCCACTGATATGCCATCGGGTTGTGTCTCATCAAAGAAGTTGTCTTTTGTCGTGTATTTCTGTGTAAAAGCATTCTTCCAAAAGGCCTCCAGAAAGACACTGTTGGCCAATGCTATCGACGTATTACTGGACAACTCGTTGTCGAAAAGTTTTTTAAATATATTATTTGTTTCGCTTTTAATCCATTCATTACTTTCGGCTCTCAGAAAATGATAGTTTTTCATAAAATTAGCACTTTTTATGTGAGTATTGAATATATTGTCAACAAATGTCTCAAATGTCTTCAACAGTGGACTTTTGTTTGATATAAGTATGCGATTTGCTAACCGTATGTTTACTTCTTTATCAATTTGTGATTCAATTGATTTCAATTGAGTTTTCAAACTCTCCTCAAGTGCTGTCAAATTGGCTTTTAATGAAAAAATTAGAAAATTTTATATACATATTCTATATTAAAGAATAAATGTACAAAAAATAATTATTTTTATAAATTACTTTTTGCTTTAATATCCAGAACTTTCTGGAGTTCATCTTCAGTGTCACCATTAGATCCCTTTAACAGTATTAACAACGAAGTGGTTATACTTAAAGGCGAAAAAAAGTTGTTTTGATTTTGTGGTAAAGATTTTAATACATTGAATGCAATTTTATTATTAATATCAGAAAATATTATATTATCACTAATAATAACATTTAAATTACTTAAAATTACTAATAATAATGATATTATTATAATTAAATTTTTTGTCAAACACTTTTTATTAGTCATTTTTTTTGCTAAAGTTATAGTTTTGATTATCTCTGTCTCATATATTTGATGTTAGACTTGTTTTTTTTAAAGTAAAACAATTTTACTCATATATTATAGGAATGTTGTATTTCTCGATTTTTGACTATAAATTCCTGTTTATTAATAAATGAAAATTAAATAAATGAAAATTAGTTAACTCTAATAACATTATTTTTAAACTGAATGGAAATTTTCCATTTTTGACAAATTATTTTCCAAAAATATTTTCCCAGCATAAGTTCCCAGCATAATCATTAATTAAGACAACAAATTATCATTAATTAGATCTAATAATTGTATGTCTGATTAAAATTAAAATGCAAAAAAAAATAAATAAGAATAATATATACTATTAGGTATTTTATATATAATATAGAAATTAGAAAATTTAGAAAATAAATTCAAGTATATTGTAATAAGAAAATTGTTTTTTTTTATATAAATAAATTTCACACATAGAATATTGACATTCATGTTATACCGGTATATACTGTTTATATTCAGTATTTGTATATGTTTTTATAAAAAGTTTAATAACAACTGTTATTATTATTATTATTATTATTATTATTAAAAAAGTGTGTTTATACTAGTTTTATAAATAGATATTTTTTTAATACTAAAAAATCTAATCAAATATTATCATTTATCCAAAAAACTGGCGTCAATATCATCAAAACATTTTTTTCATTAATGTTTTCTTCAAATAATTAGAGCAGATATTAAATGTAATTTTTTAGGCCATTTAGGACTTTGCAACTTATGTTTGTTTAAACTTTCTTAAACTTTTTAATCAATTATTCACTTTTTATATAATTTTTTTTGCAGCGATAATTTTTAATTAAAATTAATGATTGGAAAAATAAAATTAACAATATTATCATTAATTAGTTAGCATATTATTAGCACACAATTTGCATTATAAGCATAATTTAGTTTTTTTTTGTATAAAATATTTGTATATAAAAATAGATTTATGTAAAAAATATACCTTACTATTGATTTTTTTTAATCAATAGCACACAAAAAATGTGATTTATATTTATTTATTTATTCTTGTAATGACTTTAATTTCTAATTTTTTTGTTGATATGATATGTTATCAGCAAAACTGGGCGAACAGTTTGTTAGCTTCATATCTATGGGACGACCTGTAAATTGTCTGTCATATTATTATTATTATTATTATTAACTCCACAACCAATGATCCGACAAAGTGATGGCCATAAAGTGTTTGGCGCCACACATGCAAAACGGGTTCACAATATATGTATATATATTGTATATAAATAAGTGTCGGCTAATAATTATTTAATTCAATTAATCAAATTATGAATTTTGTGTTCATTAAAAAAACACACACATGTCTTAATGTATTAAATTTCTTAAAGAAACAAAAATTAACTAATAATTAAAATAATTAATTAGTTATTCTGTTAAATATTATTTAAAAATTATATATCAAAAAAAAGTTTTTATTTTAAAACCTAATAAATTAATAATACTTTTGTTAAATTTTTTAAAAATAATTTTTTATTTTTGTTAACAAACAAAAATGACATTTACTACTACTAGTAAAAAATATGAATGGGATAAATATGTTTATACAATTATTTTATTATTAAATCACACGGCATTTGTAAGTATTTTATTTAATAATATATATTTTATTTTAGTTTTTGTTGTTTTATATTCAAATTATATTATATGAATAATTAAAATTATAATATTTAAAATTATTTATATTTTAAAAGGGAATGACGAGACATATGTTTTTCGCTGTAATGATTGACTTGAAATACATATTAAACACATCGATAAACAGCATCTCATTATTTAATACATTTGTTTCTATCGGCTATTTATGCGGATCTCTTTGTAAGTAAAAGTTTTTTAATAAAATACTATAATAATAATAATTATAATAATATTTACAAAAAAAAACCTTATGATATTACAGTTGGATTTCTATTCAAATACATTAATCGACAAATAACTGTATCAATATTTTTGATATTAATATCATTGTCATCAATACTGATCCCATATTGTCAATCATTGGCCCACATCTACACATGCGGTCTGATTGTCGGTCTAGGCTCCGGCTGTTGGAACAGTATAGTTAACGTATGGCTTATAGAGATCTGGCAGAAACGGTCGGCACCGTTACTACAGTTATTACAGTTCATGTTTGGCATCGGGACTATACTGTCGCCGATTGTTAATCAGATGTTTCTCAAAGACGACTCTTTGGTATCAAATACGGTACAAATTGTCGCCAACGATGACATGTTTGTCAACAAAACTACACAAACAATTGATTTGATTGATGAGAGACGAGACAGCCTTAAAATGCCGTTCCTTATCAATGGCGTCATTCAATTTATTTGTAAGTTTTTAAAAAAAATTGTTATCAATTTTAATAACATTTTTATTTTAATTCAATAATTATTTATAAAAGTGTTTGAATGTTAGATAAACTATATTTAGGTTATATAATGTTTGAGTACTTAACACTTTTACATTTTATATGAAATATAATACATTTATTCAATCAATAGATTAAGATTATTGATAATTATTTGTTTTTTTTTAAATTATAAAAACTTTTATTTACTTAACTTTCATTTATTTTATTTACTTAATTATTGAATTCAAACTATTTTTGTTATTTGTTTTTAAATAATTATAGTTCCAATGCTATTGGTTGTGATGTTTATGATAAAGAAGTACCGATTGTCGGACCAAATGATTGTCGAGACGACCATTGATTACGAGTGCAAGAAATCGGAACACAAGAAGAATCTCTTCAAAAGCAGTGACGAAAGTCCGCGAAAAACTCTGATCTTATTGTTTGCCGTATTCTTCATGTTTTACAACGCGTGCGAAGGACTGGCCTTTCAATTTGGTCCCTCGTATTACCAGAATATGGAACTCCGACTGACATCAAGCAAAGCGGCCGGCATTATGTCGGTTATGGCCACCGCATACACTATTGGTCGCGGAATCAATGTTTTGATATCAATTAAAATACGAGCAAAACATATGATTGAATATCACTTTCTGATAATAATCACCGGTTTTTGTATACTATTTTTCTCCAATCACTCCCTATTGATGGTCCAAATGGCGAATATAGTGCTCGGCTTCGGGTTTTCGGCACTTTTTCCGTCAATGTTTGCCTACATTAAGCAATACATAGAAATCTCAAACTCTATCGGAACAGTACTTATGTTTTCATCGGAAATAGTCGTCTCATTCACGCCATATATTTTGGCCACTTTTATAGAGAGATATGCAATCATTTTCATAATCATTGAATCGCTTTATCTAATGATTTCAATTGTAATTTTTTTGGTCATTATTTATCTAATCCGACGGACAACAAGAAAAAGTGTCTCAAAATTATTGCTCGTAAACAACAGTGACATGTCTTAGACATTGTCTTAGTTTTTATTATAATATATTAGTATTTTTTTTTAGTATAATTTTCTCAATATTTTAATTCATTTTGTGTAAAAAATATCATTAATTGTAAATTCATGTTATATTATTTATTATGCAATATTACCCATTTTTTTTGTCAAACTTTAAATTTTTGTAAATAAATATCTATAAATTATATAAATATAGTTTTGTAACATTTTTAAAAATTATTGAATTTAATATAATAAATACAGTAATAATGTTTAATAAATAATTTGTAATAAATTACAATTACTGTCAAATCTTTCAAATATTATATTTAAGTATAAACTTCTTTAATTTGTTGAATACAACGACAACATTACAAAGTAATACATTGTTTACTACAAGAGACGAATTCGAGATACAGGTGCCGATCAGCTAATTGTGTGGCAATCATATAATTAACATTATTATTATAACAACTCTAATTAAATATATAAAACCAATATATATATAAAGTTATAATTTTGACATTTGATTTAATATTTGGTTTGAAGTAAACAATTGTTTTTGTCATATGATTATCAATTGAATCTAATTTTGTTTATCAATTAAACACAATATTATTCAATAAGATTTTTTTTAAAAATAATTATATATGATATTAAAATTCAAATACAAGCTTTACTAATGACGTCATAATCCAGACTTAACCGGGAATTTCAAATACAAGCTTTACTAATGACGTCATAATCCAGACTTAACCGGGAATTTCAAATACAAGCTTTACTAATGACGTCATAATCCAGACTTAACCGGGAATTTCAAATACAAGCTTTACTAATGACGTCATAATCCAGACTTAACCGGGAATTTCAAATACAAGCTTTACTAATGACGTCATAATCCAGACTTAACCGGGAATTTCAAATACAAGCTTTACTAATGACGTCATAATCCAGACTTAACCGGGAATTTCAAATACAAGCTTTACTAATGACGTCATAATCCAGACTTAACCGGGAATTTCAAATACAAGCTTTACTAATGACGTCATAATCCAGACTTAACCGGGAATTTCAAATACAAGCTTTACTAATGACGTCATAATCCAGACTTAACCGGGAATTTCAAATACAAGCTTTACTAATGACGTCATAATCCAGACTTAACCGGGAATTTCAAATACAAGCTTTACTAATGACGTCATAATCCAGACTTAACCGGGAATTTCAAATACAAGCTTTACTAATGACGTCATAATCCAGACTTAACCGGGAATTTCAAATACAAGCTTTACTAATGACGTCATAATCCAGACTTAACCGGGAATTTCAAATACAAGCTTTACTAATGACGTCATAATCCAGACTTAACCGGGAATTTCAAATACAAGCTTTACTAATGACGTCATAATCCAGACTTAACCGGGAATTTCAAATACAAGCTTTACTAATGACGTCATAATCCAGACTTAACCGGGAATTTCAAATACAAGCTTTACTAATGACGTCATAATCCAGACTTAACCGGGAATTTCAAATACAAGCTTTACTAATGACGTCATAATCCAGACTTAACCGGGAATTTCAAATACAAGCTTTACTAATGACGTCATAATCCAGACTTAACCGGGAATTTCAAATACAAGCTTTACTAATGACGTCATAATCCAGACTTAACCGGGAATTTCAAATACAAGCTTTACTAATGACGTCATAATCCAGACTTAACCGGGAATTTCAAATACAAGCTTTACTAATGACGTCATAATCCAGACTTAACCGGGAATTTCAAATACAAGCTTTACTAATGACGTCATAATCCAGACTTAACCGGGAATTTCAAATACAAGCTTTTTACTAATGACGTCATAATCCAGACTTAACCGGGAATTTCAAATACAAGCTTTACTAATGACGTCATAATCCAGACTTAACCGGGAATTTCAAATACAAGCTTTACTAATGACGTCATAATCCAGACTTAACCGGGAATTTCAAATACAAGCTTTACTAATGACGTCATAATCCAGACTTAACCGGGAATTTCAAATACAAGCTTTACTAATGACGTCATAATCCAGACTTAACCGGGAATTTCAAATACAAGCTTTACTAATGACGTCATAATCCAGACTTAACCGGGAATTTCAAATACAAGCTTTACTAATGACGTCATAATCCAGACTTAACCGGGAATTTCAAATACAAGCTTTACTAATGACGTCATAATCCAGACTTAACCGGGAATTTCAAATACAAGCTTTACTAATGACGTCATAATCCAGACTTAACCGGGAATTTCAAATACAAGCTTTACTAATGACGTCATAATCCAGACTTAACCGGGAATTTCAAATACAAGCTTTACTAATGACGTCATAATCCAGACTTAACCGGGAATTTCAAATACAAGCTTTACTAATGACGTCATAATCCAGACTTAACCGGGAATTTCAAATACAAGCTTTACTAATGACCTCTTCATTTAATGATTTCAATTGTAATTTTTTTGGTCATTATTTATCTAATCCGACGGACAACAAGAAAGTGTCTCAAAATTATTGCTCGTAAACAACAGTGACATGTCTTAGACATTGTCTTAGTTTTTATTATAATATATTAGTATTTTTTTTAGTATAATTTTCTCAATATTTTAATTCATTTTGTGTTAAAAAATATCATTAATTGTAAATTCATGTTATATTATTTATTATGCATTTTTACCCATTTTATTTGTCAAACTTTTAATTTTTGTAAATATATATAAATTATATAAATAATTTTTTTTAACATTTTTAAAAATTACTGAATTTAATATAATAAATAATTACAGTCTAATGTTTTTATAAGTTATTTGTAATAAATATAATGATAATTACTGTCAAATCTATCAAATATTATATTTAAGTATAAACTAGTTTCTAATAGTTTCTAAAAATATATAATGAAAATTGTTTATTATATAAACTGTTGCATAAAAACAAAATTGATCCCAAATTATAGTATATATTACACAATATAGCAAAACAAATATTTGCATTGAATTTGTTGTTGAAGTGAAAATTTATGAGTCAATTGAGTGAAAAACACTTTAAAACCAATGTTTTGTTTTATCAATGGTTTGGAGTTTTAAGAGTTTTGTTTAATAAAATTCAGTACAAACAACACAACTATTAATAAATTTTATAATAATAATAATAATAATATTTTTTTATTAGTAGTAATAGTAGTATTCGTACTTTAATTATATGAGAGTGTGTGCAATGACATCAAATTTATAACACATTAAACTCATGTTTTGTTTTGTATTTTGTTATATAAATCGATTGATTTTATATTTATTAATAAAATGTATTTGCATTTTGTAACATTAAACTTATAATAATAGAGTTATTTAATTATTATTAGAAACAAAAAAAAAGATTACTGAATATAAAATTTATTGAAATAAACTTTTTCTAATAGTTTAAATAACAGTATATTTTTAAAACAACAAAATTAAAATTAGTGAAACTATTATTGAAATTTATATTGATTTTTAAAAGATAGTATTAATTTTGTTTCTTTAATTAATAAACTTTTTTTTGATAATGAAGTGTACAGTTGTTACCAATTATTTGGTAACAAAACTTATTTTATTAATTCTGTATTTACTTGTTATATGTATATCATTGATGGATATTCTGTACTACTGTCCACAACCCGACCATTCATTGATATATCTCATGAATATTCCGATGATTATTGTCTACTATTTTTCAATTATTGTATATATAGTCAACATAATTGCTGTATTCATTGAAAATACAATTTTATTGATATTAACTACTAGTTTGACATCAATAATGCTGATAACTATACCATCGATGATACACGAAGTACTTCCATGTCTACTAACTTATTTTAATCTGCTATTTATTATCATTATATCTATTATATATATCGTCCAAATAGCCAGTAATGGCTGCTCTACTGGTAGTAATTTGTTGAGTGCAACGACAACATTACAAAGTAATACATTGTTTACTACAAGAGACGATTTCGAGATACAGGTGCCGATCAGCTAATTGTGTGGCAATCATATAATCAACATTATTATTATAACAACTCTAATTAAATAAATAAAATATCAATATATAKAGTAAATATAAAGTTATAATATTGAAATTTTATTTGTGTATTGAAAATTATTTGAATACTTGTTGAAGACAATCAACTGATAAATTCACAGACAATTGTGATGACAAAGAAGTCGACTTTAGGATCGGGTTTAGTAACCAAAACTTTGGTTATGATCCGGGATTTGGTCAGTAAAGAAATGACCAGAATTTTGACATTTGATTTAACCATTGATTTGAATTAAACAATTGTTTGTGTCATATGATTATCAATTGAATCTATTTTTGTTTCTCCAAACTTCAATTGTTTGTCAATTTAACACAATATTATTAAATAATATTTTTTAAAAATTATATTAAAGTTCATAATTATTTCATCTTTTTAGTACAGTATATAATAAATCATTAATGATAATCAATAATATTATTATTTAACTCTATCACTTTACTTATTTAAATAAATAATAATTTACGAGTAGTAATTATTTTTAAAAGTTTGGACATGGGGGGAGGGGGGTTAAAAAAATTTATATATAATTTGTCATCTAACTTTAATCATAAAGTAATTATTTTTTTTGACAATACTGCTGGAAACTAATTTCATATAAATAAGCCTAAATGCATATACAATGTATTAATAATATAATATCTATTTATAAATTGCAATCATTTGCTGTCAGCGCGAAAAATAGCAGACACTCGTGTATATCGCAAAACTTAAATAAACACATATATACTGTGTATATACTGTATATATAATACAGTAAAATTCAAATAACAAATCGTTTCACTAACTATTATAACTGTTATGTCATTTCTTAGATGTCTTGGTATATGTAATATGCATTTAAATAACTAATGGCCGACACAACTAACTGTGACACAAATAAGCCAATCATTATCATCGCTACCATCGAGTGTCTCAAAGTGTTCAATATTTGCCTAAATTTGTTTATAATAATTATATGTCTGATCATTGCACTGTTGGTCGGTCTGCTCCGGGCACCGGTATTTGGCTGGCAATCCATCAACAATGATAACAACTCCATGTTTGCCATTTCATTCTGCATATCACTACTCGTCTATTGTGGTAATCATTTGCTGGCCATCTATGCTGTCCTACGCTATCGAGTGATTACAATGATTGTAACAACAGTTATCACGGCTGTCGTATCAGTTATATTGATATTCACTTTACCCGCAAATATATTTGCAATTATTTTACTACACTTAGCTGTTTCACTAATTTATATCATTTTCATCAAAAATCGTTTGCATATTTACTGTCGTAATAATAATAATAATAATTGTCAAAATTTACAGCAAAATAATGTTAACCGAAATTCTGTACACTTTTCCCATCAGATTCAACAAAGTTATTGTTTTTAATTATATTATAATTTGTAATCTATTGTAATATAATTTTAATTATATTATCTGTTATAAAATTATTATATATTTATGATTTTTATTGTAATTTTAAATGTATTTAATTTAAATTCTATTTTAAAAATTAATATATTATTTATTTTTCACTTTATATTGTATTTATATATATTGAACATTGCATATATGATAATAATAATAATGCCATGTGTTGTTTATTTGTATAATGTTGTAATTAAAATGCTGTAACATAAAAATTTTTGTGTATTCATGCAAAAACTTTCAAAATGATAATAATTTTTATTTGATTGTTGGGTTAAAAATGCTATTTTTGTATTATGTTTACACAAAACTAAATATTTCAAATTTGAAGTGTAGTTTTGTGCAATATATTTAAATAAAATTTATATCCATAATAATTGAAATTATTTAGAAACAATTTTTTTGTGACTTTAAATTTATTATTTTGATTATTATACTAATTTTTTTGATGACAACTTTTTCTCATTTTTTTTTTAAAAAAAGATGACAAATATTTTACTTTTTAATATTTAAAATTATTTGGCACATTAAACGCTATACTTAGTAATGGTTTAAGTTTTTATTTAGCATTTTTTTCAATAGTATTGGAAATAATTATTATTGATAAATTAATTTAAAATAAAATAAGTAGGTCTATTAGTTGGAAACCTTGCTTATAAATAAATACAAATACTAAAATTAAATTTTAAAATAATTATTATCTAGAAATTGATTAAAATGCTAAATATAAATTAAACTAAACTATTAATAGTTTAAATAAAACATAGATTTATTAAGAATAGATCCGATTGTCTGGTTTTAAGCCGAAATGATTGTAAGACATGGGATTGTAATGTCATTTATTTTGATAATTATATTTATATAAATTAATTTCAATGTTTTGAATGACAGCCAATTTTTTTGGTAATATTTAAACTGTATTATGAATAGTTAAAAATTAATATTAATATATATAAGTTTATTTTTTCTGAAAACCTGTCAATTATAAGTTAAAAATTATTGTAAAACAAGCGATTAATTGTTATTTTAATGATAGATTATTTCGAAATAAAATTATTTAAGTTAAGAATTTTATAATAAATAATACAAAAAAATTAGTTAAAATGTTTTTATGACATAAAATTAAAATTTATTTTATTGTTAAAACAAGTATTTATTTACTATTATAATTTTTAATCTATTTTTAAAATATCACTATTTTATTTATAGACAATTACAGTACATCATTTAATCAAGATTTTATCTTAAATCTATAGTTAATATTATGCTATATTTATATTTAAAAACAATTGTCATATCAATCAATCAAATGGTGAGTTATATCTTTAAAATAATCATTTACTAAGAATTTGCTGCATTTGTAATAAAATAAAGTTTTTCTTATAATAGTATTGCATAATTCAAAAGATTCACACAATATTACATATATATTTAATATTATTTATAATGTACTGCATATATAATATAATTATATATATATATATATATATATATATTTATTTATTTATACACTACTGTTATTTGTTATTATATATATATATATAGTTGCATATGTTTTTCTATAAATACATTAATAATCACTAAATAGTATACAGAATAATATACAAAAATATTTTCACGATTATTATTATTATCTTTTAATTAACAAAACGAGATATGCGTTTAAAAATTTTAGACAATTGTAGCCAACAATTCTCTCTCTCTCTCTCTCTCTTTCTCGTATAAAATAATATAATTTATAACAAAGTAATTTATATGATCCCCTAAAACACAATGTTTGGGAAAAACTATATCGTAATTTGGAAATCATCCAAAAAAAGTACAGCAAAAATGTTGAGAATGACACTCTCCTCGACAGTACAACGGTATAAGTCATCAGCAAAAAAAATACTGTAAATACTAGAGAGTTGTTTTAAAATAGATACAAAAACAACAGTATTTAACAGTATTTTATTATTATTGGTGTATCACTTGTGTGTGAGTCTAATATTTGATACTGTATTTGAAGGGAAAGACTCTAAAAATGTTTGCACAAATTCACTCATTCTTGCAGTCATTACATGTTAAAGAATCTTTCAGTTTGTTTTGTGATTCTGTGATAACATTATTGTCGACAATAAATAGGAAATTTTATATAATAATAATAATAATAAAAAGACTCATAGATTTCCTACAAAACATATGAAGTCATTGATATTGAATTTATTTAATTCATGAAATCTCAACAAATCAAACAACCCCTACAACTACAACAAAAAAGTTATGGCCACTAATGAAATGGTTAATCTGAATGTTGAATGTATTAAAAACATATTAATTGTATTGCATATGACAATTGTATTAATTTTAATCATCAATGTGTTTATATCTGTCCTATTGTTTGGTGCAAAACTATCGACTATTATAGCGTTTTACGATAGCTGCGAAAACTTGTGCGCCGATACCGGCAATGCCCAGGACTATCTGTATCATGACTTGGCCTCTGTAATGGCCATTACCGTACTCGTCGGTGTAGTGGCCAATCACATTATCGCTATGATAGGCGTAATGCGTGTTAATATGTGTATAACAATTGTCACCACATTTATTAACGTTATAATAGCCCTATTCTTTATCAATCTGATCCGTACCAATCTGTTTGTCATACAGTTATCAATCATTATATTTTCAATTGTCCTAATGGTTCATATTAAACATAGCCATAGATTTAGTACAAGTGCTAATAATAATAATGATAATAATCATAACGGTGTTGTTAATAGTAATAGTATTAATAGTGATAATAATAATAAAAATGTAACCAATTGTGTGGCGCCTATTATTTACTGTCCCCATCATCACGAAAGTCTATGTTAAATTTAAATTATTTTTTTTGTAATAAATTAATTGTATTGTATTAATACCTTGTATATTGTAATATAAATATTTGAAATAATTTTTATTTATAAAAATAATATGAAACTAAACTATGTTATAATTTTTATAATTTTTTGATAAACACATTATAAAAAATAATTTATAAAATTTTAATATTAAAAATTTATTTATTGTCATTTGGTTTTAGAATATAAAAAAATTTATTTATTTAATATAATATTTATTATAATTTAGTTAAGCATGTTATCTCATTTTTAAAGATTTTATATAACTTTATTTTTTAAAAATTGCATTTTATTTAATTGTAAATTGATTTAAATAACAAAATGATTATTTATACGATTAAAATTTTAAAAATTATTATCCAAACAGATTAAGAATAATGTATAACTTATTTATGACAGACAGATGTTTAACATTTTTTTTGTTTAAATTAATTATTATAAATATTTAATGATTTCTGTAATAATTACGCGTTTAAAAGTAATTCATAATAAATGTTTAACAATTTGTGAAACAAAATAAATGCAATCAATTTCAAATCAATTATCAATTGAAGGCCATCACAACTATAGTGATATCAATAATATGGATGATATTTACTTTAAATGTCTTCCATAGCCATCACCCAGACTTCTGATATCAAACGGCAAAAATATCAAATCTCTCATCTCTTGTATCCTTTTCTCCAATCGGTCCGACTCTTCGCGCAGACCTATCTTTTGATTTGCCGGTGTGTCCCGACTGGCGATACGATTGTCGACAATATCTTTATTTTGTTGTAACTCTTGGATCAGTTCTTGTTTGGCGATCACAAATGTTTGGTTTACTTCAATCAAATCATTTTTCAATATTTTGAATTGTTTTTCCAATTTTCTAATTTCATTGATCTTAACGGTTGCACTCTTTCGCAACTCTGCGATCTGATCCAGAGTTTTGTTTTCGGCTGTCTGTGAACGTGTCTTCAAGTCGTACACAAGATTTCTTTGTCTTCGATATGTAACTGAAAACAATATATATATATATTTATATAAATTTTTTATTTTATATATAATTATATAAACAAAATTTATTTATTTTTATTTTATTTGTAATTAATTTAATGCAAACTATGAAATATACCCGAACTCTGTGCTATTGATGATGACTGTCGTCTCCTATTAGGTGTTTCCGCATAATTTTGGGCATAGACTACAGCAATACATAGTAGTAAAACACATAAAAACTTCATTATTATTATTGTTATTATTATTATTATAATTATGTGGTGAACTAGTTTTTTTTAAATATCAATTTACTTCTAAACTAAATATATTTATATAAATAACTTTTTTTTCTCTTTGTTTGCTAAAGCAAATTAATTTATCAAAAAGTTTTTCTAGAAACGCACTGAAATAATACAATATTTTTTAACAAAAATTATTTATAAAGTTGTGTTAAGTGTATATAACATACAAATGGCCTCTAATTTGTTCAAACAATAAGATTTATAATAAATTTATTTTATATAAATATAAATATTTTTCCAATAAAATCGATTATCAAATGAATAAAACAGACAACTCTTTTATTAAATCACTTTATGAACGGATGCTTTAATATTACGTCATTTTCGCAGATTTTTTTCAATGATTTTTCTATTGAATAACAACTTTTGTATTTATATTTAATAATATTATTAAAATCACACTTTTTTCTATTTTAGTATAAAAGTCAAAATCAACAAAACTTAATCAATTAAAGTTAAATAACTTTTCTAATATCAAAATTAACTATTATACAGTATATATACTGTATATATATATTTATTATAAGCTTACAATAACAACTTGAAAGTAAAATCAAATATTTGACTGATTGAAGTGAAATTCAGTGTTAAGTTAAAATTAACTATTATATCAATCAAAATAAAATAATAAAAAATACTAATACATTTTTATATAATATGATAAATAAAAATTGTTATTAATGTTATTTTAAATTTGTTATTTATTTGTTATTTAATATTATATACAATATAACAATAATGTGTCATTTCTATGACTAAAATATTAAATAAATGTTTGACAAGTAATACATAAAAAAAATGTAGAAACCATTGTATTAATAAATTTTAAATTATTATAACTTTAGTTTATTAGTTATTTGTTTCCAATAAAACATAAGTTGATGAATGGATTCATTGATTGGAAATTCCGAATAAAAACTTTCTGAAAATTTTATCTTCAAAAATAAATACTGTATTATTGCACACATTTACCGAAATCTATTATATATTTATGATATTAATTGGATATATTGATAGAAAATTAAGCAATCTTTTAAATTATTAGTAAATACAGTAAATATTAAGTTTTTATCAGTCATATTAAGATATTATTATTTTACTAATTTATTAAAATTGTATGATTTTTCCAATTTTAGTATTTATCTATAAAATAAATAAATAATTTATTATAATTATAATAATTATTATATATTAAATAAATATAATAATAACTTAATAAAAAATAAATAAAATTTAAATTGAATATTATATATACTGTTTATAAATTATATATATATATTAAAAACTCACATTTATTTCTATAATAACTTTTCCGTATATTACGATTACATAATTTAATTCAATTCATATACTGGATATTTATTAAAAGTTTTTTTACAATAAAAAAAGTTTAAAACAATATAATGCAATCATATTATTATATAACAGTACTTTAAATGATATACAATTGGTTTAACCGTATAGCATACAAATTATAATAAATAAAATTATAATTTATAAACATATACACTGTATTAAATGTTTATTTTATAAATTAATATAAAAATTAACATATAAAACATATAAATAAATATTTAAAATTATAATTATATATGAATATAAAGTCATACTGTATAAACCAAAAAATTAAAATAAATAAATATTACTATTGCTAATAAAGTTTATAAAGTATTAAAAATTTATATCATAATATAAACGTTTTATCATAAAAATTGTGAACATTGCTTATTGTATGACTATTATTATTATTACAGTCTCACAAAAATTACACTATTTTTTTAACTATTAATATAAATATTTTTATATTCAGTTTTATAGTGTATTTATTTAGTGTATAAAATATGAGAGTCAAAGCAATATACAGTATTAAAACACTTTTGATTTTTTTGTTGGTTGTGTTAGTGACAAATAAAACAACATTTGATTAAAACAGTATTTATTGTATATTATATATCACACATATTTTGATAGACATTTGTATTTTAATATTATTAATATGATTATAGAAACATAACATAAAACACACAATAAATCAATTAATTATAGTTTTAATTATTACTAAATTATTATACAGTATATTGTTTTATACATTTGTTTTTTGTTTTTATTTCTGTTTATAATTAGTGTAATAAATGTTTTCACATCCAATTTGGTTGCATATTGTTATGTCAAACGTCTAGTCATTATTGTATTTACAATCAGAGGAAGAAAAAAACAGTTGTGTTGTGTTGTTGTGACCATAGATCTGGTGGTGTCATCACTGAAGACTTAAGTAGAAGAAGAAGAAGAACAAGTGTTTAACAACACTTAAGAAGAAGAGATGGCAAGTGATCAGTCGTTTAGCTATCGTTTGGTTAAAATAGCATTAATACTATTGAATGCATTGGTCATCATTGGTCTGACACTAAGTCTACTATTGATGGGCCATCATATGGATCCACCGGTTGTCATATTTGTCCTTATTATCGGTAAATATAATCCTCGGCTTAATGTTGGCTGACTTTAATGTTGTTGTTGTTGTTTTTGATCAAATATTTTTTAAAAGTCTTATTCAAATTAAGACATTTACGGTCAGTGTTGTTGTGTTTCGGGAAAATTGTTGAATGATTGACCACATTATCAAATAAATTAAGTAAACTAATGGTCAGTTTGTAATTGAGTGGTCAATAGTTTTTTTTTTAAATGGTGTGATTATTATGACTGCTATATACTGTATATTATTGTTAATTTTGATAATTATTTTATTTTTTTGTTAATCAATGTTAACTATTATTTTCTATGCGATATATTTTATTATTATTATTATTTTAATTTATAATAAGTGTTTTTAGCCTTGAATTCAATGAAAACCAACAGTTATTTTTGCAATTTATTTCATTGATTATTATAATTTTAGTGAAATATTTTCTACATTTTGTTTTAGTCCTTTAAAAATACAGTATATATATACTGTATTTTAAGTTAGTTTTACTTGTTTTGAGATAATAATATTATTATTAATGTGTTTTACAATTATATTTAGTTATTATTTATTTATTTTAATTTTTGTTGTTGATAATAATAATGTGTTTTTAAAATAAAATTTATAAATTCATATAATTTTGATATCTATAGTTGTAATCTAAGATTAGCAGTTTTTTTTAAATATACGATTAGCATTTTTAGTTAATCAACATTTATTTTAACATTAATTTAGTCATTTAAGTTATATTATTGATAAATTATATTATAATTAAGACATTTATACATATTTTCCAAATAATTTAATATTATGTTACTATGCAATAAATCATTGATCAAATTTTAGTAGTAATATATTTCTAATTTAGATTCAATAGTAATTTAATATCGTATAATATATATTGGAAATATTTTTATTCATATATTACTATAATTTTATTTATTATTTGTTTATACTGTAGTATATGAATTATTTCATGGTAAATAGTTATGTATAAAAACATTAATGATATTAACTATTTATTTTAACATGATGCAAATTTGTACTGTTTTTTTATAAAAAAAAAATCAAAATGTATTAACATTAATTATCGACATTTTATCAAATTTGTGTGCAATTAGACAAACATGACTTTAATTAAATATTTAAACAACAGATTATAATTATTTAATATATTTTATTTTATAATTTTAATGTTTTACTAGTTGTTTATACATAAACCGAGTAATTAATGAGTGAATTTTAAAGAAATTATACAATATTTGTTATACTATAAAAAATTTATTAAAAAAATTATTATAATTACATAGCTGTCTATGAGTTGTTTATTTGAGTTTAGCTATAATTATGTTTTAAATGATAGATATAGTTATAATTTGTTAAAAACAGTTAAGTTAAGCAGATAGTTATTATGGTTATAAATGATAGAAATAGTTATAATATTATTTTTATGATATTAATATAAACAATAATTGGCAATTATTAGATAAATTTTGCATATTTATATAAATTTTATATGATAATTATGATACCTGTATATATATATAACATGACAAATAAATAATTAAAATGATTGAACTATAATAAACACATGATATGTGTTAAAGTAAGCAAAAATTAAATCACAAAATTAGCATTATAATAAATTATTAAAATAAATAAATAAATAAATGTTATATTTAGGCCAAAATCAACGCATAAAAATAGTATTTGATTTAACACTTATTATTAATAAAATATTAAGATATTATTAATAATAATTATTATTATTTTTCAAATACAGAATCTAATTTTGTGGCCGCTATTGTCGGTGCCATACGCGAGTCGCGGCCACTAGTGTTGACCACCGGATCTGTAACACTGATAATGCTTTTGTTGGCCTCATTTGGTCGGACAGATAGGTCACAGAACGCGACGTTTTCGATGCTCTACTTTCTGGCCATTGTTATGCTTTCGTATGCCTTCTCAGCGATGCTTAAAGACAGACAAAACTATGGCCGCCGATCGGCCGGTCAGCAGCGCGGAGTCAGAACACAAATAACAGGTGCCGCCGACAACCAGTCAAGAGATTCCTCGCCATTTGCAGCTGTGGTTGTCTATCATCCGCCACCAACGGTTGGACACTTGGCACTCCCGATGTCAACTTCGCAATCGACAAGTCAAGAGTTAAGCAATATTATGAAAGACCCGCCGCCACCCTATGATGACTGTCCGCCACCAAAATATGAAGACATTACTAATAATCATAAACCCGTTTAAACTATTGTCAATACTTTACTATAAAAAATCTTTTTTTCGTATATTTTTGATTGACAAACAAACAAAAATATTGTTTCATAAATTTTGTTAAACCAGTTATGTTTGTATATGCGAGCTAATTGTCTACTAAACATTGTTTGTGTTAGTTGTTTATTAATTTACCTGTAAATGATTTTTATTCAATTTTTTTAGACACATTTCTATCTCATATTTATTTATCTTTATTTTTTTTTGACATAATTTGAAACTCAATTTTAGTATAAATATTTGAACTTGTTTTATATATATTTTTTAAAAAGATATAACATAAATATACTGTAGATTTATTTAAATTTCTAAACAAACAAATTGATTATTTTCGCATTTGATTTTATATAATATACAAGTTATCAATTATTACTTTAATTTCAATTAACTAATAATTCAAAATGTTTTTTTGTTGTTTAACTCATTTTCTATGTATTTTCTATCTTAGAAAATTGATATAATTTATTTATAAAGAAATATATATATATATATATATATAAACTTATTTATAACAAATAATCTCAAAAGCGTTGAACAATTTAAACAAAAGTTATTATATATTTGTATGATATTAATCGGAATTTATATTTATAAAAAAAATATATTATTATTATTATTGTTTGTTAATAAGGAAATGAAGTCTTTCACAAAGTGAATTGTAATGATGTTTCTATATATCGTTGTTTTATTATTAATGATTTAAAATTATATTATTATACAAAACATTGTAATTGAAATTACAAATTATAAAGAAAATTGTATTTTCTAATGAAAATTAATGTTACTATCGATGCGTAAGGATATCGATGTATTGAACAAAAAGGTTGTACTGTAATATACCTTATAATACTGTATGTTATATTATATTTTAGATATTGTATTAAAATTGTCAGTACAATATTCAAATTACAAACAAAATTATTTTTAATGCAGATATACTGTATAATTATAATATACAAAAATTATTTTAAAAATTATAAATCTGTGATTATAAATAAAGTTATATTCATATTATTTCTTTACTAACTGATTAACTAACTAACGTTTATATTAAAATAACAAATTTTTAATAATTTACATCAATATCAATAGGTTTTTATTGATATTATAGTAAATGCATGATTTTACATATAATATGTCATCAATTATTAGAGAATTAATTCATGTAATATAGTATAGTATAGTAATAAGTAATGCTTATGCAATAAAATATTAGTAAATTATAATTTTTAAATAGCTAATCAGACCATATATATATAGATTATATAGAAAAGTATATAATAATCTTGATAATTAATCAATTTTAATAATTAAAAATAACAACTTTAAAACAACTTATAGTGAATTAACAAATAATTATTTTTTTTAATGAAATGCAAGATTAATAACATTTGGTTATAAAATTCACTATAACTTAATAGACACAATGAAACTTAATAATAGTAGTTTGATATTTATAATAGTTAATAATAATAAAGCGCCAACAATTGTTGATAAATTCAATAAAATTATTGATTAGTATTTTTGTTACTAATAATGGATCGTAAAATCAAAACAAGGAGTTATCCCATCCATTGATTAGCTATTTTTAATTATATATTTGTTGTGTTTAAGTTAATTTGCTGTGATTTGTTTATTTTTATTAATTATTTAATTAAACTTGCTTAATTATTATTAATAAGTTAATTTAATACATATATATATATTGAATTGATTATGATTTTAAAACTGTTTTTTAACAATAATATTTGTCCAGTAAAAAAAAGTTTAATATATTTTAATTAAGTGCTTATATAATTAGATCAAATTAATAAAGTTAATTAAGTAAACAAAAAAAACTACACATTAAAGAAATATTTAAAGAAAGTTTTATAATATACTGTGATCTTACATAACATCTCATTTCATATCATTAGATTGTCATCTGATCTCATAAATAATAATTTCAATAATGTCTTCCATTGATAAATAATTATAATATAAAAATGCAAAAAATCATTGTTTGATAAATTAATTGTTAAAATATGACATAATTAGTGTCATTTGAAAGTCAAGTATAAGGAGAAGCAATTAGAAAGAGGCAGAACATCGACAGCAAAAAGAAAGACAAAAAAGACATCTCTTTTTATATCTCTCTCTAAAAAAAATTATTCATAAATTGATGGCTAATTACTGTCTAATCATTTTGAAGATTATATTGATTGTACTCAACCTAATGGTTATAATACCGTTGAGTTTTGCCCTAACGTCTACCCAATTATTCAATTTGGAAATTGCTGTCGTTTTTGTACTAATTTCGGCCAACTATGTGGTGGCCATTGTTGGTGTAGTCAATGAACATTTGGTCACTATTATTGTGACCAATTGTGTTACAACAATCATACTATTCATTGAACTTCTCAAACTGTATCCGACATTTGTTTTTTATTATTTTGTCTTTTTGATGGTCTTTTCAGTCATATATATACTGACAATAATAATTTGCCGAAACTATTGTCAACTATTAAGCACTGATGGGAGGCGTCCCTCGACAATGGTTGTCGTTTACCGTCCGCCGATTCCCTTCTCGATGCCGATCTTTGAGCCGACTCTCGATTCGTTGGCCATCGACGACAATAAGGAACTGCCGCCGCCCTATCCAGAGGACAGACCACCACTTTATGAGGACTGTGTCTACAATTGATTTTTGTGTGCGATTTGTTTGATAAATAAATAAGTTTTAGAGTAAAAAATAATTATAGTTTTCATAAGATATAGAAACAACTAAATATTCTTTGAATAGTATTTAATATCACAATATATTTAATAATTACTGTATATATATATATATATATATAAATTATAGTACTGTATAGTATACAGTGTACGTATACTCATTATGATTAAAATATGTCTAATGTCTAATTGATTAATCATTGGATTTAATCCAAACAAAATAACATATTATTATAAAATATAATATATATATTGATATATAAATCCTAACCACATGTCTTCCTTCCAAACAATTACTTATCAAATTTTAATATTATAATAATATAGATTGTTATTTAATAAGTTGGAAATTAGTTTTAAATAAATTCAATAAATAGCTATTATTAAAACAATGAATATCTTATTACATAATTAGCACACAATTGATTTGAAGTGCTATTCAAAGTGATAATAATTGCAATATTAAAAATTGTATTTTAAAATAATTTATTAAATATTCAAAAATTATTATACATTTAAAATAATACTAAGTTAGCATAATATATGAATAATTATAGTACAGTATTATTGTTATGATTATATACTGTAATTATATACATATTTATTATAATTACTGTACTACGAACGGTATATTATACTGTATTTCAATTATAATGTTTGATCATTTAATTGTAATTACAAATATATTATTAAATTTTAAAAAATACAAATAAATATTGCATATATTTAATAAATATTTTGTTTTAAATAAATATTTTATCATTATTAACAAATTAAATTTATAATATTATTTAAATTTTAGTTTTTAAGAACGATATCAATCGATAAAATATATTAACTATGTTTTTATATAATGGTAATAATAATAATAATAATTCTGGTTTTGACATTAAATTGATTTTTAGTCTAACAAGCAATTAGGATTGTTGTATATAATTAATGTAAATAAGTATAGGACTACTTAATTAATATATATATATATATATATATATATATATATATATAATGTAAATATAAAAATTAATTTTATGTAAATATTTAATGCATTAGTCTTAGTTGTCTTAGTCTCACACATACACAAAAAAATAATTATAAATATTGCATAAAATTATATCAATAAAAAAAGTTCATATTAAATTACCTTCATATTATATATAGATATTGTTTTATATATATAGATATATAAATATATATAATACAGTTTATTTGTCTTAATTTTTAGAGTATTATATTGTTTTTTATTTCAACTGTTTTTATCGTTAAAATATAGATAATTTTTTTTTAAAAAAAACAAATACTCAATATAAAAATTTTCGGTGAATATATTTGTATAGAAAATTACTTATATCATAGATAATACTGTACTTATTATGCATTTTTTATATTACAGTACATAATATTACAAAATATAGAATATATATATAAGTTATATTGTATTATGTGATAATACTTTTCTTTAGTTTTATTATTATTTTGCACACAATAGTCATTTTTCGTGTAAAGCAATTCTTATGCAAATATTAAACAAATTTTTACAACAAAAATAAATAGAGAAAGAGAGAGAGAGAAAGAAAGAGAGAGAGAGAGAAAGAGAGAGAGAGAGAGAAAGAAAGAGAGAGAGAGAGAGAAAGAAAGAGAGAGAGAAGAAAGAAAGAGAGAGAGAGAGAGAGAGAGAGAGAGAGAGAGAGAGAGAGAGAGAAATAGATTTACTATAATTTAGTGTTTCATTTTAAATATATTCAAAAAATATTTCAATACACACACACACACACACACAAAATTTATGAGATTTAAAAAACATATCAAACATATAATAAAATAAAGCAAATCTTTTTAAAACAAAATAATAATATATTATGTAAATAAAGTAAAATAAAAAAATGAAAATTTAAAACTTATTATATATATAAATAAATTGTAAATAAAACATATTTTGAATGTAATTTTGATGAATAATACAATTTGTAGCAATTTATTTGACCAATATTTGTCAAAAATATGCAAATAATGCAATTTACAGTTTGTTTATATATATTATGCTATCAAAGCACTATTTGACAAATTATTTAAAATAATAATAATAATACTAATAAATCAAAACTTTGATTAAAATTACATATATCTAAAAAATGTTATTATTATTTGAATTTTAATAGAAATTATGAGTATATTAAAATTAGATCAGCCAATAATTAATATTTTATCACATAAATACTAAATGTTTTAAATTATATTTAACTAAACTTTTATTGTCTTACATGCACTAGAATTCACTAGAAATACAATTTAGTAAATCATACAATAGATAGCTAAATATACATACATTATATGTGATATATACTGTATATATATAGTATAACAATAAATTTTTAAAATATAATAATTTATCTAATTATAAGACATTTTAAGCAAATGTAAAACTCAAAAAATATTGTTGTATAATATATGTAATATTGTGTGTTATTACTGTTGTTTTTGCTATAAAATCTATATTTAAACAGTATTTGAATTATTAGGCCATTGCGATACAACCACTAAATTATAACATAACTTAGTTAAACAATAGCTTACGTTTGTAATTATTTTTTATTATTTTAGTTAGTTGTGTGCACAATAAATTTTTTATTCAAATTTATTAGTGATAAAAAACCACAAATAAACCCATATTTTATAGTTTTACATCATTTAAGAAAATAAAACAATTTTAACGACATTAAACTGAAATAATAATAATGTTTGAGTCGTTTAATATACAGTCTATACACACAATTGTCTTCAAAAATATAGAGGTTTTTATTTTTTTAAATATAACAGCAGTTTTGCTATTGAATTGCTTGTGTCGTGAATGACACGCAATACAAGAGAGAGAGAGAGAGAGAGAGAGAGAGAGAGAGAGAGAGAGAGAGAGAGAGAGAGAGARAAAAAGAAAGAGAGAGAAAGAAAGAGAGAGAGAGAAAGAAAGTAAGAGAGAGAGAGAGAATATTCTGCTATAGAAACAACAGCTCTATTCTTGTAGATAGCACTGGTATTATTGACTTTAACCTCCCTGTGCTCTCTCTCTCTCTTTAATACACACATAACTACATTACATATACACTAATAGACATACTGCATAAATAGTATGTAATATCTAATTATGTTATATATTTTTAAAAATATTTTCTCTAATCTATCTATCACTTACTCTCGCCCCATATAAATAGGTCACTAATAATAATAATAATAGTGTTATTAATAGTGTTATATTATTATATTTATTGAAAGTGTATGGTAATAGAGAATCGCTAAAAATATTAATAACATCAGAATATTCTCGCTATCATAATATTTCTGCTAAATTTTTTTCTAAATACATATTCAGTGTATATTATAGTGTATTTATTCACTATTGACTCGAGAGAGAGAAACGACAATATTATAGTGTATTTATAGCAATGTTTTAGTATATATATATATACTTTATATACAATGTCTGTGAATTTTTATGTATATACTGTTTATACATTATAAGAAAATATAATGCGTTTTTATGTTGTTTATGGTGTGTTTATATATATTTATACTGTATATTGTAAAGGGATAGAAAAATAGAGACCAGAGGTTTTATTTTATTGAATTCAATTCATTGAATGATATCAAAGCACATGTATGTATGTATATATATATGTATTAAAATATATATATCTATGACTTTACAGTAGATATACAGTACTTTATATGTAAAGTACAGTACATTGAATATATTGAATACAACACAAAAACGACAACATTTTAAGAAAATTTTATTGTCTATACTTGTGGTGAAAAATATAATGTATTTATTGAAAAACATTAGACTATTCCTATGTTTTTATTTTATTTTTTGTAAAAAAATTTAAGTTAATGTTTTTATTGAATAAATATTAGTGTCGTTATATATAACTGTGTATAAAAAGATACAGAATAAATATATATATTTTTATATTATAATAGTGAATATATTTTTTTAATGAAAAATAGTGTACTTAAGATAAAAATAATTTCTATTGTGTACATAATAATAGTATACAATATAAAAAAATTCTATAATAATTATTATAATAATTTTCTGTTTGTTTTATAAAAACAAAACAAAAAAACAATGTTGAAAAAAATTCAACACATAATATCAGTGATAAAAGTGACATTAATTATATGCCACATATTGTTTGCATTATATTTTATTATATCTAATATATTACCAAAAAATGGCCACATATTCAACACAATAACTCTAATGTTTTACGGCTTATTGTCTCTAAATCTTGTGACCGGAATTCTGGCCACACTTAAGGAATCGTTTGTTACGATTTGCATATCAGTCGTACTGACAGTCATTGCAATTATAACCTGTTTTCTTATTGATCATCACTTAATTGTCTGTCTATCGCTGTTTATAATATTTTTGCAAACATTTTTACTATCATTGTTGTTGTTTCTGAAGCCAAAACTGGTCCAAACTGGTGGCGGCGATCATTATCTAACGTCGATGTCCAACGACGACACTACGCCCGATAACAGCGATAATAATCATCATAAACGACGACAACACAGACATCGTAATCACCATCAGTTACATCACTGCAGTCAACAACAAAAACATCATTTGATGGCTACAAATGATGGCTCTGAAGAGGAAAGCGTTTGATGTTTGATATAATATGTGAACTTATAAATGAAAATCAGAAAACATAGTCTAATTTCATAATAATAATATTATTATTAATAATGATTAATATATCTATCTATCTATTTATATATATCTATATTAATATAGATATATAAAAGAAACGATTAAGAAAACAGTTGTGACAGACAAACCATACATAAATTGAAGACAATGTGATGAACTGTAATCACATTATTTGACAAATTAAAACATGTTTTTAATGTTTATTTTTCTTGTATAATATAACTTTATTTTGTTGTTTCCTCTTTAAGCCAAAAGATATGATATAAATGTGATATAAATATATGTTAACATTGTTTGGCATCAGTTTTTTTTGTGTATTTTGTTTATTTGTTTGTATCTTTTTTTTCGTTTGACTCGAGAAAAATGATTTTTTATTATACTTTTATATATATATATTTGTTTGTTTGTTTGTCTTCAGAAAAAAAACAAAAACACATAATAGCGGAGGAAATCAACGGAAAAAACTCAAATACATAACAATATATTTTGTGTCCTCTGTTTTATTGTCTGAAATAAAAAATTCCGTCACTTTATATAAATTATAAAACATTTTTATTTTGTTGGACTCTAACAAAATCACGTATTTATATACAGTATATATAGTTTATAACTAAAGTGGATGTAATGTAATATAAAAATAAAATAAATAGAAAATGTGAATTTGTATTTATATTTGAAAAAACAAAACACCATTTTTGTTATATAAGTTAAAAGCATATTATTGTAGATAATATTATATGTTAAATATATTTTGTATATAAAATCAATTTTATGGTTTTAATGTGATTTATTATCTGATTAGTGTATATCTTTTATTTTTAATTTCATTATATAAAATATATTATTGTAAAAAAAGAAAAAAAACCCAATTGTATGATTTTATTTTATTTGTAATTTACGGAAATTGTTGTTACTTTAAAAATTATTGTCCACAAAGTGCTAGTTATCATCAACACAACAACAACAACACAACAACAATATTATACACATTGATATTTATTTGTAGACATTAGTAGACCAAGTCTTAAGTGTTTTTAATAATTTAATAAACACAGTCTCACTAAACTTGTTAAATATATATATATATATTTTAGAAACAAAACAAAAAATAATCTAAAAATCCAAATAAATTTAACTCATGCCAGACATATATGACAGTTTGAGTAATACTATCATAATATCTAATAAATAAAATAAATTAAATTAAATGTCTACAATATTGTGTCATTTATAAAAACTTAAACATATACTAAAATCTAGGACAAAATAGTTGGCACTCGTTTTCTAGCTAAAAGTGTAATAAGAAATTGATCTAGCTCAATGAAGTTTTTTTTATATATAAATTATTGATTTTCTGACAAATTCTTATGGCATAAAATCTGTAAAATTTTAATTAAGTTTATATTTGACAAAATATAATATAAAATGTTTATCGAAAAAAATATTAGTTTGTTTACATAGTGTATAAAAATGTTGTTTATTAATAATTAAATTTTAAGTGACATTTAAGTAAAAAATATTAAAATATATTTTTAAAAAGTGATTGATTATTTTTATAATAACTTATAAGTAACTAATACTATAAATATATATTTGTTTATTTATTTAATATTTATATATTTTTGGCATTTATAATTATATAAACGTTTAATATAAAATGTTTAGAAATTTAATTTAAGTAAATTATATCAATGTTATATATGATATTTAATACAATTTAATTAATACCAATATTGTTATAATGTCTTATACTACTTCAAATGTATTATATTATTCTATCGGAAATTAATTTTTAAAAACATATTTTAATAAATAATTGTATAATATATTCAATAATATATTAGTTTTATTTTTTGTTTATTTCAAAAAAAACTTTAGTTATAAATTATTCCCATATGATTGATACGCTAATCATATTTGATTATTAAATGAACTACAAAGTTGACAAAAAATAATTTGAAAATTTACTGTACTGTCAAAAATTTTTATATTTTAACAAAATTAAATGTATAAAAATAAAGATTTTCCAGATTATGCACATCAATCAAATTTTCATAAAAATCAGTTTAATATAATAAAAATAAACTTAAAACTTAAAAACAGATTTTGTGCTAAACTTATTTATTATTAACAAAAAATAAATGATTTATTATAAAGTCGTTGTTATTGTTTACAGTATATACGGTATATAATTTTTATATATTAAAAATTATATTTTTTTAAATTTATGAATAAAACATATTGAATAGTTAATTTTAAAAATAGATTTTTAAATGTAAATTTTTAAAATTAGATAAACTTAAAATGTCTTAAAAATACAAAAAGAAACTTATTTAATTTATAATATTATCCTTTTTAACTGTAAGTAATTTAATAAATGTACTAGATATTTAAATAAATTTTAAAAAATCTATTGAATCAATTGAAAAGTTTACATATTATATAACTTATTTTAATGGCACTCAATTTAACCTTTTATTTAAATGGATAGACAATGAAAATCTACTGTATCTATATATATATACGTTTAATATTATAATATTGAGTAACAATTTATATATATATATATATATATATATATAAACTTAATTATAGATATATTCACAGAAAAACAAACTTTTTAAATTTTAAAGGAATCCAATGTATTAGATAATTCTGGGCATTAGATATATAGTAGAGTGAGTGTATTTTATGTATATATTGTTTGGTAATAAGTTTATAAGTTAGTTTAATATTATTTAAAGTAAAATTATTTGAAAATTTGGTGGTGATAAATAATTTTAAAAATATTATTGTAAATATTTTTTTTACATTTTTATATAAGGTTACTATAAAAATAAATAGGATAAGATTTTAAACATGTCATATGAAGCATTACTGTCGCTTATTACATAAATACAATATTTAAATATGTTATTTCAACGTCAATTTTTTAATATATTGCCATTGAATTAACAAAAAAAATGAGATTGATTTATATACATCAATTATTTTATAATATTAAATAATATATTTGTAAACTCAAAGGCTGCAAACTGCAAACTTTTAAATTGAAAATAATTAATAATAATCAATTTAAACACTTTAAGCGTCTGTGACTTATCTCTATGTATCTAAAAACAATATTTTTTAATATTAAATATTCTAAAGTTAAAATATGTTTTTATTTTAATCAATTGTATGACTTCCCGTTACACTATAAATAAAATTTTGATATTTTGACCGGAGCTAATATCGGAGCTAATTTTTTCCCCATTTTTCCTCAATACGCTCAGGTCCTTTTTTACTAAATAAATAAAATATAACATAAATATAACTTTATATATATATATATATATATATATATATATATTCTTTATCTTTTTACATTAAACATATTTACATTGAACTTATAATTTTATATATATACTATACTGTATTATATATATATATAATTTTAAATTAAACAAATAAAATAAAGCTTTTTATTCGTGTCTTGTGTATGATATTATAATACATAACATTTGTATATTATTACAATAAAAATTTATATGTAAATACATGTATTATATACACTATATATACAGTATATATAGTATATATTCTTTTGAGACCCATTCTGACCTAAAGTCAAATTTCGAAATTATCTATCGATTGGTTTATCTCTACAATATATTACAGTATTGACATGTAATTTATAGATATATATATATATATATATATATATATATATTGTAATGTTATTTACATTTAAGTTCAATATAATAAAATAAAGTTTGAGTAAAGAATATTTATTTTAATGACAAAAACATTATTCAAAGCCAATTGTGTTTAAACATATAAGTATATGCATAAAGTACAGTATATTTATGTATAAAAATTTTATTTATTTTTAGCAATTTTATGAATAATAAAAATTTTTAATAATCTAAAAATTCTAAATCTATTCAAAAATTATGAACAAAACATAAGATTTTGATATTATTGAAAGTGTACTCAAAATATAATTAAATTTTAAATTATGAACTATTGTTTAAAATATTAATATTTATTTTTTCATTTTATATTTGTTTTCAACCTTGAATATTATATGATATACTATATATATATATATATATATATATATATTGTGTTAACAGCTGGCGCTCAACACAACATCATAAGCGGCAGCATTGCATTATTTCAACGACTCTACCGTTTCCGCAACAGTAGTAGTCGTTTAGCTTTCACAGCGTTTAGTCGCATATTTTATATTAAATAAAATCGTTTACTTTCGTATAAAAACGTGTACTTATTTCGTATACTTTACCGAACCCGAGTTGTTGGCCGCCTGATCAACGGCCACTCAACTCAATTGGCGCAGTCGACTGAGATACTTACCTACGCGGATATCGAAAGTAAATCGACTTCGACGACCTACTCACCGAAAACTTTTGAATTCAAAAAACAACGGTTTTTTGTCGCCTTAACGGCTCTCATCGATTCAACGGTTTTTTCGTTAATAAAGCGTTTTAAAGAAACGATACGAAGACAACGATGTCTCAACAGTTACGTAGTGGCCGCACACTACCGCCATTCAGTAACGAACTTAATGTACCGACGGGTGCGAACGGACTCAACCCGACTTCCGAAGACACGAATGAAGACTTGTCGTCAATCGCTTCAGACTTAGAAGCATTGTCACGCGATATGGCCGACGACCCGACACAGGATGGATTAGCACAACGTTTGGCAACGCTGACCAGAGCTGCTCAAGTGGCCGCCGCCGCACGAAACGTGATTAAAAATCGCAATACGGCATCGAGTTTATATATATATACTCCGATATACCTCAACAACACGACCGCATAGTACCGTAAAACACGCTTCGAAATTATGTGAACCATTTATAGGCGGTTACTCCTTAACTCCTATCGACGAATGGCTCGATGGCTTCACCGCATTGACATACGCTTATAACGACTACGAGAGGCTGCTTGCGCTCGCCAAGCACTTGACCGGCGATGCCTTCAGTTGGTATTGTCGTGAAGTCGCCCGAAAACTTCCAAACCTGACCTGGGCCGAATGCCGATCTCTTATGATTGCGCGTTTTGGTCGTATGGTTGGTCACGGTCTTGTTGAAGCCTCCGACCGAAAACTCAAAGCTAATGAAAGCGTACTCACGTACTATCACGAAATGCGCCGCCTTCTGGATGAAGCGCGCGCCTCCGACGACCAACAGATAGGTCTATTAACCAAAGGTATGCCCGACTATTACAGGCCGATGATTGCCTGTCAACGACCGACATCGCCTCAAGAATGGCTTCAGATAGCGCTTCTCGTCGAAGAGACGAAAAAGAAATAAAAGTTTTAACGTTAACGCTATCGACGACGAAGACGGCCAACCCAAACGTAATCGTTGGAAAAAGCGACAGAATGGTAACAATGATAGGCCACCGACTCCATGTCCACGATGCCGACGACACGGCATAACCGAATATCACTGGATGCGCGTCTGTCCGAGAACAGAACCGAAAAATCCGGATCCAGTGGTTAACGCTGTCTCGCATACTGAACGATATCGAGACATACGAATTAATGACAAACCCGTACGAGCTTTCATAGATAATGGCGCCGACATTACTATCTTATCGAAGGATGTCGCAAAACAAATGAAACTCCGACCGGACGCGCGACATAAGACCAAAGTAGGTACCATCGCCGGCGATAAGTATACACTCGGTGTCGTCAACGTTAAGATTCAAATGGACGGACACACCGAATACGTAACGATTCACGTAATGGACATCGCGTACGATGTTCTCGTTGGACTCGACATCGCAGAAATGAAGACAACTGTGCGCCTGCGAAGTCAACGACATATCTCGAATAAACCGAAAGTCGCACATATGACAGTCAAAAAAGTCGGTATTGTCACCGAAAATAATCGCATTAATCGTAAAGACAATCGTAAGTATGACATACCGCCGACTCCTTGTCCTCGATGTCTTCGACACGGTTTCACCGAATATCATTGGAAACGTCAATGTCGACGACAGGAGCCGATCAAATCGCATAACAAATCGTTTAGGTGTTCCGGCAGTAGTCCGCGGATACCTCAAATTGGTTTGTTTACCGTTAAGCGTGATATCACAAATTACAGCGAAAAGAAACGTCCACTAATACCACCACCGATGACACCGATTGGACGTCTACCACAAGACAAACAACGACGGTTTGATGATAAACAAGACCGTAATCACCGAAACACATCACCGATTGATGTACGTGATCGCATTACCCGAAGGTCGCAAAATTCGGACAATATACGCAGTTTCGCGGCCGGGGAGTGTGTTAACAGCTGGCGCTCAACACAACATCATAAGCGGCAGCATTGCATTATTTCAACGACTCTACCGTTTCCGCAACAGTAGTAGTCGTTTAGCTTTCACAGCGTTTAGTCGCATATTTTATATTAAATAAAATCGTTTACTTTCGTATAAAAACGTGTACTTATTTCGTATACTTTACCGAACCCGAGTTGTTGGCCGCCTGATCAACGGCCACTCAACTCAATATATATATATATATATATATATATATATATATATATATATATATATATACTGTATATGTATATGTATAAATAATACAACAACAAAAAATAGAAAATTAGTTCAATTTTTTCAATAATAATATTATTATACTGTAAAGTATACTTTTGTTTAAAGTAAACATTTATTTTTCAATTTAATAGTTTATATATATATATATAATTTAATAACTATATGAAGAGAATTGCCTATAATAGATGAAAACATTTTTTAAAATGAAAATATAAATTTTATTTTATTTGAAAAACAATTTTGTTAAAAGTTTTAATAAACAAAATTATACACACACATACAATACTTATTGTACATAGATTCACATTTTAAGTTAATAATTTAGTAAACATTTTCATTGATTATAAGATTTTTTTACAGATAATAAATTGATTATACAGTAATTCATTGATCAATAACACTACTGTATAACAGTTCCCCATTTATAAGTATTAATATTATTATTATAATGATTTAATTTTAATTAATATTAATGAATATTTAATAATACTAATTTATTAGTATTATTAATGAAATATACTAAAAATAAAATTAGTTTGAATAAAAAATAAGTAAATAATAATAATTAAATATGATATATCTATTTATAATTTTATGTTTCATTGTCATTTAAATATTATTATTCATAAATATGTATATACATATGCAATAATAATTAATATACAGTATATTTATAAGAATATAATAGAAATAAAACTTAAAAATTTTAATATTATACAAATAATACAGTACTAATTGAAAAATATTTTTATATATTATAAAAAATATTTGAGACATTATATTAAAAATTTGAATAAATTAAAATATTGAAAGTAATTAAAAAATAAATGTTTTATATTTTATGTTTTTAAATAACATTCAATAATTTAATAAAAAACAAATAATATTAAACTTTATTATCAATATTTCACATCTAATTTAGATACAGTATTTATCTCAACATTAAAAATATTGTACAGTATTTACAGTATAATAATTTAAGATACAAATAAATAAATTTAAGTGCAATAGCATACATACAAATAACATTTAATGTAAATAAAATCATTGGCTTAATATTAATATACTAAACGTTTAGCATTTATTGACAATAAGCTTATGGTATTTTCATTTCGAAATATTTTTATCCACAAAATATAATAACATATAATACAATATATAAATATATGAAATAAAAATGAAATACTGATATAATTTATATAAAAATATTAATTGAATAATATTTTTTGATTATTGTCTATCAAATTATAGCATAAATAAATGTTTAATGAATATAATTTGAATAAATATATATATATAAATAAACATTAAATAAAATCAAAATAAAAGACTATATTTATAAAATTAATTTGTTTTTAAACATATGATGTTAATTATTTTTTTGGGTAATTTACAAAATGGTTTTAAAAAATATAAATTTGATAATTTAATAGATATATCATTTTTGTGATATAAATCAGTCTAGATAATGGTTATTATCAAATAATTTAATTCATTATTATTATTATTATTTTGCCGCATATGTAATTATATATATAGTTTATATTGTTTAATACTAAATAATTTGCAACAAAAACAAGTAAATGCATTACACAATACAACGAAATTTAATTATTCATAATATTTTGAAATTTTATTTTGAAAATGCAAAATCTAATTGTTTTGTTAACGTTAAATAAAGTTTATCCAAAACTCACAAAACGATAGTCATTATAAATAAAATATTACTTAAAAATTTATTTAGTTATTTATAACTAAACCACTTTTTTGTCTGTTAGATTAATATAAATAAATAAAATTTTTATTAAAAATTTAATTTATTTAGTTTTGTCGCTGACGTTGTTGTAGAAATAGTAATAGTTTTGTTGTTGTTGTTGTTGTCATTTTTGTTTAGTATCTATAATAAAGACTATTCATGTATTACTTTGAAAAAAATATTTTAATAAATATTAATACGGTATATAAATTATGATACATACAGTATATATAATATGTTTATAATTTATAAATATTATAAACTTAATTGTGAAAAATATTATGAAACAAGTTTTTGAATGCATTGCAAAATAATGGTAAAAATTTAATTACATAAATATTATATATCCAGTATATATACATACATACTGGATATCTAATATTTCATATTTATTTAATAATATTTAATATAATACAGTAATTTACGTATAAAATTATTCTTAAATTAAAAAATATACATTTTCACTGACCAGTATATTGTATTTGATGCTATCATGTAATTAAATAAAGTTTTTATTTTATATATACTGAGAAATTTATATAAATTTAATGAAAAATTTTGGACATATTTTTAAAAATATAAAAAGCAAAACACATAGAAAACACTAATTAGTTACTTTTACCAGAAAAGTATTAAATAATCAAATTTTCTGGAATTTTTTTAATTGTTTTTTTAAATAAAAATTAATTGGCAATCATTTTAATATTTAATATTAGATTTTATGAAATCGTTTTTGTTTTGAAAGTATTTAATTTAATCAGTAATTATAAACTTCTATAATATACAGTATATACAGTATATATATATTGATTTTTAAAATAACATAAAAAACTAAACTAAAATGCCACTCAAAATTGTATAATTATAATTTTTGTACTTCAAATTAAATATGTGATTACAGTAAGTGAGATGAATAAGAAAAGGATGGGGAAAGGGATGTCACTAAATGATTGTAAAGGAAGGGTAGTTTTATGTATGTATAGATATACAATGTGTTTTAATATATACAAATTAATTATTTCTATAAATATATATATATACTATATATTATAAATACAGAATATACTGTATATACAGTATAAACATAAAAGTAGTTTTAAATGGTTATAAATGCTAAGCGTTTATAACTTTAATTATTTCATTAAACTGATGGTCAACATAATGGAGATTAAGAGGTAATAAAATTCATTTTATTGACCATTTATTTGTCACTAACAATAAAAATTGTAATCAAATGACATCAAATATATATTAATATTATAGTCAATATATAGTGAAAATAAATCAATTCGTATAATAATATTTGGCATGTATTAGTATCTTAAATGTAAAGGCAATATAAATTTATATCAATATATTAAATTTATATTTGATATATAAAAAAGCAATATAAAGGACAACAACAACAACAACATAAATATAATATTGTATTCATTGAGTCTAATAAATGGCAATACAGTTATATTGACATTAAAGACCAATAACTGTGTATTAGTAGTGATGTGTCGTCAAAAAACCTAAACACAGAGACACACCAATGATATTATATTTTTTTATTTTATTTAGTTTCAACAATTATTTTGTTGTTATATTTAACATGTTTTTAGCTCTCTGTCTCACTTTTCAATAACATAGATACACACTCACTGACTCACTCAGTGACACACACACACACACACACACACACACACACACACACACACCAAATATAAGGCCTATCGAGCATCGACTGGTGTGAAGAGCAAATCCTCATCGTCAGCACTGTTAGCCAGTATTGGGAATGGAGTTCATGGGAGAGGATTGTTGTTATACTACTTTATGTGTGCTTTAGATATACAGTATGTGTGCTCTCGTTTTCTTCAGTTTAGACAGTTTTCTGTAGTGAAACAACACGTCGACTATATATATATATATATATATATATATATATATATATATAGTAAAGTACAGTCAGTACTGTATATAACTTCAACACAAATATAATTCAATAGTAGGCGTGGATTCACTTCGGCAAAGAAGAATTGGGTTTGAATTCAGTGAATACACTGACAACACATTTACACTGAATATAATAATATGTAAGTATAACGAGTGAATGACTGATCTCATTGATAGAGAGAGAGAGAGAGAGAGAGAGAGAGAGAGAGAGAGAGATGGCTTAAGAAAAATGATGGAGAGATAACTCGTAAGAGAGATGTGATGGTTGTAGAGATAAGAAKAGAGAGAKAGAGAGAGAGAGAGAGAGAGAGAGAGAGAGAGAGAGAGAGAGAGAAAGGCGACACCGATTACAATAAAAACATTTCAAGAGATGGAATCGATTTCAGTTTTCTTACACTTTCTTTGCCTCTTATGTTGTGATTCTGGTATATCATTCACTTTCCTAACCCTAAACTCTTTACTTTTAGTCTCAATGTGTGAGTATATGTGTATGTATTTGTGTGTGTGTTGTGTTTACCATTTTTCTCTAACATATAATGATAAGACATTATAGAGCACAGGGTGAGAGTTTGTACTGTATTTTAACCAAACCATTCACAACATATTACAGAATATTCTGTAGGTTTTTTTTGTGGCATTCATAGACTCTCTCTTTCTCTCTCTCTCTCTCTCTCTCTCTCTCTCTTTGCTTCTCTATCTAAACTCAGACTTGACTCTCACTTAAATCATAACACACTTACCATAATATAAGAACAATACTGTATTTTTTCATATAGTTTTGCTTTAATTTTTCTTTTCTTTTATTTGCCAGTTAAGAGAATGAGACAGAAAGTGAGCATAAGATTAAAACTAACGACAGTAACAGAGAAAGAGAGAAACAGACAGAGAGAGAGAGAGAGAGAGAGAGAGAGAGAGAGAGAGAGAGAGAGAGAAGTAGGAGAGAGTCAGTCGGTTTTTGAGACATGTTTTAAGTGAATGGGAGTAAAGAGTGAGTGTGTGTTTGACGGCGAAGAGAGTGAAAAGCCATTCACAACAAATGAAAGCAAAAATTGAGTGAAACGAAGGATCAGAATCTGAATGAAACAGTTATATATAAACTATGTATAAGTTATATCTTATAATAATAATAATATAATTTATAGATATATATATATATATATATAATATTAAACAAAAATAAATTGATAGAGAATTGTATGTTTCAGAAGCAAAGAAATGAATACAAGAAGACAATGATATTAACGACAGCAATGAAGAAGAGAAGAAAATAGTGACAGAAGAACACAATTGAAGGCAAAGAATAAGAAAAATATAACGCTTTTTATATTATATATCGATATATATATATATATATATATATATRTATATATTGTATATATCATACATATATTTATTGAAAAGAGAGAGAGAAAGTGTGTGAGTAATAGTAATTCAAATAATAATAATAATAATAATAATAATAATAGTAATAAAAATGTAGTATAAAAATAGTTGAGAATTACATTTACTTTTATCGCTGTTTCTCTCTCTCACATCTTTTTGCTCTTTTTTTACTCACTCTTTCATAATCAATGATTGACTCTCTCTCTCTCTCTCTCTCTCTCTCTCTCTCTCTCTCTCTCTCTCTCTCTCTCTCTCTCTCTCTCTCTCTCTCTCTCTCTCTCTCTCTCTCTTTAGACTAATATAATGTTTATTTATGTGAATTACATCGGTTTTTGCACAACAACTATATAATACTGTATAACTGTTGTATATATCTATTGCTCATCCATTCATTTATTCACTATCTTTAACATCAACGGTGTGTTTATTATATAACTTACAGCATATATATACACAAACACTATATGTTGTTGTTTTGTGTTAGGATTTTGCATCACATCCACAGAGCAGCTAATGTTGTGTTGTGTTTATGAGGAGATAAATTTAATTTAATAAAAAAAAACAAAATAATAATAATAATAAACCAAAACTATAATAATAGTAAAAATAATAATAATAATAATAATAATTTAATTATAATAATTGTTGGATAATTTAAAATCGCTGTTTTTGTCTGCGTTCTCATCAGATCTCAATACAAAAAAAATTATAACAAACATTTTATTTATATAATAAATTATCAACAGTTATTTAATGATATTATCATTTTTTTCAGTTGAGCTAATGTGTTGATGTTTGCAAACAATATATATTTATATATAAATATAAATAGTATTATGTAATAAAAACAACGACCAGTAATAATAGTGGTAATCTAAGTAATAATAATATTATTATTATTAAGCAAAATGATATTTCAATGGTTTTTATTCTAATAATAATAATAATAATAATTGACGCTTAAATGTTTTAGTGATTTTTCAAATTAGACATAATTTATATAATATTATAATTATAATAATAATAGCAATTATAATTCAAAATAAATAACAATGTCTTAACTAATTAAGAAATAATAATAATAATAACTTTTTATTATTATTTCAAGTGATGGCAAAAACGTTAATTTGTATACATTTTACTCGCACACTGTTAGCCGTAGTGATACTACTATTTAATTTGGTGTCGATTCTCAAGTTATTCAACTTTCCATACACACCATCACCGGACTATTCGCTGGTGGTATTAGTGCTAATAAATATGATATTAGTGTTGGGACTGATATCGGCGGCCACACAGCACTTGAAGACACTGATACTGTTTGGTTGGATAATGGCGTTGACAGTGTTGTTAATATTTTTTGGTAATACCGTCTCATCTCAATATCAAAGTGATCTCTGGGGTAAATATTTGCTAAAATTTATTATCTTATATTTTTTTATACATTTATAACTAATATCTAATATATATATTAATTATTTTTAATTATAATCATAACATAATTTGCATATTTGTTGTGTTGATTTGACTCTTATCTCCTTATACTGTATAAACATAATATACAATACATACAACATATATTACAGTATTTGTAAATATATACAGTACTATACCGTATATAATATATATAATGTATATACAATTATTTAATATATGATAAACAAACAAACAAACAGCAAGTTTATCATATAAATGTTAATTAAATTATACAGTATAAGTATATATATATATAATATTTAAAATTTATTAATAATATGTATGTAATACCAGAATAAAAGTTAGTTATTTAAAAATATTTATCATAAAATATAATTATAAACATTGATATAAATAACTTTTGATATCTAAAATTCGTGCATTAGTTGTCTTTTGTTAAATTACTAGAATATAATACAAGAATTTTATTAATTCCAAGTATTATAAATAAAAATTTATATTTTATCACATAATTTAACATTCTTTAGCCCTAAAGTTGCATAATGTTTACTAATGTATTCAATACAAAAATAACCAAAAAAAAAATCTGTTTATACTTTACTGTAAAATACAGTATATACTGTTGTATTTATCTATGATATATAATTTACAGTATGTATTGTATATTAGTGCGAATAAAATCATATGAAATATAAATGATTATAATTAAATTATTTCAGTCTAATGTTTGTTATTTGATAATCAATATATTTAATATATATATATATATAAAGATATTTATATCTATTTACTGTGCATATAAACTGGTATATTAAATTAGATATAAATCATGTTATAAATATTTAGGCAATTATTATGATATAATATATTTCCACAAAACCGTTATATTGATTGCTTTAGCACAGAAAGTATTATATAATTATACAAAATTTTATTTAACAATTTATACTGTAGTATTACATAATATTTAGGTATGTCTTATAATACTATATTATGGCAAATAGCATATGTAACTCAGTTTGTGTAAGCAATATGTAATAAAAATTTTGTTATTGTTGTAGTTTGTATGCATACACGCAATATTATTTTTATTTTTTATCTGTTATTAAATAACCATTACTAATATACTGTATATATAATATTAATACTGTGATATAATACTATAAAAATTAATGCATTAGTTTGCATACAAAAAATTGGCAATTTTTTTATATTTATAAAGTACTTATTGAATATATTATTCAAAAAAATGTGGCAAACAAGTAACAAACAAAAATTCAATTACTAAACATATATCTTTTTTAAATAGCCTTTTATGTTAATACAATTGTCTAAAGTATAACAGATTTGGTGTGTGTGAACCCGGGCATCAACAACAACACACGCCCTGTGCTTGTAAACAACAATTTTATATATTATATTTTTATTGGACAGGTATGTTATATATGCTGTGCATCACAATCATAGCGTTTGCCGACGCTATCTGTGTAATAAAGTATCGGATGCCTAAAGAACAGATGGCCTGTCATCAGCAACAACACTATCATCACAACCAACAGTCCCAACACCAGTCAACACCACCGCCGCCACCACAGCCACCGCCGGTGTCATCGCAGACACCTTATCAGCAGCAGGTGTTTGATGTACCGCCGCCTCCACTCTCTGTCAACCAATACTATGCCTCCAAATCTGATCCACAATTTCACGCCGTTTGATACTAATTATACAATAAATAAATATAATATCATATGATATATGTCTCACAAAAATAATTGGCTCAGATATACTATATATTTACATAATAATAATAATAATAATAATAATAATAACTACTATTATTATTATTTACATCAAACACGTTAAATATAATGCTTATACTCATTATATTTAATAAGTTTTCATATGTTAAGGTTACTCTTGATATCACACAAACATTTGTTTTCATCAACAAAAATAATATTTATATAATTTGTAGTTTTAATGTACAATAATTCTATGTTCAATAATTAATTGAAGAGATTTTTTTTTTAAAATAAACAAATGATAATAAATTGAATGTTAAAGATTTTACAAACCAACCAAAATGATAATTAAAAATAAATAAAGTATAAAACATCATATTTTTTTACATTTTTGTATAGTAAAGATACAACTACTACTCAAAATCGAAATAAATAATATGAAATAAATAATTAATTAAAAAAAATATTGCTGTAATAAATGGTGTTTTAGGTGCTATAATAATACTAAAAATAATGATAATTTATTATCATTTTGAATAATGTATACAAAACATTTTTTAACACAAAAAAATCTTTTTAATTATATGTGATATACTGTGTTGTAATAATAATTTATAATTTTATTATTATTATATAAATATTACACTTCTTACATGATATATTTAAATAATTAATTTTAAAAGATTACCGTATATTATATTTAAATATTGTTTTAATTGTTTTTTTCAAAATAATATAGGCTTTTAAAAAATTGCACATTCAATATAAATTATAAAATTGCAAAAATAATTATTTTTCAAAAAAAAAAATTAAATTACGACTTAAAATATATCGTTTTTTACTTTAAATAGATAACAACAGTACAAGAGTTTCTTATCAAAACATTTATAATAAAATAAATTATAGTAAAAATTTATTATTTAGAAAAAATGTTTTTCAGAAAAAAATCCAATTTTATTATATTGTCTTATATTTTTTGTTTTTAAATCTCTTATATACTTAACTACTGTATATATATATATACTGTATATGCCTATTGTTATGTCGTTTTATTGATCAATCGTTTAAGTTTTAGTTTTGCTGTTGAATTGGCTCAATATTTTATATTTTTAAAAAAATATTATATTTATATTTGCCATAATGTGTAAAATTATATAAAATCTTAAATATTTTTAGTTGCCTAACGATAATAATAATTATTAAACTGATAAATTCAGTATCTTTTGCTTTGACAAATGGTTATAATTATTAAAATAAAATATTACAATTTATATACAAAATAATAATAATAATAATAAATTAAACTCATAACTTGCTCAAATCAACTTAAAAATATCACAACACACATACATATACATACAATATATGTTTAATTATAGGCTATTAATCGATAATTATAAAAATTATATATTGTTATATACTGTATATTAGATATATATAGTCAAATTAACTTTAATTTCATTAAAATATTATTGAATATTGAATATTAGAGATCTATTTTAGTTTGTTTTTATTTACAGTAGATTTGAATAATTAAATCAATAAATTGAATTACATGTTATATGATATTAAAGTTAATTGAATAATAAATATTGATAAACATGACTATTATATTAATTTCTAATTATTTTTTACTTAATTATTCAATTCCCTAATCATTAATATCTAAATTTTAAAAATTGAATCATTAATAATTAAAAAAAAGATTTTGCTAATTATTTTACATTAAATAAATTAAAAAAAAATATTAATTACATGAATGTAAAAACAAAGTTATGCTCAAAGTATATAATAAATTATTAAATCAAATATTATCGAAATATTGACAATAAATTTGTTATAATAAATAAATAAATAAAATATATTTAGAATATAGATTTGACAATAAATAATAATTGATAATAAATATTATTAAATATTTAGATTTGGTCGTATATCTAGTAAATTTTATTTTATAATAATTATAAGCTAGCTACTTTAAAAATAATGGCAATGTTAATGTGTAATATACTGTTTACATATTATTAATGGCAATAAAATTAATAATTTTTGACTAAATATAAATAAACTTTATTTCAATATTTGTTTTATTATTTAATGGTATATTGTATTTACAAAAACAAAACAAAAATTAATAAAAATATGTAATAAATTGTTATAAAAAACAATAAATAACATCATATTTATAAATAATGTTATTATAAATAAAATAGACAAAATTAACAGTAATATATATATAATGATAGTAGAAATGTAGTGTTGTTTTAGACACAAAATTATAATAATAATTATACTTATTATAAAATAATTTTTAAAAATCTCTAAATGTGTTGTAATTGTTTTATTTCTAATTTTTATATATATTATTTACAATAAAATTATAATTTTATGTATAAATAATAAAAACCATTCAATTTAATTAAAGTAAGTAATCTATATTATGTCTAAGATTATTATTTTTTTAATTATTATTATTATTATGCTATAATTGAATAATTTTAATAAAACTAATTTCTAATTTAAAATAATTTTTAAATAACTAATATTTCTAAATATTTATACCCAAAGACCTGAGTATATAATATTATAATACATATAATAAATATAATAGTAATAATAGGTAATAGGTAGTAATAATTTTGAAACTATCTACAAAAAGGTAAGTTTAATATCACTTTTGTAATAATTGTTACTATTATTTAATTTTGTTGTCAATATAAATAGTAATGTATTGTATTATACATTACCAATACATACTGTAAATAAACCACAATTGACTCCTCAGTTTAGAGACAGACATTTGACATAATTATATTGTTAAGAATCAACATTACATTCAATAATAATAATACTAAAATTGTAATTAAAACTATAAAACATAAAATATAATAGAAATCTAAAGTATATTTGATAAGTTAATTAAAGTAACAAAAATAAAAGTTTAATTGTCAACAAAAATATATTAGGAATAATAATAATAATAATAATATACAGACATATAAAAAATAATAACAAAATAAATGCTATGATATTTTTCAGACATTGCTATAATAAAACAGTAAATTTGCTGTCAATAAGTCGATATTATATATATATATATAGTGGGCGGTCGATGCACTTTAATATAATTTTTACATTGATTTTTATTTGTATGACTGTGTGTGTGTGTGTGTGTGTGTGTGTGTGTGTGTGTGTGTGTGTGTGTGTGTGTGTGTCTATGTTTGTGTGAATAGAGAGAAACAAATCTACTGTATAGACAGTTAGAGTCAAATAGATTAGATTCCCAATAGATTATTACCGGTATATATATAAAAATTGTACAACAAATTATAGTTTTTCAACTAATATGTAAATAAATTGAAACAAATTAAAAGTGTTTTGATGTTTTTTTATGAAAGTAAATATAGATATAAACTAATATTTTTATTGAAATTAAATTAGTGTTTAGAATAATATTTATTTTTCTGTAAATAATATACTTTATTTTCTAATAAAATTCAAAAAATGTTTTATTTATAAAATTATTGTCAAAATATTAATATTGATGTTTATTATTAAATTATCTTTAACTGAGTTGAGTTTAATTGAGTCTAACACATGAAATAATAATTATAATAAAGTATTTTGAGTATTATTTAGATTTTGTATATCATTTTTTAGTATATTTTTCACATTTTAATATTTCTCAAAAATATTTTCTAAATTTTGTATTTTTTATGTAAATAGCATTTCATATTCAAATAATCAAAAAATAAAAATCTGAAACATTTTCTATCACATCTCTCTCTCTCTCTCTCTCTCTCTCTCTCTCTCTCTCTCTCTCTCTCTCTCTCTCTCTCTCTCTCACTCACATATTCAATATATTTTTTATAGTTGTCTCTCTATTTTTTATTTAGATTTACAAATATCGAAATGCAATTCAAGTATAGCCATCAAAGAGAGAGAGAGAGAGAGAGAGAGAGAGAGAGAGAGAGAAATAAAGAGTGAATTCAGTGATGCATAACATAATTGAAACTCAAATATGAGAAGATTTTGACAGAGTATATGTCAATGAAATATATATATATTATATATTTGTATAAATATATGGAGATTTACTTTACTATTTCAATCACTGGCGATAATAGTCAACAAACAAATGGCAAAAATGAGATAGAAATACAATACATGTATATTGTTATATCATATATAAAAAAAACTTTATACGATTGACTTTTACAAATTTATTTGTCATTTTGTTATATATAAATATACTGTATATATCAGGGTTGCTAAAGGTTTTCCGTCTCAAGAGGATATAAAGGGGTTAAAATGACAAAAATCTCCAAAAATCTTGCGGAGGGTATAGGGAGGAGTCAACAATTTTTATTGCATTTTTAAATGACAATTTTTACCAATTTTAGTAAATTCACTATAAATTATTCAAATGTTATAAATATTTAATATCTTAAGTTTTATTATTTTAAATGCATATTTTGAGTTAATTAATTATTATTATGTTTAAATGTTATGTTAATGTAATATATTATTTTTCAGCATTTATTTTGTATACATAAGCTATATATTTATATTAAAGTTTTTTTGCTGTAAAGTGGGGGGGTGTAAGACCAAAAAATCATGCTCTAAGGAGGCAAGAAGGCTTACCCCTACCCCACCCTAAGCAACTCTGGTATATATATATATATATATATAACTTATATATATTATATGTTATGTATAAATCCTGATATATCACTGGATAAGTGCTTTACTTTTTTTCCGATTTGTTTACCAAATAAACTTTGAATATAATATTTTGTTACTTAATTTTAGCTTTTTTCATACCCAACAAACCATATCTTCTTTTATATAAATCAATTGAAGAATAATTTTATAGAAATAAATAAAAAATTAATATTTAAATTTACATTTATATATTTTTTATTGTCAATTGATCTTATTCAATTGAAATTAATGAATAATATTTTTTTATACTTAATTAATTGAGTATTATTAAATAATTATATTTATATAATTAATAAAAATAAAAAAATAAAAAATTATATATAAAAAATTAGCATAAAAATTATGTTTATAAATTATAATATTATATGTCTTTATATTAGATATATATATAATATAGTCGGAGATATATATATATATTATTTTATTATTTATACATTTATTCATTTAGTCTATAGTATCATATAAATATATAATATATTGATATTTCCAAAAATTATATTATTATGTAAAAAAACTAAATTGGCTAAATAGTTAATTCAATTAGATTTCAACAAAATCTAATTATTATTATCGGAGAATATAATATTATAAATGTATTGATGTTTTCATTAAATATAATTTTTATCTTAAAAAATAATCTGATTTTATCTATCGAATCAGTCTTAAAATAAAAGCGTACAAACATATAGAGTATCTTTAAAAAAGTCAAAATATAGTATATATACTCTATATATCATATATAAAGTATTTTTTTTGCCACAAACTCACTGATGATTGACTGTTACATTATTCATGAAATTGATTTTTTAATATATAATATATTTCTCAGTCAAACATTTATATATCATATATATATATATATGCGATGAAAAATCGCTGAAAAGTCATTCTCTGTCTTAAATGTGATGTTTGTTTAAATTTATATTTATAAAGTGTAACATAAAATTTATATTATTATTTTTTTGTTGTTTTTGTTTTGATAATATATAAACTTTTAGTAGAAAAAACTAAGTTTAGGTTCTTTCTTCATTTTTTTTATTTATTTATAAGAAGAATATATAATTGACTGAATTTTATGTTAATTCACTAAATAAACAATATTTTAAAATTTAAATTTTGTCTTATATTTGTTGTATATATATATATTTACAGTATATATGTGATGAAAATTTAAATAAAAAACTTATCATGATAAGATTGTCAGTCATTTAGTTAGTAAAAAAAAAGTTAGTATAACTATAGTTAGATTATTAAAGATAAGATATTTTTTAAATTTTATTTTTTATAACTATATTAATAATAAAAAAATAACTTTTTTTTTATTACGATAAGTACTTTAAAATTTTATTTATTAAATGATATTTTTACAACAAGAAAAAAATCTCATATAACTGACACGTGAGTATATTATAAATATATTTTTTTATTATAAACTTAAGTGGATATATTTAATCATTTTTTATTTCTAACAAATTTTCCAAAAGTTCAAAAATTAACTTTCAAAATTTATTATTATTTTTTAATATCAATTCTCAACAATAATTTTAAAACTTTAATGTATATAAATTTTTAATTAAAGTTACAATATCAATAACGTTTAGATCAATAATTTATCTTTTATTAATACTTTACAATAGACATTTATAGCTTTAAAAAAGTACAGTAATATAATAAATAAAATAAATAAAATATATACTATAAAGGTCTATAAATGTAACCAAATATTATTAAATTTTTTATAAAATTACTTTATTATTATTTTTTTAATATTTGTAAAGTAATTATTTTTATAAACAAATGTTTTTACAAATTATTATACTTTACATTATATACTGTAATATGATTAGTTAAAAAAATATGTTTTATATGATTTTTTTAGTGTCACTAATCATATTGTTTTTAATAATATACATAAATTAATGACAAATGTCATGTTATATAATATTTAAAGACAAAGATACTGCATATCATATATACTGTGTATAAATATTGTATTTCATATTAATAATAATTATTATATGAAAAATTATTATGCCTATATTTCTAAAATTCAAATATCAAACCAATCACATAATAACAACAACTAATACTACAAAAACAACAACAAACATAACAAACATACAAAAAAATTGAGATTAGATATCAAATTATGTCAAAACATTGTTAAGCATTCAGAAATACAGATATTGTCTCTTCAAAAAACACAATTTAACAATATCTTCAAAACGTCATTTTCAATTGTCAGTAACATATTTATAGACAACATCAACAACAACAACATCACATACAACAACAACAATGTGATGCAAAAAAGTATTCAAACAAATGAAACAAAGCTTAAGAATAATTTTTAATGTGATATTTTTGTTTAACAAAATATTTATAAAAATATATATAATTTTTGCTTTTGTTTTTTTGTCTAATAAAAAATAAAATTAAGAATATATATATATATATATTCAACGCAAAGGATTAGTTATTTTTGTTATATTCTGAGCACAGGATTGTTTATTGACGCTCTCTTTCTCTCCCACTCTGTCTCTAAGTATAACTACCAGTGCTCTCTCTCTCTCTCTCTCTCTTAGATTCTTTATATGTATTATTCTATGACTCTCCCACTCACACTCTCACTGACAACTAGTACTCAAAATGTTTCATAAGGTTGGTTGGTTGGGGTATTAATGTGTGTGTATAGCGCTTCTGTATTGTGTGTGTGTTTGCAGCGCCTGTACTACTATTTGGATGTCAGTGAGCATATCGAGTGTCCCTCTCATTCGGATCCTATTTCACAGTTGCTATTGATTTGTTAGGTTATAATCATTGGGAAAAATAGTACTGTATATACACTACAAAATTACATCACAGACAATATGTATGGCAACAACAACAACACTAAGTAAGTACTGTATATGAGTTTTATGTGAGTGAGTGTGTTGTGTGAGAGAGAGAGAGAGAGAAAGAGAGAAAAAGAGAGAAAAAGAGAGGACTGACAGTTATGTAACTAAAAGCTAACAGTGTGTCAATTAATCGGTACTTTATATATATATATATATCTATATATTTATATATTTATATTCCAAGTGATGGTAGAAAACAATAAAGAAAAAAAGTTTTTTGACGACTGACTGACTGCAACTGTCTATATGTCTATCTATATGTGTGTCTAATGTATTTGAAAATCAAAAAATAGCCAAAAGAGATGTCACTCCACTTAAACATTTCATTTCGATACAAACATTACAATATCTAAGTATATAAATATTTATTCACTGAATTTTCTCTCTCTCTCTCTCTCTCTCTCTCTCTCTCTAAAAGCAGTCAAAAAATGTTATTTTTATTTATTTTTTAGATACCATTTAATGCATTTCACTGTCGATTGGTTTGCAAGAATCACAAGAATAAGGATAACAACTACAACAACAACAATAAGTAGAAAAAGTCATGAGATATAAGTGTTCACAACAGCAGCCGATGTCCTATCAAATCATAAAATACAGTCTCATATCATTGCTATCATTGATGATATTGTGCACCACTTTAGCCATTATTCTCGTTTGTTTGGTTTCTGTCGATTATAATAACAATCTAAATGATAGATCATTGGGTAAGTTAACAGTCATTTATTTTTTTTATTTATACCATTATATACATATCGTACATATCGTACATATAGTTATACATTAATGATAACAACAATATTATATATTTATTGAAATATTGCTTACCATTAGATCAATTTCTTAAAATATATATTACTCTATATTATCTATATATAGATATATTATTCTGTAGTTATTTATGCACATAAACTGCATATCAAATATTATTATATTTGTATTTTTCTGTGTACTTTCATTGATTTTATTTTGGATCAAAATATAGTTTTTATTTTGTTTTACTATCGTTTTTTTGTAGTTATTAAATATTATTAAATAAACCATTTTTACTAAAATAGTAATTATTTTTATTAATACAACAATTGTATTATTATTATTATTATTACACTATATTGTGAAATATTATTGAACAAATAATTATACGTGTAGTATATAGTAAAAGTACATATATATATATATATATATATATATATATCTATATATAAATTATATAGATATCAAATATTATAAAATCATTATAAGAAGCTTAATGTTTTCAGTATTCTATTTAAACATTTATATCGTTATAATATACTTATTTAAATCATATTATTGGATCTATAATTTGTGTCACATTTATTATTTAACATTACTCTTATAATACCTGTATATAATTTATTAAATATTGAAATTTTTATCATTCAAACAAACTCTAAGTTAAAATTTTTGTGGATTTATTCTTTTCGTTATAAATATTTTAAATTACATAATGACATAAACATACATGAAAAATATAAGAAATATTGTTTAGTATTCATATATTATATATATATATATGTTTGAGGGTATATTATTATATATTAAATATATATTTTATATAAAAGATTACACATAAATATGACGCTATTTTAAGCATTTCCTATTCATTTAATACATAGTATCTTATAGTAGATATTCTCTGTGTGTTTCTCTCTTATGGTATAAAATATATTATATAATATTTGATACCATTATTCTCACTTTTTTGAGGGCGAATATGATATTTATGTCAAATCTTATATATCTATACCAATACATGGCATATAATCTAATGGCTTATTAAATGTGGCACTTCTATCGCATGAATGTATTGAATAACACATTGCATGGTCTGTATATACGGTATATACTGTATATATATATGATATATATACTAAATTTATATATGTGTATAAAAGCTATTATCAAATAGTAGAAATTGTTTGGGCAATGATTACTGAATAGATTGAATGAAACGGTCGGAAACTTTAGCTCAAGAAACACCATTTGGCTCAAAGTGTTTCACTACTATTCAATATATAGTACAACTGTATGACAGCGACACAGATCTACAGAACCGGGAGGAAAGGCAATGGAAATAACACTTGAACTACAATTTATACATATCTTTCTTTCATACATACATTTATAATATAATAATAATAATATATGATATAGATTTAAGATATATAAGTTACATACACTTTGTATGATGATATAAATATCAATAATATTATTTATAAGTGCATATCTATGTATGTGTAAGATTACTGCCCTAATAGCTGGACTAGTATTGGGTATTGATATCCATCAGTGATCCATAAGCGCCTCAAGACGTCTTGTGATATGATTTTGATTTAAAATCGATAGAAAATGTCGTATTCATTATAAATGATTTATTTAATATATAGTATATACTGTGGTTGTATTGATAAATGTGAGGATATATCAAAAATTTGTGCTATGAATAGCACTAGTAGTGGTAGATGTACTGTATTAGACAAACAATAAGATACATTTAGATGTTATCTTATATTTATATATATATATATATATAAAATACTGTATTTGTGTTATTTGTCGTTAACTATTGTTATACTATAGAAAATTAATGTCAAACAAATATGTGATAACAAATAAAATATAAAAAAAACAAGAAAAAACAAACAAACAATAATAAAATATAACTCTATAGTGTTATTTATGTATATTACAAATTATATTTTAATGGTAGTAAAAACTATACGATAAAACATTTTTATCACATTAAGCTGCTGGTGCTCTTTAAACAAGATTTACTGTTTTTTTTCATTATAAGTTATACTCTTATATAAATTATTGGTATTATATAAAAATATTATAACTGTAAATCACGTTTTTATTTTAAAAATCATAATTTTTTTATTGCATTTTAATAAATTTCATTTTATGAGAAACAGTCGATTCAAATAGAAAATTAAAATATATTATTTTATAAATTGAGTTACAATTTGTAAAATAAAAATTAAATTCACAAACTTTCTCTTAATAGACTTAATTAATGTTATTATCATTATTATCGACAAAAAAGTACTTGAATTTAGTTTATATTTTAAGTTTTTAACGAATTTATTATATGCTTTATAATTTTATATCGTATTTGATTTGAATAATGCATTTGCATTTCAAATGCAATCGAAATATATATTAAATCACATTAAAGTTTATAGATTTTATGCTAATTTTTCACAAACCGACGACTATTCACACGAATAATAATGAATGAGACATAAAAAGGACTAAAAAATAAAATAAAATTTGTGTTCAGATTTTTATTTATAAATATATTAATATACTGTATATTCATTTCAATAATTGTAGAAACATTTAAAACCCTTTTTATGCGAATTAATATGAAATCCTTTTATATTATATATAATAATACTTTATATATTGTATAAAATATGTTTGTTTCACAATTTTTAAACACTTTTTATATATAGATTATATATACAGTATATATATATTATTAACAAAATTTGTTTAACAAAATATGAAATTAAATTTCTATAATAAATTACATGTTAAATGACATAAGTAATAGACAAATATATATCAAATAATAAAATTTATGATTGAATTTGTTTTTATATATGTATATAAAAAATATGAATTATATGCTGAATATAATTGAATATTTGGGGCAAAAAAATAGTTTCATTTATAATAAAATGCCAGTTTTTTTGTACAACAATATCAAGATTTATTGAATTGTATATTTCAAATAAATTTTGCGATTCATTCAAATACATAATTTTTTTAGTGATATATTATGACAATCCATATGTATTAATAATAAGTAACAAATAATAAGTGTAGTTCAGTTAAAGACTAAATTTAGATTAAATAAATTTTCAATTGACATTAGAATATACAAAAAAAATATTAAGAAATTATAACATTTATTGAATAATTAATTATATTGAATAATATATAATAACAATATAAAAAATAAAATATGGATATAAACGGTAAGCATTATTGGATCGATTCAAACACAAGTAGTAGTAGTTATTATACAAATTAATCTACAAATGTATGTCCCATGAGATGACAATACAGTATGTCAAACGATAATTAAGGTTAAAAATATTTTTGTATAATTATGTATGCATTATTAGTAAAACATTTATTTAATTTTCTACATTTAGTTATACATATAATAAATTATACAATTGATAGTAATAATAATAATTATTATTATTATTTTATATTATAAAAACTAATATTAAAAAAGTATAGAAATATTATTTTTATAGACTATTGAATGAATAAAATATTTCAAATATGTTAAAAATCTACATTAAATGTGAATTATGTTGAATGAAATTGATTGTAGCAAAAAAAATTGTGTGCAATATATTTCTTTGGCGCTCACAAAAAATATTATAAATTTTTGTCATTATTTGGATTTAAAAAAAAAATTTATTTTAGAAATCTAGAAAAAGACGAAATACAATACATGTATACAATATATATATATATATATATATACAATAAAAATGAGAAAAACATCTAAATTTATTTCTAGCCATTAGAGTTCTTTAACATAGGTTTAATAATAATAATAATAATCGTATATTATATATAAATATATATACATATAATATCGTATATATCGTATAAATATTACAAGACTTTGAATTTGTTTTAAATAAATTGGTTTTCTATGATTTTCAAAAAAAACTTGAAAAGTTTTGTTTACTGAAATCTATAATGCCTTTTTGAGTCTGTCTGTCTGTAGCATTTCATTTTGCGAATTTTGAAATTCTGACTTCAGATTCGGTTAGAGGACTACTAATAATGTATTGAAAAGTTGCATCAAAATTTTGATATCTCTTCGGGAACATAGACAAAATGGCGGCCAAAGTAAAGAAAATTTTAAGCAAATTTTTTTTAAGTATAGATTTGAATAAAGCATCAAAAACAAGCATAAAAATATGCATTAAAATTTTGATATCTTCGGGTACATAGATAAAATGGCGGCCAAAATAAAAACTTAGGTAAAAATTTTAACGTTTAGAATTGAATAGATCATCAAAAATAAGATATTATAAATCAAAATTATTAACTTTTAAATAGTATGATTATATTCAAAGATATTTTGTTATATTGAGTCACTTGATATCCTGCATGACTATAGTTGAGTATATTTTGTTATACCGAGTCATTTGATGCCGTACATGACTAAAGTTGAGTTTATTTTGTCATACTGAGTCATTTGATATCATACATGACACTTAATTTATGTATATTTGACGTTTTTAGATTTTTATATGTTACCTTATAGCCGCTATAATGGTTTTCAATCTATTCAAGTTTTTTTCTGAAAATGCTTTCTAGCATTCTTAACTGGTTTTCTATGACTCAAATAAAAAAGTGACATTTCGTATATAATATATGTATAAATTTATTTTTATTATTATTATTATTACTGGTATATGCTATTTAAACTCTAGTATATACTGCAATATTATGGTAATCAAATGCAATGATTACGAAACGACACCTTATTATTATTATTAGACTATTTATAGTGATATTTGACATTTTGATTCAGACATTTATATAATTTACAATTTATTTTTGTCTATATTTAAAGTCTTTATGTGCGACTAGTAATTGATTAAATATATTACTGTAATAGTAGTACACTATTAGTTGCACAATAGTGAGAGAGAGAGAGAGAAAAAAAATATTTAATGATCTAATATACTGTACATTTAAATCACGATCTCTTCAATGTAATAGTATATTTAGTCTCTTTAATTTTAAGTACATTTTATTATTATTATTATATGTAGTAGTTTTTTAGTTTTAGTTTAGTATTTATTAATAATAGTATAGTACAGTATTAGAACTATTATTGATTTTGTTTTTATTTATTTAGTTTTGTAATAATTTGTTACAATTGTTAATAATTTAATGATAAAAGTCAAGGTTTAACAAATGTCAATATTTAGTATATATATAATAATTGTAATATTAATAATTATAAATGACATTCACTATAGTTAAATAGGCTTCTCCATGACCATTACGTCATAAATAACTTATTATAATAAAATAAAAACCTATTCAATAGTGGATTATTTAATTTATAAAAACATATTGTATAGTATTTTAATACTGTATAACTATAGCAATCGCATAACCTATTTTTGGTTTCATTGCTGATTATTATATCAAATAAGCATTTATGTGGAAAACAGATATTTTTACTTAAATGCATCATTGGCTGTCTATTGGCATTAAAATATTATTTATTATAACTACATATTATATATATTACAATATTACACAAAAGACTGTTTTAAACATTTATAAACAAAAATATTTACTTCAAGTCAAGTCAAGTAATGATTTTCAAACTAGTATCAAATAACAAGTTCTTAATGTAATAATAAATTAATTAATACATAAAAATATATAAAATGATGTAAATAAAAATAAAATATTAAATATACTCTATATGGCAACCATTAAATAATATTTTATATTTTTTTATATATCAAATAATTAACTCAATGGAAAAACACTATATTATTATTATAATGGAAAAATTATTAAATTAAATGCTATAAATATGATATAATAACTACAGTAGAATATTATATAAATTATTATTGAATTTTATTGCTGTTATTACTGTTCCGGATGTCTATATAATCTAAAAATAATATTATAATAAAATTATTGCTTTAACTGGCATTAGTTGCTGTAAACACGAGTTAATGTGAAAAAATCAATTTTCATCATCACTGATAATGTATTTATAAATTTTGAACAGATTTATAATTTTAATATAACAAAATTTAAATAATTTTTTCATTATATTTTCAAAAACACTTTCGTTTAGCAAATAATAAATAATTTTATTTTTGCTAAATTTCTAAATTAATTTCAGTTGCTAAGTATTACTGAAAATTGTTAAATTGTATGACTTATGTGTGTGTGTGTCATAAAATGTCAACATTATTGGCAATAGTAGTCTCGATTAGGGATATGTTTATCATGATTATCAACATCAACATCATTTATTAACCATAAATTTTATGCACCATTTTTTTATTATCAACATTTTGGGTGTAACATAACATCATTTATTTTTTTTGTAATAAGTTCATCAATTTGTCAAAAATTGATTAAATTAAGAAATAATATTTCATGTTTATCATCAGTATATCAATGTTATTGTCAGTTATTATGTCGAATAAAAATTATCATTTATCTATTTTAATTAGGTATCTATTTATTGATTTATTATTTTTTTTAACAAATGATAGAAATAATATCAACTATAAAACTAGGCTACTGTTTATTAATATATACTGTATATATATATATCATAACAATTTATTTTGATAAATTAAATTTATAAGTTCAGTTCAGTTTAAAAATAATTTATTTAAAAAAAAATAAATAGAAAAATAAATCAGACACAATATTTTTTTAATACGTTTTTATCGACACATTGTTTCTTTAACATTGTTTTTTCAACAACAAAAAAAGCAAACCTAATCCTAAAGATTTACTTTAAGATAGTTTGGGGTAAATCTTAAAAATCTCTGACATTTCCTTTTAACCTTTTGTGTTGTCACTAATGTAAAGTATGAATAAAATAAAATCTTTATTTTTTAAAAAAAATATATGTATTGAATATATAATTTTAAAAGCATTTAGACTGAAATAGATATTTAGTCAGAGAAAGAAAGAAAGAGAGAGAGAGAGAGAGAGAGAGAGACAATCTTATCTAACATTTAATGTAGAACCGACTTTAGAGAAACAATACATATAATACAAGTAAATCACAATCTTATCTCCCAATTGACCAGGATGAAAAATTTTTATATAAAATAATAAACATTTGCTTTCATACCCAAGTGTTTTATGCCATCTCTTTTATTATTGATTATAAGAGAGAGAGAGAGAGAGAGAGAGAGAGAGAGAGAGAGAGAGAGAAAAAGAAAGAGAGAGACAGAGAGATAGTAAAATAGATTTTTTTATTTATTTAAAAACTTTTTTATATATACTTTAGTTGATAGTCTATATTCTATTAATGGATAGAGCCTTAAGATAAAGCAATTGAGTTTAGATTTAAAGAAGCATATATACTGTACTTATTTCTGTATTTAATATGTTATATATTTTTATTATAAATGGTATGTATAAATAGAGAGAGAGAGAGAGAGAGAGAGAGAGAGAGAGTTTGAAATAAACTATTTTGCTATTAGTTTTCTTTTTTATTATAAGGTATACTCTATTAAATAAATAGAAAATTATTTATCTAAAGTATATTGTTTTATTAGTATAAGACTAGAAACAAACAATTTAAAAGATAAACAAACTAAAGGCTATTTCATATCTCATAAATCCCTTTGAGCTCCAAAAAAGAAATATTATTGCTTTTACTGTAGTTTAAGATTACATATTATATAATGTATACATATATACTGTATATATATATTAATGTATAGCTTTATATATACTGTATATAAAGTAACAATTTTATTATAATAGCTTATAATTTATTGTCTAATATTAATAATATTATTTATGATGAAATATTATACTGTATACTATAAAATATACTGTTTATTATATTGAAACATTTAATATTGTGTCTTATATTGATAAACATATAAATATTGTTGACATTTATGTGTAATATTTAGTGAAATCTACTAAAATACTGTGTTTTTTCAAATGTTTAGTTATTCTATAATTTTTATATAAAAAATTATATTATTTGAATAAATTCTTCAAATATGATTTATTATACAAATAATATGTTCAGTAATAAATGTTTTAAAATTAATATATTATTTTTATCACTAAAATAAAACATTATTTTTATGAAAAGATATTTTCATTTTTATTTATTGATAACTTTATAAAGAATATAATAGAAATTATTCACATTATTCTATATAAAACAAAATAAAATATTTTTTAATTTCAAATATAATTAAATTATATTTCTGGTATTTTTAGTTTTAAAGAAATAAAATGCAAATTTATAGAACTTTTGTACATTTTTTAAAATTTTATTTCTTAGTAAAAATTTTTTTATTAAGATTTGTTTTGTTTAAGCTGTGATTTTATGCTTCAAAAAATGTCATTAAATTGGACTAAAATTATATTTTTAAAAAAGCAAGTAATTGTGTGCATTGGATGTGATTCAAGTAAATGGTAATTCAAATATCCAACAACTAATTTACAACGAAAAAATTTATCCATTTATTTGTGTTTTACATTCAAAAAAAACTATAGTTATTTTAGTTATTTAATTTTAATTTCTACAACAACAACATTTTTATGACACAACTTACAGTCAAACAAACTTAATATACGTTTATTACGTACAAAAAAAATGTGTTTAACTGTATTGTTATTTGCATACATATAATATTTTACTGTATATTTATTTAAGAAATTTTGTTTTTGGGCGAGAGATTTGAAATGTATTTTTCTTATTTTACTAAATGAATGAATGAATGAATGACTGATTGCAATGAATGAGCGGAAAACATATACAGTATTTTTGTTTATACTGTTTTTTGTATATTTATATATAAAATTCAAGTGAAGTGTCTTTAATTAAAGTCTTCAACACCACTAAACTGTAAGCCAAAGAATTATTATAGTTTTAGATTAAATACAATGAATGAGAGAAAAGTAGAAGAATTAGAAGTAAATGAACAATATTTTTGTATTTTCTGAACCAAACACTTCTCTCTCTCTCTCTCTCTCTCTCTCTCTCTCTCTCTCTCTCTCTCTCTCTCTCTCTCTCTCTCTCTCTCTCTCTCTTTCACCAAACAATGGTATTTAATGAAACACACTTATTGTTGTTATAATATATTTAATAAATCACACAATCTGTGACTTTCCAGCAGTGGTAGTCATTATCTCAGTTACATCTCATCCCATCTCATATCAAACATTTCCTTTTATTTTTGCTTTTATTTATTATTTCTTGACTGAACTTAATTCCTGATCTGAAATTTTTATGTTATTTATACTAAAACTAATGATAATAATGGCAAATAATAAATCCTGAGCCAATCATTTTGATATTAATCTCATTTCTGGTCACTTATGTTATTAATGCAATAATGCTAATGATATTAAAAAATTAAATGGCATTAACTGTATATATAATAAATAAAACTGTATTAAACGTACATTTATTTTAGATGTTTTAGTTTATAGGAATTTATATGAATAATTTTTGGGACAATCTAACCAACCCAGTGGTCATCGATTGAATATAGAAATCATTACCAACATAACTGTGCCGTAAGAAACATAAATATGTTCTCCAAATACTTTATATAAAAAGTAGAAATATATTGATAGACGAATTACATTAAACATTAAATATTTTTTAATTATCAAATCTCAATGCAAATATTTATTTATTGAATTGACGTAAAATTATTTTTATTTTAGCTGAAAATGAGGGGAAAAATAGTTTTATTTTTATTATTAATGATCTTTGAGTCAATAAAATATACAAATAATTAAATAGTTAAAAACAAACAGTAATTATATATTACATTAAATAATAGCATAAATGTTTCGATGTTAACTAAAGAAGGACTTTTAATAATAAATATTTTAAAATTGTATAATATATATATGTGTTTATATATTATGTAAGACTATAGTTAAAACATTGATAATTAATGAGTTTAATTATAAACTATTTTTTCTTGTTTTTTATAAATATATTTTATAACAATAAACTACTGTATGTTTGGTAACTGATATGGAAATTACTTCAAAAAGCATTATTCAATTCAATGTTATCTTTGCAAAAATTTTTGTTTCACATTATAATTTATAGTCCAATAGAGTAATGATAGTAATGGTGTGTCTAAATAAAACAGTTGTTTTAAGTGAAAATGCAGTAATAATAATAATATGACTGAAAAAAACAACTTTTATACAGTGTATATACAATATATATAGAAAACAAATCCTTTTTAGTTAAACTCATTAGTTATCTCTTTACTCATTAATTTTGAGAAAAGTGAAAACAAAGACAAACTATTATAGATTTTATATATCTGTGCGATAAGTAAGTCAAAAGCCAACTCACAAAACAATCAAAAATAATAATAATAATAAAAATATGATAATAAATTGAATTGAGTTAAAAAAAACACGGCGTCTATTATTAGTATCAATATTATACTGTAAACTACGACCGGCGCATCCTATTTAGAGATTGTTAGAGAGAGAGAGAGATAGAGAGAGAGAGAGAGAGAGAGAGAGAGAAGATATATATATATATATATATATATATATATATATATATATATAGAGAGAGAGAGAGAGAGAGAGAGAGAGAGAGAAGAGAGAGAGATAGAGAGAGAGAAAGAGAGAGAGAGAGAGTAAAGGCCATAATACTGTATAAACCAATAACTACTGTGTGCTATAAATGGTAAAAATAAATGGGCAATTCTATAGTTTGGCACTTAGTTAATGAACAAACACATAACACAAACGATTGAGCATCAGCTCCGGGGTCTAAATTGTGTGTACATCTGACGCCCAGTTAGTTTTTGATGGAGAGGTTCACTGGAAATATCGATATCCGTTTTATGCCAAACCACTGAATGCCAGTCACTAAACAATTTGTTTATTGATTGCAATTCAATCGATTTTGATTATATATATATATAGTATATAAATTATAGCAAAGAATAAAAGATAAATTTGTTATGCAATATATAGAGTGACCAAAAAGTTAAAATTATAAATCGGAAAATTTTTTTGATAAATAAATTATTAGTTATTAAAATTTAAATTATTTAATATTTTATATTTAGTGTATATTTACTACAAAATACATCAATACTACTAAATATTGTAATATTACTGCATTTAAATATATATTATTAGATATTTGACAACTTATTGTTATGAAAATTGTTATTTTATTCATTTATATTTTATTGATATAAAAAACGGATCACATATTTAACCGATGGTCACACTATAGTATAGTAATGGATACAATACATAACAATCTTATTGAATGCTCGGCACACATAACAAACATTAAGAATATGTGACGATTGATATGGCATTCATTGGCACCAAAGATAAGGCAAATATAACATAACATTTAGTTTATTTCCAGACTATTAGTTAGTAGTAGTAGTAGTAGTAGTAGTAGTAGTGATAGTATAGTACACAGTATTATATTATTTGTAGTATTAGTTACACAGACATTCATTTAGATTTTTTGTTAGTTTGTTTGTTTGGGTCTCTGAGCGATAAAATCAAGTAAAATAACAATAAAAACCAAACAAATTCTCGACACAAGAATTAGAAATTATTTGTTTTGCTTCAGTTTTTTTTTGGTTTATATTCTGTATATAATAAATATAAATATATATTGTATTTCACAATAGTTTGCTTTATTCTCTATCTATTTATCTCTCTCTCTCTCTCTCTCTCTCTCTCTCTCTCTCTCTCTCTCTCTCTCTCTCTCTCTCTCTCTCTCTCTCTCTCTCTCTCTCTCTCTCTCTCTCTCTCTCTCTGCACTCCTAATTAACAGCAAACAGAAATAAAACAAAACAATAGGTTTTCATTGCAATATTTACTTTTATAAAAAAATTTTAATATTTAACAACAATAAAACCAATTTATGGTATTTTCTGATTTATAAATTTTGTATTTAAAATACTGTATGTTTGTGATTGTGTTGTTGTAAAGGAAATTGTTTTTTCAATAAAATAAAAATATAAGACTTTACTGTATTTTTTAATTTAAAATTTTTGATAAAATATATCATTTTATGTGTTGATGTAATAAATCCAATGTTTGTTTAAAATGTTTTGCTTTAATTTTTAAAGTTTACTTTTAAGATATAATTATATAAAATATAATACAAATATTTTTTATAGATTATTTAACTCATTGAAAGGCCGTTTACTTTTGATTATAACTATAAAGTGTATATAATAAATTGATAAAACATAAAGCCATGTTTTGTCTATTATTTTAGATCCCTGTCCTCGCATTAATACACCCAAAAAACACTGTGATTTTTCAAACAGCACAAGTAGTTTATAGCTATTATTTTTTAAGTCAAACTTTCTGAGAAAGAAACACATAATAATAAAAAAAATAAAGTCTTAAACTGAAAACTAGTAGATAAGGCAAACAAACAACAAATAAATGAAAAAATATTTTTGTTGAGTATTTTTTTATACTTTGTGTTAGTAATGATAGTAATGGTCACTAGAAATTCAATGAAGAAGAATAAGACTCAAGAGATTCTTTCACTCAGACACAAGAGACAGACAGACAGACAGACAGACAGACAGACAGACAGAGAGAGAGAGAAAGAGAGAGAGAAGTATTATATTTTATTGACTCTTTCATTACATGTGTGTTCACTCAGTCCCAAACCCTATAACCTCTGGTGCTCTATATATATACTATCTCTCTATCTCTTTCTCTCAGTCTCTCTCTCTCTCTCTCTCTCTTTCTCTATCACTAACTCTCTCTTTCTCTCTATCTCTCAGTCTCTCTTTCTCTCTCTCTCTCTCTCTTTCTTTCTCTCAATCTCTCACTTACTTTAGTTTTCATGGAATTATTTGAATCATTCGATGCAATAGTTTTTTGGTCCAAATTTGAAATGAAAACAAAAGCTCTTTTTGGTATTGACTTGATATCCTTTAGAGGATTCATTGATAGCTAAACATTGAGATGCTATGGAAAGAGAGAGAGAGAGAGAGAGAGAGAGAGAGAGCACTGGTAGTAGTGGTAATAACCAGAGAGACACTCTCACGGTTTGAGGATTTGCATCATTAACTTTACTGTTACACATCAGTGTTATCTATATATACTGTATAGTACTCTATATACTAAATATTTATATATATTTCTAACATTCCGTACATAATATAAAGTACATAATATTCCTATTTATAAAATCAATACAAACTATTGCTTTATTGATGATTGAAAAACAAACTTTTTTCTTCTGTCAATCAAACCGCCAAAAATGCATTTTCAAAGGACTGTTGTATTCATTGACTATGAGTGCTCCGGCACTGGCTTATAAACTTTTTATTGTATAAACTTTTATCATTTTGTCGATTGTCGTCATGATTGCCGAACAAATAAAAGATTTTTTTTCCAATTAAATGAAAAATAATTAAAGTAATCAAAGTTTAATATACTTTTAGTGTCTGTTTTGTCGGCAAAGGTTTAGATCTGAGATGAAGACCCCATACATATTCAATTGAAGACTCCAATCACGTCACTGATCTCATCATCAATGGTATGGACTGAGTCTTTGAAGTCTTCATCTTAGCGTTTCATTTGGGGTTTGAGATTACAATCCAATTACTTTTTCGTGGATTTATTTGTAATGCCAGACAACTAATTAATTATATAAACTATTTCTTCTTCTTCTTCTTCTTCTACTACTTCTACTATCTCTTCTCTAACTACTTCTTGTAGATCACACTATCGATTCTCAATACACAATAAAGAGATCTTTTATATATTGTTTGCCATCAAAACATACATAACTTTTTTATTTCTTATTCAACTTCATTACACAGAAAGAGAGAGAGAGAGAGAGAGAGAGAGAGAGAGAGAGAGAGAGAACACTCGATTGAATCCATAAAACTTAATGAGAATCAGTTGAATAGTTTTATCAATTTTTGTAATTAATTATCATATATACAGTACTACTACTACTTTACATATATTTATATTTGGTTTACTTATAGTTTTATTTGAATGTGTAAAATACTAATTCATTAGAGATTGTGTTTATTATTAAAAGTTAATAAAATATTTTATTAAAGCATTTATTATTATTATAAGTAATTTTAAATTAAATTAAAAAACAAAATTATAAAGTGTTTTCAAGGCATGTATTTACTAATTATATTATAGACACTCGAGTCCTAAAAATATAAGAAAAACACTTGAGGTTTTGTTTAAATAAATTACATATATTTTTTGATAAATAAATTTTTAAATTTTATATACAGTATCACAAAGTTAATGTTATTTTATACTTTTAAAAAATTTACTCAAAATAAATTTCAATTTGAAACAAATATATAAAAAGTACAGTATTTCCATTGTATATGATTTTACTACATATTTATATTTTATATTGTTTGCTTAAAATATTTACTAAACCTTATAAAACATATAAAAAATTAATTTATTTTTGCAATTTGTTTTCTATATAATTAAATAAATAATAGTAAGTATTCAGTATTCAATCAAAATAAGCAATTTATTTATGAAAATTTTTATCTGAATGTAATCTTATATGTTTTGAAAATGTTATTTTCAAGAATATTCACATTTAATTTAATTATTTATTTACATAAAAATAGGTATAATATTTGTATTGACTATAATCACAATAGTCTTCCTGCTGGGACTGGTGGGTGTATCGAAAGCCCATTTGCCAACTGTGCTATTGTTCACGTGTGCCGATCTGTTTCTGTTGGTCACCACATACTACGGCAGTTACAGCACTCGCAATGCAAATATGGGCGCATTTATCATATTTTTGGTCACAACAGTCCTGTCTCTAACATATTCACTAATAATTTGGCGCAAATGTTGTCTATCATCTACCAGTGCCACTACTGAACGTCTTCTAAGGCCTCATCGGCATAACATCTACGACTATGAAGACTATGACACCGATAGCAATAGTAATACTACTATTCAGCCAACGTTTCTATCATTTACGCCAAATTTTAATGACTTTAATGGACAACAACCACAACAACAACAATTACAACCACAAAATGATTGCACTTATTGGACGGTTGAGAGCAATGAATGCAACAAATTGATTGTCGACAGATATGCCGTTTAAAAAAAATTTATATACAATTATTATAAACTTTAAAATCAGCCATTGATTTGTGTGAACAGTCAGTGAGTGAAGAAAAAAAGATGACAACTCCTCACAGCTAACTGTTCTCTGACTCTTAGAAAAAGTTTTTATTGTATACTATAAAAGAGATGAGATATTAATTTAATTTCACAATTTTTTGTTGTTGTTATAACAATTTATTTCATTCATATTCTTTATAGATTTATATGTCATTATAAATATATATATATATTATATTTTTCTCAATTTTCTCGAAAAAAAGTTAAAAGAGATAAACAATAAAAAATAAGTTTTATTTTTACTGTAAAAAGATTTTTTCTCATTTATTTTATTTCCTGTTTTTCACTATATTATTATTATTACTATTATATATATTGTATTATAAGTTATAGCTTTATAAATTGTTTTAGACATTTCTGATGTAATTATTATTAATAATTGCTGTTATTATACATTATTATTATTTTATTGTTGTTTATGTTATAATAAATTTATATTAAAATTGATCATAAAGTGTATTAATTATTTAATTATTTAGTTTTTATTGTATATAAAGATTATTATTTTTAGTTTTATTTACATATAAGATATCTATTTATTATTTTAGTAGTTTTTTATCATTTTGAAAGCAATATTAATAAAATATAACTTAATATTAAATAATAATAGTCTTATATTACACAACAACGACAACTACTACTAAATATAAATAAAGATTTTTTAAAAACTTATTGAATATATCATTAGTTTGATATATACTGTATTTAATATGTTAAACAAACTTATTTCCCAAAATTCTTTCATTCATTTATAACACAAAGAAAAAATAATTTTTTTTAAAAAAGTCATATCAAAAGCATAAAGTCCTTAAATAATCCTTTAATAAATAGCACACAATTTTTCACTCATAAAATAGATATATATTAGAGAGTACTATAAGTGAGTTAATGCTATATTTCCTATTATATACATTTTATACAACAAAATACATGCAATTATTATTTTTTTTTAATTTTTGATTTTCTATAAAGTCATTGGTAATGAAGACATCTATCAAACAAAACAAATTCATTGATAACTTTTCATTTATTTCATTCAGATTTTCTATTAGATCAAAATCCCGGCTAATAATAAAAATAATAATAATAATCAAGACATTGAGTCCATAATTTTTTTTGTATGTGTGTGTGAAGGCATTATTGATTAGGAAAATGAAAAATACAGTATAATTTAGTTGTAAAGTTATATACAGTAAAGACTTTATATATGATTGTTAAGTATATATACTCTCTCTCTATATATATACAGTATTTTTAATGTCGAAATCAATTTTTTTCAGACGTTAACAATATTTTTTTCACATAAAATACTGACTGACTGTTCATTTATTTTTAGTAATAATAAATACAGTATAATATCTATAAAAACTGTTTCATATGTTGTTAGCGTTATATTGAGTGAACCTTAAAAAGTCAAACCAAGTGTGAAGCAAAAGAAGAGAAAAAAGAGAAAAAAGAGTGAATGAAAAAAATCAAAATCACAAAAAAAGTTAAAACAAATCTCTTTGGCTTTAATACTGAATTTTGAAAATAAAAGATTTTTTAATATATATTTTTTCTTATAAAGTATATGAAAAATATAATTTGTTTTGACTCTCTCTCTCTCTCTCTCTCTCTCTCTGTCTGTCTGTCTGTATGTCTGTCTGTCTTTCTTTCTCAACTAACAATAGTATATTATAATAATAAATATATTAAAAACAAGTTGAATTTGATATTGATTTTAATATCAATTCTAAACAATTTATTAGTAATACTGAATATACAGTATATTCTATTGAATATAAGCAAAATATATTAGCGCTTAAAAAGATAGTCTAAATACTATATAACGTATATATCTATTGAATAACTCATTTATTATAATGATATATACTATAGAAACAAACAATATTTTCTTATCTATTAATTTTATTTGACATAAATAAATATGATTTGTTGTTATTATTGTTATAATATATAGAATATATAGCTATATATAGATATTTATTATAATATATGTAAATAAAGTGTTTGCACTAATCTAAAAATTACAAAAAAGTTATACTGTATTTAAATAATATATCAATAAAAAAGATACTGTTATTAAATCTACTATTTAAAATAAATGGCAAATTTTTGATGTTTTATTGGTTTCGACATCGAAATAAACCACATTTATCAAATTATATCATTTTTACAAAAAAACATAGCCATAAAAGACATGTAATGCAATATATATACATAGAAAATACAGTATATCTATAAAAAAGTATTCTTGAAATATGACTAATAAATGCAATTCTTGAAAATAACAAAATATAATTAAATTATTATCAAAAATTTGATGTTTTTTTGGCAAATTAATACACACATAGAGTGCATATAAAATATTAAACTGAGTTCTAATCTAATGTTTAGGTTATGTCAGTGTTTATGACATAGATTTATGAATATTTCTTAGGACGTGATCATCAAAAAAATAATAATATGAGTGAAAGTATTGAAGAGGAAAGTTATCTAATAAAATATAGCACTGTTGAGACAATGACTGATAAGTCTATAGCATATTATGACATTAGACAGTCTAATCATTTGCATTTAGGACATCACGTTTGAACATTTTGTGCGTTTGATAACCAAAATGTCTTCAACGTTAAGTAATAATATATAATAAATATAAAAATACATACATTATTAATATATTGCTGACAATTGCTGAGTAAATGCAAATTAAAGAAATTTGGTTTAAAATGGAAATTTGCCGCAAGAGTTACATAATGTCTAAATAAAATATAATTAAATGTCTTATACTTTTCACTTATATATTATTATAATTATATAAATATATAACTTGAGTTCACTGAATATGATTTAAATGAATTATAAAAGATTAAATGACTTCCAAATGAATAATAATGATCTCAATAACAAATAATTTGAATATTTTGAAAATCCATATAATTTTCACTAAACAGTGCCTCTATTTAACCTCTCTCTCTCTCTCTCTCTCTCTCTCTCTCTCTCTCTCTCTCTCTCTCTCTCTCTCTCTCTCTCTCTCTCTCTCTCTCTCTCTCTCTCTCTCTCTCTCTCTCTCTCTCTCTCTCTCTCTCTCTCTCTCTCTCACTATATTGTACTATAAATCGTAACATTATTTAGTTTGAAATATAATTAGTAAAAATAATACAAAAATCATTAATAACAATTATTATTATTATATTTTTATTGTAATCCCATTTGAAACAAAATATCCCTAAATTTCTCTCTAATATAGATTCTGTATAAATATTCAAATGATTTCTGTTATAAAATTTTTGATATACTGTTATAATAATAACAAACATTAGTTTCACTAAAACTAATTAATATTTATTTTGCAACAATTTATAAGACTCTCATGTTTTCAAATGTTTTAATTTCTATATAGATTTGTTTATAATATAATGAATTTTTTTCCACAATATATTGTAATTATTTTATTGAATTAAATTTATTTGTTTGAAGTATTCGTTTGAAAAATACATTTAAAAATATTTGCGATTTGTTTACTTTGCAGATAAATATCACTATTTGAAAACAAACAATTCATTTATGCAAAATAGTTTCAATTAACAATAAAAATATATTATATTATTATAAAGTAATCAGAAATAATAAATTGTTTGTTGACTATAAAAACATAACAAAATTTGAAAACTAATATCAATTAAAATCAATAAATTTGTCATTTTTATTTAACACATGACAAAATAAATGAAAATTTAAATGCAATAATAAAATAAAAACTAATTAATCACATTTAAAACAATTAAAAAATAATATATAAAATAATTATTTATTCAAAATAGTTTATTATTTATTAAGAAATTGAAACCTAAAAAATAATTATTTTCTAATTAATCAATCATTAATTATATCGCAGTAAATATAAAATGAAATATTGTTTTCAAAAAACACAAAATTTTAAAGTCATTATTCATTTGCAGTTCAATTGGCAAACAATTTACAACAATATAATTATGTAATTAACACATAATTGTATATATATTTAAGTCTCAATTTAATATTAGTTTAATTAGAAAATTACTATTAAATCAATTGATAATTAATCGTAATATCATTTTCACGACATTGAAGTTGACTTTAATCATCAAAAAATAGTCAAATTTAAATAATAAAAACAAATCCAATAAAAATATACATTTTCTATAATATCCTAAATCAATATCAAACTATAATCAAGTGATTATTGAGCTTCTTCTCAAAAATGGTTGGTCTCGTCATTGCTATTATGACTCTCATTGCTGGTGGCGCTGGCATTGTCTCCGTTGCTGTCAATCATTTCCAATGAACTCAATTCAGTGCTCGCATTCATCGATTGGACGTCCTGTTCGGCCAATGGTTTGGTCTCCAGTTCCTCATCTTCGCTCCACTCAATATTGACGGGACCGACGTTATCGTTGTACTCTTTGTTATAAAACTTGTGCGCGCCGTCACATAAGGGAAAGGTTTCTGATCGCCAACACCGACACAGCGACAGCTTTTTGCCTAAAATCAAAACACAAATCATAATTAAAAACAATTCACACTTTTTTAATATTTACAAAATCAATTGAAAAACCCATAAAACAAATAATTAAATTAGAAAAACAACAGAAATAGAAATCAACAAAAAATGTAAAATAAAAAACTTATCGTTAGATTCAAATAAATTTGATTTTTAATTACCATTAAAATTATTTTAATTAATTCAATAGTTGTGTAAATGTATTAAAGATAATATTGAATGACTTTGAATCCAAACAAATGATATCAAAACATAAGTTATTTAAAAAACTTGAAAATCTACGGAAATATTTGTACTTAAATCGCAATATAAATAAAACCTAGACTTTAGAAGACTTTGAGTGATTCCAATCATTGCTATCGAAATCACGATCTGATCCGCAATTATTATTTTCACACTCATTGACAATGTCTTCGTCTTCATCTCTAATACTGGTATTAAAGCTTTGATTGAATGCTTTGGCGTCCAATTGGATCCGTTCGATGTATTGATTCTTGAACTCGGGTTCCGATTGATTCCAACGATTCAATAACTCAGACATTACTTCTTCTTCTTCATTACTATTGAGTAGACTTTTCTCTTTCAGAGCCGACAACTCTTCGTTGGCAAACATATCGAAAGCCATGTCTAAGAGCTTATCGTTGGAAAACACTTCGCAAACCATTTGAGAACAAATTCGTTTGGATTGTCTTGACTTTGATTTTGGCTTTTGTTTTCCGTATTTCTTGATTTCCGATTCGTACCGGAGTTTGTCTTCTTCGGACAATCGGTGATAATATTGTTTCTCTTCGTACGACAACTTCTTCCAATTTTTCGCACATTTTTTGGCAAATTCGGCAAAAACTAGACGATCTTCGGCCAAATGACACAAACGGTTGGTCTCGCGATCGGCGCAATCGGTGACAAAATAAGAGTACGCCGACCGGCGACCACGGGGTCGGTCTTCACTATCGCTGATATCATTGATTTTGTCGATTGTTTTAATAGAGGAAACACTGAGAAACTCTTGATTATCGTCTAATAATTTGCATTTGTTTAACAAAATATTTTAAAATAGTTTTATCGATAATATATTTAAAGTGAATCAAAAATAATTAAACAATTGTTCAAAAAATCATAATAAATATAACCAAAAAATCATTTAAAAAAATAAAAATAATTCAAATAAATATCAAAAAACAATTGAAAACACTTTAAAGGAAACTATTTATTAAGTCATGAATGCATTGAATACTAAACAAAAAAAATATATTATTTTCTTCTATAAAAACTACAATTAATTATAAAAATAAGGAAATTATAATTATTTGAAACAAAAAATATTTAGATATAAATAAATTAATATAAATCTTGATTTCTATCAAAACTTTGAAAAATAAAATACAAAAAAGTATATAAAAATTGTTTAAATTAGTCGAAAGTCTATTATTTTTTTATATACAGTATATATCTAATCAAATATAAATCAAATTATAAATAATTTAAGAAATTTATAAGTAGTAAAAAAGTGAAGTATTTATCATCCGATTAAGTAATGATTTTTTTAGTTTAAATTAAGCAAAAAATATAATAACTATTAATAGTAATCATTTGAAACACAATAACCCTTAAGTTATTTATCGCTAATTATAGGAGATTGACATCAATTTTATATAATATGTGACTAAAATCACGTCTAAATTTTAATTAACTTTTTATATATAATAAACTCCTATTTAATAATGAATACTTGGATATAAAGCATATGTAGTCTAAGATTATATATTAATGACATAAATATCATATAAATAAGGAAAATGACAACTTTTGCTGTATTTTTATATCGCATACAAAATAATAATAAAATTAAATTACAATTCATTTAATAATAATATGAATGAAAATACCAAATAATAAACTTTTTTAAAAAACAATATTAAAGTCAATGCAAACAAACAATTAATACAATCAATGAGTAATTAACTACCCGTGCATTGAGTGGACAGTTAGCAGTAGTAGTGGACAAACCTTTGTCGAGTTGGTGTCCTTTGTAGACGTGTTTGACTTTGTCTTTATGTTTATCAATGTTTGGATTAATCTTCGGCGACAAAGACTTATTGGACTGTTGTCTCAGTTGATAATGAATGTAAGCCACATAAGCCACGGACACTGACGTTATAATCCATGGCATCAGTGGCCGAATGTCTGACCACTGGACAGACATATTCATCGGATTGTTATTATTAATAATAACTGTCTATTAATCAGAGGATTCAATGACTGATTGATTGATTGATTCAAACGTTTGTTTTTCTCAATGTTTTCTCTAATATAAAGTGTTGTTTCAATGCATTGAAAAACAGTGCCAAAAGTCAATGTCAACTCACAGATGACGTCATTATATTTATTGCATTAATATTAATACAAACTCTGCTTTTTCTACACAAATAACGCTCAAAATTATTCATTTGTAAACAAATTTCAATACTTTTAATATTTACTAATAATATAATTAATTAGAAAAATAATTAGAAATATTTATTACACTTATGTTGTGTTTTATAATTATGTTTAATAAATAATTGTCTATTAATTACTGTCTTTTAATAATTTCAATCATAAATAGAGTATTTTTTGAAGTTTTATTTTTTAATTAAATATAGTTTTTTTGTTTTATATTTTAATCAATATTAATTATAAATTCAATTTAATTGATAACAGTTTTAATAATTTTTAATTACAAATAAAACATTAGTTAATACAACAAAAACAATGAGTTTTGAAAACTATGTAAAAGATATAAATAAATAAATATTTACAACATTGAAAAATGATATAACTATTTATTTATTTATTTAATTAATTAATTAATTGAATTAATTGAATACAGTTATACTGAATACATTTTGATAGATTGATTGCAAATATAAATTTTCATTTTATTATAATTAGATTTTATTTTATTAGAAACTAATATTTCTAAACAAATCTAATTTCAATTTTTAAATTCAATATTTAAGACAAGAATATATTCAATTATAGACTGTTTCTAATGTAATAAATACTGTATTTATGTAATACAATACATACCTTATATCAATATAATATACATGTCTTACATGTCATACATTTGACTAATAGATGTCATATAATATGTAATATTTTTTGCTAAACACTTAAGCAATTCGTTTGAAATAATACAGTGAAACACAATAATAATAATACTGTAGTTATGTTTTTTAGGTACACTTTTACCTTTAAGACAATGATTTGAATGAAGCTATTTTGGGAATATCTGTATTTAAATACCACTTAATATAATATAATGAAATGCCAACGGGTTTTATCACTTGAATATGTGTTTAATGATTAATCAAAGGGAGTGTTCAATAATTTTTGCTATTTTTTAATATCTAATGTTTTTTTATTCTATAAATTGCTAAAAATAGTAAATTTATGAAAACTATTTTAGAATTTATTGATATATATATTAATATTTCCAACATTTTCTACACTTTATATATACTGTTATTTTATTATTTTTTTTTAAATACAAGAATATATGTTTAATATTCTCAAAACTTAATATAATATAACAAAATATTTAAAGAATTCATTGAATTTCATGTTTAAATTGATATTAGATTTTTTGACTTTAGGGTTAATACCTTTTTTAGAAATGACACAAAAAATGTTTATAAATTTTTAATAATTTTGTTATCAAACTATGATATTATTATTATTATGTTGTCAAATGATAATAATAATTATAATTATTAGTGTCATCATTATTAATTACTTGAATCATTATAATCATAGTTTTGGCTTAAGTTTCAAGTATCAAATTGGGTTTTTTATTTGCTATTAAATTATTGATTTGAAACGTGTAAAGACATGCAAGTTATGTCAATAAAGTTAATATTGAAGGCATTGTCTTCAATATTTTGTTTAGACATTATATACAATATATTTTGTGTATTATATAATAATTTGATAAAATTATACATAAAGTTATAATGATTTTTAGATGTCTCTGATAAATGTCAATTTGTTGATTTTTATTTGCCTAAAATTCTTATGCAATGATATATTTATTTATTGAAGTTATTTAAGTAATAAAAATATCATTAATAAAATTGTTGACTAAATAATTATTATTACATAATCTAAAAACAAAATATTAATTTTCAAAATTGCTTTAAATTACAAAATATATTATTATTATTATTATTATGTAAACGATTTGGTTTTTAGAAAAAGCATCAAGTACAGCCATTATATGATTAAAAAAATATAATACTCGAGATAATAATATGTTTATAAATGTCATCTCAAATGATAAATTGCTTTATTATTATATAAATAAATAAAGAGTTATAAAAATATTGATAAATAATAAATTTATAAAAACATTATAAGTGTTATAAATAGATAATGAATTGAATTATCATTTATTACTAAATATGATAAATAAATAAACAGATTATATGAATTCAATTATTAAAATATAATTGAAATAAAATTGTTATTATTTGTGATGAAAAATGAAAAACAATAAGAATTTATTTATTAATACAATTAAATTCAATAAATTCTATTATAATATTTCATTCAAAACACGACATTTCAATGCAGTTATAAAAATACAATAATTATTATAAGTATTAATATTTATTATAAAAATATAATATAAAAGAAATATTCATTTATAATCCAATATAATAAGCAATGATTGCATTGAATATTCGAAAACAGCTATGAATTTGCTTTATTTTAAGTACAAATATAAAGACATAAAAAATGAAAATATATTAATAAATAAATGTTTTTATATAAGAAAAGCAGATAATGTATCCATTAGTGAAATGTTAGCAAACAAATTGACATTCAAGACAAGTGTAATGCTATTGAATATTACATAATATTATATAATATTATATAATTTGCAATAAGAATAATATACTGTTTTTGTGCAAAATATATGAATAAATGAAAAGAAATGTATAAACATTTGCATCAATTATACAGTATATGAAAGATATCTGAGTCACTGAGTGAGTGAGTGAGTGAGTGAGTGAGAGAGAGAGTGAGTGAGTGAGAGATATATTATATATATATTGTGTGTCTATTATATAATTAGTTTTCTTAATGCTTTCTTTTTTCATCTTCTTTTGGCACAAAGTTTTTGATGAAATTTGATAAAAGCCCAGCAATTGAATCCTCAGTAGTAGTTGTTGTTGTAGTACTACTACTACTAGTAGTAGTAGTGGTCTTATATGAGATAACTATCAGATATTTTCCAGTACTGTACGAATCAGTCCTCTCTCTCTCTCGTAATAATAATGCCATATATACTGAATATCCCATCTATTTATGGCATAAACCAATTTTTGACAATTATATTTATTGTACTTTATATACAACGATATTGACTGAAAAATTCATATTTTTGTAAGAAAAACAATACATTTATTATTTCTGTTATTATTTCTATTAATAGCATAACATAAATATATTTCCAGAGATAACTAATATTTTGTCATTTTCTAAAAGCAAACTAAAGTACTTTCAGTCAAAACATTAAATTCAAGTCAAAAATCGCTGCCAAATAGATAATACAGTAATAGACTAATGAATACAATTGACATCTCTTTTACAATCCAATTGTAATTACAATTATGTCATAAAAATTCTTTTGTTTTTTACAATTTATTGATATTTATTTCCAACAATTTCTAATACAAATAATAATCTATTCTTTTATTCATTTAATTGAAGGCATAGTTATGTCATAATAATAACATACCTTTCAATAATAACAATTTAATAATATTCTATGGGTTGTTGTTCAACAAAATGCAGTCTTAAATGTGTTTAACTTTAATTTTATTTTTTGTCAACTACTATGGGAACCGGTATGTCACGAGTGGATGTAGTGTCACAAGTGGTACAATCCATAAAACCAATATAATCGACAAAATAGTCAAAATAATGATGAAATTTAAACACCGTTTCATTCAATTGTAGTCAAACACCCTTTTTTCATCTAAAATCTGATTCATGAGATCATCATTTTAATATTAAACTAATTATACAAAAGTTATTAAAATTAATAATAAATTTTCAATAAAAATTTGCATTAATTTAATTAAAAATAAAAAAATACATAAATATTTAAATATTTAAATACAGAATAACTTAACTTAATTTCATAAATATATTGTCATTAAAATTCAGTAAAAATGTTTGTGAATTCAATGAATGCAAAAAATCATTATTTAACTAACATTTGACTACATTTGACTACATTACTAGCATAATAGCATAATTGCATACATGTGCCGTAGAATAATAATAACAGTAAATCTACTTTTATTTTTTAATAAATTTTTTCAACCAATTATTCAGATTTTTTTTCTGAACACACAATACATAAAAATGTAGTATTTTTGAAATTAAACAAATAACTAATGAATATTTCATGATTTTTTGAGTGAAAACATAATGTTTGTTCTGTAATATCGTTATTATTGAAGAGAATTTGATTGAATCCACAAAATTACTGTTACTGTAGAATACTTTGTATTCAATTGTACAAAAACGACAAATAATAATAGAGTAAAACCTTTTTGTGTACATTATATACACAAAAGTGATTCAATTAACTAATAAAAAGGTTTCTCTCGTTTTTATGATTATTTGTATGCAATTTTCACACAGACATACATAGAAACAGTGGTATCGGAAATAATTTACATAATAAGTGAAGAAAACTAAGAAATTTTGTTTTTCTTAAATTCTCATTAATTGTCAATCAGTTTAAGAGTTAAAACAGAGATTATAGTATTTATAAAAAACTACAGTCTTTAACAAACATATTATACGGGTTTTATTTTTTTTGCTATTAATACTGTATAATACAGTACTTTATATTATATTATATTATAGTTTATACAGTATTTGATAAACAAAAGGGATTTATTATAGAAAAAGCAATTAAAAAATAGTTATTTTTCACAATTAATAAGATTTAGACCTTATTTTAACCGACGATGAATGCAATATCTATTAGTATTGATGTCTAAATTGCAATTCTATTAATTAAATTCAAAATTTGTGTATAAAAACCGTAACAACAACTCAATTGCAAAATATTTTTTATTTCGATTAACTTTCGATAAAACACTTAATTGTTTTAATAAAAAATTCTTGATTTTTTCAAAAACAAAATGTTATTACAATTTACTGATAAACTTAAAACTACTATTATTTTTATAGAAAAAAACATCAATTTTAGTGCAATTTTGACATCAATTTAATGAATATCTGAGCGACTGTTTCCTGCATTAAATCTACTTTTAGATTAAAAAACGTGAAAATAATGTTTGATTTGAAAGGTTTTATCTTTAAATTATTATTTTTTTTATAGAGATTAAGTGAATGTCAAGATTACATTGATTTCTTGTAAAACAAATAGATTTTTTACATTGTTTTGCAGAATATGTTATTTTAATTTGAAAAATATTTCAGATATTTTAGTCGTTTTCAAGTTGTTTCAATAGTTGTATAAAAGTATGTAAATTTTTAATACCAGATTTAAATGTCATATATTTTGTATTTTTACAACAAAATGCAATTACACTCTAGTTATAAAACTGTTATAAAAGTTATTATAAATAATTAGTTTTTCGTGTAATAAATATCTTTTAATAGAAATAGTAATTAACTTGAAATTTTCAATATCTAATTAGAAATACTAATTAATTAACAAATATGTTATAATAATGTTAATATATTTTGCCAAAAACGCATTTTAAAAAAAATAAATACAAAGTAAAGCCAATAAATGATAAATTTTATAGTTATATTTTGCGACATTATGTGCCGTTGTATTTTTATTGCTGTATTTTTATTGATTATAAAAGCAAAATAACGAATATGTAATTAACTGTATTATTGATAAAGAGTAATGTTATGACAAAAATAAATAAATTTATTATATTAAGAGTCATTTGAGTATATATTTGGATAATATATAGTACTTTAGTATTCATATTCACTACGAATTTATTGTCATATTTTAATAATTAATTTTTTATGGATTTCACAATAATTTCAAATTAAATTAGTTTTTAGAAAGTTTTAATTAAATAAATAATTTCGACATAACTTGTAATGCATTCGACATTTGCTTCTAATTTAAATCATAACTATATTAATGAAAATGATTACTAATATTTTGAATTATTATTTATGTTATTAATAGCTTTGGGTATTAATGGCTGTCTTTATAGACTGTAATGCTATGCCTTTGTGTGCATTAAAACCAATTTAATCTAATGTAAAGTTAATTAATAAACACTAAGTTTTAATCAATTATTTTAAAATTCAAATCAAAGCCAATAATTTGAATGTCATAATTGTCTGCTTTTTGGATGAAATTTTCTAATATTAAAAACGATTTTTGTTGTAAACATTATTGAAATGAATATTATTATAAAATTTCAGTTAAAACAAGATTTTCTATATATTCATAGAGTTATTGAATATAAATATTTTAATAATGAAAATAATGGAAAAATATTATAATTACGTTATATTCAACAGAAAATGTGTGAATATTATTGAAATGTAGTTTGAAATCAAATAAAGTTGACAATAATTTTGGCAAAAATTAATTTACTTTATGTATAAAGTAATGCTTTAATAAAATATTTAAATAATAGTTTCTCTTAATTACAGGTATTATGTTTTAATTACAATTCAAATACTGAATAATAATTATTATTATAAATATGGTGTATATTATGTGAAATTAAAAGTTTTGCGAATAATTTTGTCGTTTGAAATGTTTTTGAAAACTTTTCTGTATTTAAATTAATTAAACGTTTCTAAAAATAATAAATATATTTTCAAATATAACAGAATTTTGAATTTTATTTGAATTTTATTTGAATTTTATTTGAATTTTATTTGATAGTCATTTGATAGTCATTTGATTAAAAAGATGGCATAATATCTGTTATTATATATATATATTGATCGCAAGCATAACAATGATGTGCTTTTGATGTGTTTTTTATATTTAAACCCAAATTCAAAAGAGATATCGCTTTAGCCTTTCATTCATTCATTCATATTATTATTATTATATCGTATATTCAGTTATATTCAGTTATATTCAGTATATTTACAGTATATATAACTGACTGCAAGCTTACCAACAATAAGATGCTGTGAAATGACTGGAAATACATCTGTTTGACTGACATTACCGTCCAGTTATTGTCTCAGCACTAAAACAACTAAAACTTTGAGATAATATACTTTGATTTAAGAGTATTACAAAGTAATGCAATTCAATAACGATTTATGCAAATCGTAGTACAGATAAAGTGCAGTAAAGTCTACAGTAGTTTATAAGTCATATTTTGTCATTGATTTTAATGTCTTTCAAACATTTTTGGTATTTTTAGTTAAATCCAAACGAGATTTTAATTAGTTTTTCATTCAGTATTTGAGATAAAAATTGTTTAAAAAATCTTTTATTGATTATAAAAAGATTTGTGAAAATTAACTGAAAAAACGCTTTTTGAAAATCACTGTATATTCAGAAGAGATTTACGAATATATTGACATTCAATAAGCAATTCAAACCATTGAATGCTTTTAGTCATTGATTTTGCACAAAATACTGCTTATGTTTAATATCTTTTTATAACTTTCAATAAGTTTAACCTTTTATTGTATTTATATTATAAAAGTTTTATAAAAAATAATTATTAAAAAATGATTTTCTTTTTGATATTTATTATTAGAATATTTTAGGAAAAAATGTTTTCTAAATTCAAACTTTTAGAGCAATTGTTTTAAATTATTATAAAATATAAGATATTTTGTGCAAAGATTTCGTAATATTTTAAAAAATCTCTTACTTTTCATGAAAAATAAAATTTAATTTGAATCCACAAAACATATCAAAACATATTACATGACATTGAGTTAGAAATATTGGAAGAGATTTAGAAATAATTATTTTGAAAAAACACACATTTTCTCAGAATATTCTCTTATATTTGAAATAATATAAAAAATATTGAACTCAACAGAAATTTCAGATAAATTTCATTGAAATGCAATGAATTTTGCCGCAAGTCTTATACAATTTGAATTACATTTTTAGTTGAATTATAATAATTTGCAAATAAATAAAATAACAAAAGAAATACTTTATATTATTCTTAATATAGTTTTTATTTATTTTTCCAAATTTTAATAAAATATTTTCAGAAAATAAATTGTTTTACGATTTTTGAAGAGAAAAATAAATAAAATTAATTTAAAAAGATTTACAAATATTTTCAATTATTATTATTATTATTAAATGTAAATTAATTTCTTATTAACAGAAATATTATAAATATTAGTAAATAATTAAATTGAATCTTAATTAAAGGATTGGTCAGCACTTGTAGCTCTTATTTATAAGTAATTAGTTTTTTTAATTATTTATTGTTTTTATTTGACAAATAGACAAAAAACTTGTAATTTTTTGGTATTTTATTTTTTAAAATATTTTAATTGATTTATTTTGTTTTTAAAAAATAAATCCTTAAGTTTTGCATTAAAAGCAAAAATCGGTTGATTTTATATTTTCAAAAGTCAACAAAAACAACAACAAAGTGAACAAAATATTAAAGTATACTTAAAGTATTAAAGTTTTTCAAAACTCTTGAATATTATAAATAAAATATAAATATATTTAATCAAGAAAATTGTTTATAAAATTTTAATTATAAACTGAAAACTGTTTAATAATTGAAACAAAAAAATATAACAAAAAGGACAACAATATTGAGTATTCATTGAGAAAATCAATCAATTTTTGACCCAAATTTTGTTGACTATCCATAAAAACATATTCTGTGTGTTTCTTCTACTATTTTTTCTACTATTAAAATCTTATTCATTCATCAATTTTCGGTTTTTTCTAATACAATAATAACTCCTATTTTAGGACACATATGACTCTGGGGAACTCCTATTTACTGCATATCGCCTACCATTCCCCTAGAGTTCATGTCCTAATATTTCACGCCTCTTAGGGCCCAATAGTAATGTAAACATTAATTTTGTTTGTCTCTAATTGATAGCATTTCAATGTATTTCTTAGACATTTGGGTTTTATTTATAATAAATGAAATAAATTTATAGCGAATTAGAAATAATTTTTGTAAACATTTTTAGCAGTTTTTAATTGAATGACAAAATCTTTTATATATTTTTGGAGTTAATTATATTCAGAGTTTATAACAAAATATAATGTTTTTGTTATTCAATAAAAGTATTGATTAATTAATTTTTCGTTTAATAATTGCCACAAAAATCATGTTTTATTTTATTAAAACTGATTTTCAATGTTATGATTGACTAATAATATATTTAATTGTGTTTTTAACAAAATTTATTGAATTTATTAGAAAAAACTTTAATAAATAATTGAAGAAATGTTTTATAAATTTTTGCAAATATTTATGTTTTGATAGCAATTATGACTTAAATATAACATTAAATGATAACTAATTTGTTATAAAGTATTGAATGTTTGGAAGAATAATAATAATTGTGATAATAATCCGAAATGTGAGCGCAAGAGCTGTACAGCAGATGAAAACAGCAGTCATTTGAGTGCATTTCAGTGGAGAAGGTTTTTGCCATCACTTCAGACAGTTATGTTAGTGTCGGTGCTCTCAACTCAACACAACTAAGCAAACCATGCATTTAGCGCAACAACACTTCACCAAATGATATCTTCATTCAGTTTTTTCATTCAATATCTTTAGATATCATTGTGTTTTCGCTTTTTTCCGATCATTAAATCGTTTTCTTAAAACTCGTTTTATTTTCTTATATTATGTTTCCTTGAATTTGAAAAATTAATGCAATTATCGTTTTATTATTATTATTATTGGATAAAAATTGATTAAAAAAAGGTAAGTTTAAGCAAATAAATCACATTTTTATCGAAAATATTTACATAGATTTACACAGAGTTTAAGTGCGCTTAAGCTTAAGGCAAATGATATTAATTTTTAAAGAATATTATTTATAAAAGTTATTAAACACAGAGTTCTGTAGAAAACAAATTCAATTATTATTTTATTTATTCACTTATTTTATATGAAATTTTCTTTTATTATCAATTATTTTAGACAACATTTTATTGATTATATTTCAGTATTTAAATTACAAATAAACCCATTAAACAAATAATTAATAATTCAATAGAAACTCAATTTTAATTATAATTTATGAAATGCTTTACAAAAACACTAATAATTAGTTTACTTTTAATATTGTTTTTAAAAAAGAAAATTTTATAATTTATTTAAATTATTATTAAATTTATAGTATTTTTAATGCAATAATAAATAGTTTAAAAATATAAACAAAATCTCTGAAAATAAATGCAATTTTAGATAATTATTATTACTTTTGAAATCCATTTCAACGAAAGTAATATTATTTAAAAATCTAGTAATAAATTGAATTCAAAAATATTATTAAATCTTATTATAAGTAATGAAAGGATTGTTTTTAATCAAAGTTTAATGAAAACAATGGAAGAAATAATTGAAAAGAAAAACGAAAAATAATGAGAAAAATCAGAGACAAAAGAAAAATCAGTTATAATTAGAGAAATAAAGATCTGATATAAAAGTCTTGGATTTATATCTCATTAATAGATGAATCACTTATCAGATCGACCGCGAAGTGAGTCGTATTTGAAGATAAAGAGGTTGTTTGTGTGGTGTTTGGTTGGGACGACTTTGTTGACGATTGTGGGTCTGTTTTGGGCGCTGAAGACGGGTCAGGAAGAGTTGGATTTGGCCAACAGTGCCGAAACCGATCGCGACGTCCGACACATGTATCAAACGATTCGTCCGTTTCTGTCGTCTTTGATCGTGTTTTTGGTGGTAATCGAGTGGTTGGTTCTGTTGATAGGATTCGTCGGTCTTTTCAAAGAACATTACGTTCTGAGTCTTGTCTTTCTTATCCTTCAATCCATTGGTTTGATTTGTTCGCTCTTCCAGATCGGACCCGTTCTTCTCCATCTCAAAATCGTTTGGATTCTCTTCGATCTCGTCATCACTTCTATGGCCGCAACGCATCTCTATTGTCTCAGAGCGGAACTCTTCAGACCAAGATTCAATCAACGATAAAAACAACCAAAAAATCGATAAAAAGATATAATATTTTATGAGATATTTATTATGTGTTTGTTTTCTGTCGACAAAAAACTTATGTAAATATCGAACCAAATGAACAAACAATTTGAAAGAAACAAAAAAATACTGTTTTTAACATTTGATACGAAAAACACAACAACTGTTGACCAAAAACTTTATTATTATTACTAAATATTTATGACATTTGTATGGCTTTTGTCTTTTGATGGAAAAAACGGTATTAAAAGTCGAGTTCTTTTGAAAAGAGAAACAAAATTATAATTTTTTAAAAATAATATATAATATGTCTTTAAAAATATTATTTGTTTTTTTTTGTGTAATTTTTAAATATTTATTTCTGTTTTGAAAATAAAATGTTTTATAATTTTTGTGAACTTTTCATAAATATTTTAATTAATTATTTGTAAAATCTGTTTAAATAATAAGATTATATAAAATTTTATTCAAAAACAAAATAAATTCAAAAAATAGATGTAAAATAATATTCATATAAATTAAAAAATAAAGAATTCTTAATATTTATTCAATTTTTCACAATTTATTAAAATAATTAAATAAAATGTATTATAGTTTAGAAGTTTATATAAAATATAAAAAATGTTTACAAACTGTTTGTAATCCTTAAGTCATGTAATGATTGGTCACTTTGTTGTCAATAAAAACAACATTTTTCTCGTTATAGAAAACATTTTTTTTGAACAAATAAATTATATAATTATTAAATTAAATTATATGTACTGTAGATATGTTTAGTCACAAGAGAATTGACTGAACACACAGTTAGAGAGAAAACACACGTTTAGTACAGAGTTTAGACGTTTTATATAAATATATATTAAATAAAACTGCAAAAAATGGTCGAAAGTTTGGATTCATATTCAGAATAAACACAAAAAATAACATTTATTTAACAGAAAATTCAATGAATATATATTAATATTAATATTAGAAAAACAACAATAAATTATAATTGAAATTATGAAATGGTTTTTATCGTTAATATTGTTTCGCGTTTTTTAGATTTATTGCCATTTTGTGTAACATTTTTATTGCTATTATAAAATTTATTATAGGATTTAATGCCTAAAAACAAGACTATAATTACCTTTCGTTTTATTGAAAATAATTATATTTACTATAAATTATTGTATTTTTAATTTATTTCATATTTTATTATTCAAAGCAAATAATTAGAGTTTTGTTTTATATATTTATTAAAATAGAAATCAAACAGAATTTTAAATGCATTTCTAAGTCTTATTAATGTTTATTAAAAGCATTAAAAGTTATTTTTCACTAAAAATGAATTTTAATGATTTGAAAACAATATTTTGGAAATAAAATTGTTATTATTTTTCTTCGTTTTGAAGACATTTCTATTTATTATTTTTGTTACGAATAAAGAGTTTTTGATAAATAAATTTTATTTTTCATAAAATATAAATGTTTTGTAATTTTATTTACATATATATAGAATAATATTTATTAAAATTGCAATTTATTTTATAACAGTTTATTTTGCTCTAAAAGACAACACATTTAGAAGATTTTTATTGCATTTGATGTCCTTTTTATTGAAATCACAAAAGAGTCTAAACATATAATGCTTTTATTATTATTTAAATTATAATACAATTCAAGTTTATTATAATTATATTTGAATTCTAATGAATGAAAATTATTTATGTTTTCTTTTAAATCTTTTATATTTTCGACAATTTTCTGTTGAAATCGATTTCTATTTAACAAAAATACTATAATTATATACAAAATATTGCAAAACAAACATATTATACGAATGTTTAGTCAAATGTGTGTTTGTTTTCAAAAATATGTCTTATTTTCTAAATATTTTGAAACTAAAGTAATGTTTAAAATATTTTATTAATCAAACGAAATCTCAAATAAAACACATCTTTTTAAACATTTTTATTTCATATTTCCGTAAAAAATGTTTTAAATAGTCTTCAAAATCAGGTATTTTTAAGAAATTATTTAATGATTTTTTAAAACAGAATATTATTTGAATAAATGTTTTAATTATTTCTATAATTTTATTTTAAACTGTTTTCAAAATAACACGAAATAATGTTTAAGTGTTTTAAAGGTTTTTATTAAACATCTTTTTAGTAATACTTTTTAGTATTTAAGGATTTAATCAATTTTCATTTGTTTTTTAATTTTTAAAGCTTTGATTAATTTTATTATTTGATTAAAAAGATATTTAAATTTTATTCAAAAGATTTGGAATAATTGTAAAAATAGTTTTTAATTTTTGGCAATTTTTACAATTAATTAAGTCTTGTATTAAATATGAATAAATTGTTTAATAAAACAAAACTAAATATCAATAAAATATAATTTTCTTATACTCTCTCAGAATATAATAGTTTTTATCAATTTATAAAATGAAAACTTTTGCTTTCATTTTAGACATAAATGTATTTTTTATATACTTTTTCAATGAATAAAAATTGATTTTTAAATTTATTAACAAAATTGGAAAATTTTAAAGTCTTATAAAACCATTTAAAGTAAAGATATTTAATGTTTGTTAATATAAATAAATTATTGTTTAATTTGTTTTTTATTTTGAAATAATAAGTCGTTATAAAAGAAACAGTTTTTATAAATATTATTTGTTGTAAAAAATCAATTATTATTTAAGTTTTTAAAAGCATTTTTTATAATATATTTTTGTACTTAAATATAAATTCTAATAATAATTATCACTAAAAATGGATTTTTGTTTATTTATAAGATTTTTTGCAATTAATTTGTTTTATAAAACATATAATTTCGTCGACATTTCAATTGAGAAATACTTATAAATAGTTTTAGTGATAGAAAGGGATAAAAATTAATGACAGAATTGGTTGACATTTGTTTCGTTTCATTTATTTCACTAAAAGTAACCAAAAGTTGTTTATATATTAGAAATGATTTTCATTTTTCCACTGATTTGTCATATATTTTAATAAAATTTTCTCTTTTATTCACAAATAATATTTAATTTTTTCAATATTTTTATTGAATTTATTACAAATTTATTTAATTAATTATTTTTGATTGAATCTTGGTCTGAAGAGTTCCGCTCTGAGACAATAGAGATGCGTTGCGGCCATAGAAGTGATGACGAGATCGAAGAGAATCCAAACGATTTTGAGATGGAGAAGAACGGGTCCGATCTGGAAGAGCGAACAAATCAAACCAATGGATTGAAGGATAAGAAAGACAAGACTCAGAACGTAATGTTCTTTGAAAAGACCGACGAATCCTATCAACAGAACCAACCACTCGATTACCACCAAAAACACGATCAAAGACGACAGAAACGGACGAATCGTTTGATACATGTGTCGGACGTCGCGATCGGTTTCGGCACTGTTGGCCAAATCCAACTCTTCCTGACCCGTCTTCAGCGCCCAAAACAGACCCACAATCGTCAACAAAGTCGTCCCAACCAAACACCACACAAACAACCTCTTTATCTTCAAATACGACTCACTTCGCCGCGGATTCGATGTTTCGGTCAATATTTCCGACATTTCTCTGATTTTTAGTCACATTTATCACTGATTTATAAGAAATTGTTTTTTTTAGAAATTAGTAATAATTTGGAAAAACTTTAAAAAATTGATTTCAAGTTTTGTGAATCTCTTTCTCAACACTTCTGACACTCTTTTCAATCAATCACTGAATGAGAGAACTGTTGTCTCTCTCTCTCTGAATGTGTTTTCAAGTGATGGCAAACCTATCCTCTTGAGAGCACTCAATGACTGTTTGTTTGTTTTCAGACGACTCTTGCGCTTCATTTTCAGTCTTTCTTTTGAATTCATTTAAAAACATATTTTCTGTTTATTTTTTTCATGAATATTAAGTGTTTTCTAATTTAGTTATAATTAACTCTTTTCTCGACTTTTAATCCAATTTTTCTATAAAATTATTTATTTATAAAAATATTTAGAAAAACATTATATTTTTAAAGTAATATTGAATTGATTTTTATGACTGAAATTCAAAAATTATATCAAAAATAACAGTATTTTTGTGGAAAAAATTTCTGATTGTTTTAAAATTGTATGAAATTATAAAAATCGCAAAAAATATTCTCAAAAACTGAAATAAAATATAATTTAAATCTAAGACAAAATTATTATTAAATATTTTATTTCAATCTTTTCTAATACTATTGAATGTCATTATTATTATCCAAAACTCGTCTTATATTTCACTAATATTTGTGTTTCTGATAAACAAAAAATCGTTTTTTATAACAAATTGAATGAAAAGTAATCTAAAAAGAGATCAAAATTTAATTTACTATTTCTGGGATTTTGTTTTATTATTAAAAACTTATTCAAATCTTTTACTATTTTTACAAATATTTATTAATAAAATAAATTAATTAATGAAATAAAAAGATGTTTCGCTAATAATATAAGGATTTAATAGGAAAATGAATTATTTCGACGATTGTATTGATTATAACGTATTGTTTGTCATATATTTGTTGTGTTTTCCAAACAATGTTAAAACTGTTATCTATTTATACATTCATTTGATGTCAAATCTCAGTCTCTTTTCCAACAAATAGTCATTTAATTAAAAAACAAAAGCGTTATTACAATAGATTTGACATTAATTAAAAATTTTGTGTTTAATAGTGTTGTTTCTGTTGTTTCTGTGGATTATGTGTTTATGTGTTAAATATTGTGTGAAATTAATTGAAAAACAACTCTTTTATCGATTTATTTTCAAATAATAATATTCTGACCAATAATTTCCTATTTATTTAATAAATATTCTTAATTTGAAGCGAATTTTGTTTTATTAAAAATGTTATAAAAAACAATAAATTAGTTTAAAATTTTTAATATTAAAGAATTCAAACTTTGTTTAAATAAATGCAATTAAAAATGCAAATATTTTTGTTTAAATATTATTTTATAACAAAGTTTATGTATTTTTTGATGAAATATTCAATGAATTCATTAATAATAATAACATTTCATCTCTTATTATAAAAAACTAATGAAAAACATATATTCTTTAGAATTAAATTATAAATAAAAAGCAAATGTTTTGTTTCGGATAAATGTTGATAAATATAATGTCGTTTTCCTTCAAATTCATTGACATTTTTCATATACAGATTGACTGCCCACACATTCACACAGTTTTCGCTTTCAATTATTATAATACAAGACTTTAAAGCCCGTAATTACGGCCCGTTTTAATTAAATTAAATCAAAATTTTTATTATAAATATATTTTAATTCAAGGATAGTATTTATTGAGACAATAGCGACAAATAATTTGAAATATTAGTTTTGAAATGTTATGAAAACTTTGTGAAAGTGTCACATAATCTTAAACAGCGTCGGCGGCGATGCTATTAATTACAATTATCTGGTGAACAATACGTTGAATTAATAAGTGACCAAGAGCAATGTTGTGGATAAATTTAAAATAAATAAAATTGTAATTGGTCATTTTTTAATTAATTGTATTATATGCTAAATAATTTACAGTCGACTGTTTAAAAAATTTATAAATGATAGTCGACTGCATTTATCTGGCAAATCATACAATTAATTTAAAAATGACCAATTACAATTTTATTTAGTTTAAAATCATCTACAACATTGCCCTTGGTCACTTTTTAATTAAATGTGTTGATGACCATATAATTGTAATTAATATCATCTCCGCCGCCACTATTTAAGACTCTCTGTAAAAGTGTTGCCTATGTCTCACATATGATATCAATGCTTATAATGTGTTTAAGTGTGTTATGTTAATACATGTACTGTAGATGTATTGTATAGCTTACTGTAGTTCACAGTCACACACACAGTGCTAGTGCTATACACACAAAACTACTCCTATGTGGGTGTCGTTAATGAGTGTCGTATACTGTCTTTTATATATATTAATACACACTTAAAGCCACTCCTATGCGGGGGTCGGTAATGGGGGTCGCTTACTGTCCTTTATATATATTAATAATAAATATATTCACGAAAAGACATTAAACACGACATAAAAACTAGAATTTCTGACATTTTTTTAATAAAATTATTTAAAAAATGATAGAATTATTAATAGTTTTTTACTAAATATTAAATTAAAATATCATTTTTTAAATATTTCAGAAATGCTTTTTAAACGTAAATTTTGATCGAAATTTAATTATTATTTTATAATTTATATTAAATTTTATTACTATTTATTTGATTTATTAATCGATTATTTAAATACTTTTCTGAACTTTATATTAAAATTTCAGACATTTTTTTATCAAATATTCAGTAAATAAACAGTAAGTGAAATGACCGCTAAATTATGTCAAAGAATATTACATTTTTTTGGATAAAACTGTCTCTCATTTGACAAATAATTTTCTCAAAAAATTCCTTAAATTTTATACAAATATTACTCAAAAAGCGTTTTATCAGAAATTTTCTCTCAAAAAATCCAAATTTTAATTATTATTAATAGATATTTAAATATCTGATAAAAAAAGTTTATTTAATATACTTTTATATCATTTTATGTTTAATTTTGACAAAAATTTTGTGAATTTAATGAATAATTCGAAAAATGAATCGAAAAATGCTTTTAAAAAATGCATAAAATTTCCAAAATTTAATTAATGGTTAATAACATTGACTTTTAATTAAGAAATAATTGAATATTTTAGCATAAAATTGGTTCAGAATTGGCGTAAAAAACCATTGAATTGAAGCGAAAAAAAGTCTTTTTTCTGATTTTTGAAATCAAATAACAAAATCCGATTCAAAGTCTCTCTAATTGTGTAAATAAAAGATTAGTTTTCAGTGTTTTGTGTATTGTTTTCGTTTTGTTATTACATTTGTCGACAATATATTGTATAAAAAGCAATAAAAATAATATTTTTTTCATGAATTGCTTTCAAAATTGGAAAACAAGTAGTTTTTCGCCATTTTTTCGGATTATTTTAATCAATGACTCCCTGAAGGGTAAAATCGACACAATTTTTATGTTAATATTATTACAAATCAATCGAAAATTTATTACATTTTGTGATAAAATTCTTGTTTTTATTGCTTTTAATTGAATAAAGATTTTTAGATATGAAATAAAATGCATTAAAATTGTTACAAATTTTCTGCAAATATTGTAATAAATGTTAAATAGATTTGGATTTTAAACTCAAACTTTTTTCAATAATTTCTGCGATTTTTCTATCATTTAATAAAAGTTTTGTTGAAAAATGTGTTTATTTTTCTGTAAATTAAAGATTAGTTAAAAATGTCATAATTTTTGCGTTTATTTGTATTGAATGTTGACTTCGAGTTCAGATAACTGTCTGATAATTGATTAAAACCCGTGAATGCGGACCTCGTTTGTGGAAACGCTTGAATGACGGATCTCTTGAGATGACTTCACGGACTTCTTGGACAATGGTTTTTGTCATTCACCAGACTTTTCAATCTTTGAGAGTCTTTGAATGGTTTTTCTGTTTATTTCTTGTTTTGTTTTGGATTTGATTTATAAGAAAAAGATTTGAAATTTTGTAATAATTTGTTAATTAATTGATTAATAATTGATTAAAAAATTAGGTTTTTATGAAGTCTTTGTTTAAAAACTCTTTTTTAATTAGAAATAGATTTTTAACATTGATTTTGAAAAAGATTTGTATAATTAATGATAAAAAATAGAAGAATTGCTCCAAAAAAAGCTCCGAATTGTGTCTGAAATCCGACCCAAAAAAGACCTTTTTCTCCCAAATTATCGCCGATTCTTAGAGTTACGACTGTTTTGACGTAAGAAAGCGTTAAAAAGCAAATAATCCACAAAATCGTGATTAAAGTCGAGCCCAGAGTCGGATTACTTGCGCTGAAGAACGGATTTGGACTCAAAAGAGCCGAAAATAAGATATAAATGGCGATCACGTGACCGAAAAGTGTCAACAAATTTATGACGAAATCCTTTGGTTTGAAAAACATTGCAAAAAAAGATCCGAAAGGAGAAGAAAGTCCGCCGAAAATGACTGTTCGGTGAAGAGTTGCCGATCCGTACGGAAGAGTCGCGAACGGCTTAAAGAAAATTTGGTTTTAATTAATTAATTGATTAATAAATTGATTGAAAATTACTTGAATTGAAGGCAAAACTCCAAAAGTGGAAAAACAACTCAAAAATATTACGAAAAACAGACATTTTTTCGACTCTAAGGACTGAAAACATTATTTGTATTGAAATTCTATATAAAAATGTTTACTTTTTTTGTTGAAAATTGAATGTCTTTTTCAGGGATTTCTCGAAGTTTTGACTGTTTTTTAGAGAGAATTTGTAGTAAAATAAAAGACAAATAACTTATGAATAAAGTTATTAAAAGCGAAGAAAAAAAGATTTCCGACGAAAACTTCAATTCAGACGAACTCTGCGTTTGAGTCGAGTTTTGGTCACAGTTTTCGTCCGTTTCTTGAATGCCTTGAATTGAGGCGAAAATTGTTGGAATAAAACCACTCAAACCTGCGATTAATTCACGGATTAATTCACGGATTAATTGATTGAATGATTGAATACCTTCTCCTATGAGATAAAAAGTCAAATATTTTCGATCAAAACGAGACATAAATGGAAGAAAAGTGACGGAAGAAGTCGTGTCTAATAATGATAATCCAAATGTCGACACAAACAAAGGCACCGAACGTTCCCTTGAAAAGAGTCGGAAGGTTCGCTTCCAACTGGTCATCAATAGAAGACAAGAAAGCGTTCCGACGGCTAGTAATCCATGAGAAGCTTTCGTTTCATTCAAAAATCCGTATTTTCGCAGAAAATAGTAGAAAACGGGTCCAATATTTGCCAATTGAATCACGAAATTCAGATCCGAAGCCAAAGACCAACCTTCCGGCAAATGTTGGATCAAAACCGGGATTTCGAGCCAAAGACCGGTGACGGCGACCCACGAACCCAAACCAAACAACAGACTCAACAGTTTCACCGAAAGTCCACTCATTTCTCATCAAATATTCAATCAAAACAATATGAAAAACAATTTATTTCGAGTTTTATATAGAAATCGGTTATAAATAAAACAAATTTCGTAATAAATACTGAATTTTTATCGCCTTTTCGTTAATCATGTGTTTATTTTTGTTTATTTCTCGGATTTTTATCTCTAAAATACATTTTTTTCTTTTGAATTTTGAGAAAAGAAATGAATTTTTTTTGACATATAAAACATTTATTAATAAATAATTAATTTTTATAAACAATTTTAATATTTATTATATATTTATAATATTTATAATATTTATATATTCGGAAAATTAATATTAAAATTACAGCCAAAAAGGGTTTTAATGTTTAATTGTGTTTAATATTAATAATAATGAGTAAATATTTTATTATTTTTCACTAAATTTATTAATTTTGATATTTTTTAACAATTGATGCGAAAAATCAATATTTTTTCTGATAATTATTGCAATTATTTTCGAAATTTTAGTCCAAATAATGATTCAAACAATAGTTTGAATTTTTGTGACTAAAAATCTGTTGAAAACTAATCACAAAAATCAGTGAAAAATGAGTTGATTTGCATCTGAATTGAAACAAAACTCAAAATATCACAAAAACAGTTCATTTATTTGTTTTTAACTAAAATAACAAAAGATTTAAAACTAAATAAACTTAAATAAAAATCAAATAATAAATATATAATTGATTAACAATTGTTTTATAAAATATAAACAAAACATAAATTGAATGAAAATTATATTAAATGTAATGTTATTTAAGTCTTGAAATCGAGATTTTCGTGTATTTCTAATAACAATAATAATTATAATAAATAATACAATATTTGAATAGAGTTTTCAATCCATTTATAATAAAATCTTGGTTTTAATGATAAGAAATTCGATTAACAATATATTAATTATGAGGTTATTGTTTAATAATATTTAATAATTCATTCAATTATTGCACTTTCCATTGGGTTTGGCTTCAAATCCATTGATTTCAATCCATTTTTGTGACAATAATTGCTTTTTTGATATGAAATCTTGAATTATTTGCTGTTTTTGGTGAACATTTGGCTATAATTTGTTCACAAATTCAATGAATTGTTTTTCAATTGTTGGCCAAAAAAGTTTGTCTTCTTTTCAATTATTTCTGAATTTTTAATTTCAATTCAGATGTAATTCAATAATAATTATAAAAATATTGAAAAAGAAGTCGTTTTTTAAATGGTTTTACAAGTGATTAAAAGTCATATAAAGTGCACGAAAAACCGGATTTTGTTTTTTGACGACATTTAAGTCATTTGTGCCGAAAATTATTGATTTGAAACACAATTCAGCGATAAATACGAAAATCGCTTCAAAAAGTTGTTTTTTAGAGGAAATGAAGTGTTTTTTACATAAAATATTCAATATTTATATGAATTTAAATATTTTCCATATTTTTCTGCATTTAATTAAAGACAAAAGGCTTTTAAGGTTTTCATTAATTTCGTCAAAAAATCTGAAATAAAAGTCGAGTTTTCACTAAAAAAAACAATAATTTTCACAAAACACTGAATAAAATGCACAAAAAACAGTCCGTTATTTGAGATTGTCTTCAAAAGTATTAATATTTTTGGTTATTTTTGATTAAAATTTGGCGTAAAATCGAAAAATTGATAAAACATTAAAACATTTGATCAGAAATTAAAGCAATTTTTAGTTGAAATTAAAGACAAATCGATTGAAATTTGGATCAAATGTCGAATGATTTTGGCTTTAAATGCAGTTTTAATGACAAAATCAATGTTTGAATGAAAAAAAAGAGTGAAATAAAAGGGATTTTTCGGATGTTTTGTTGATTAGCTATCGATCGGCGACTTTTCGGTTGTTGGAGGCGGCGGGGGAGGCGCGTCCTTTCGCGGAGGCATTCGTTCGTTCATTTTGTCCAAACCCTTCGCCTCTTCGAAACTGGCGATTTTGTGGTGCGGAGAGAATCCTGCCAAAGCTATACCGGCTTTTAGTAAACAAAAAATCTAATATTAAAAGACATACCGTTCCTCAGAGTGTGTTTTCCGCCCGAAAGAGCGCCCAACGGAAGAGTTCCGGTTGGAGTGAGACCTTTGAGCTGAAGAACTGATTCCGATTCTTCGCGAAGAACCGAGAAGACACGTGCCATTTTGCCGATTGCGCGGATCTTATTGCGAATGACTTCTTTGCGCGCGGAGGCTGCGATGGATCGATAGATCGATGAATCGATAGTGAGACAATCGATAATCGAATGGCTGCTTACCTTCGAGTTCGCTTTCGAAGCTTTCTTCTTCGCCTTCTTGAATGAGTTCGTCGTCCGAACAGATATTCAGCAAATTGACTAACATTTCGGTGACTTTTTCGCCGACGAAAGGCAGAGACCAGGTGAAGACGTCCATAAAGTTGGGCAACCAATAGGGATGCGGCGAACAATTGAATTGTCGAATATTCATTACATTGTTTTCGTACTTCAAAACGGCCGCCTTATTGTTGTAGACGTCGAGGTAGTTGGGAGCCGAGAATATCGTGATCAACGACGGGAATCCCGTCACCACCGACTTCCGGTACATCCGGTAGCCCGCGTCCTGCGCTTCGTGCGCGCGAATTATTGAAAGCAAATTGTTTTGTTGAAGGAATTCACAGCACGCGCCGTAACTGTAGAAATAGGAACACCCACGCACCGAATTGTGCGTGAAATGCTCGACATTCGACTTCTCGTTGCCGAAGTCTTCCAACGGATCCGACCACAGAAGATCACACATCGGGCCGAAAGCCGGCGGTTCTTTGAAACGATCAAGTTTCTTTATGTCCTCCAAAGTGTGCACTTCGGGCGACAGACCTGTGAATGGGTTATTGAGAATGGGATCAGATTAAGGATGTATGATTTACCTCCGTGGACACAAAGGAACTGTCCGTTCATGAGTGCGGCCAAAGGCAGACAATCGAATGCTTCCATACAAGCGTCGTAAACGCGTTCCGAATATTTGATTTTGCCTTAAAATGGATCAACGGATTAGCCAATGGATTAACGGATCAATGATTACATTCAGTTTTGAAAGTGAAGTATTCGGTGAGATGGCGGCATTCGTGGTTTCCTCTCAAGAGGAATAAAGTCGTCGGAAAACAGAGTTTCAAAGACCATAAGTAAAGAACGCATTCAATACTGAAATAACCACGGTCCACGTAATCCCCCAAAAACAGGTACTTCGTGGAGGAGGGCGGGCCCCCGACCTCAAACAGTTTCATCAGATCGTAGAACTGGCCGTGGATGTCGCCGCAGACTAAGAGATACGAAGATATAGTCATTGGAAGAGATGAATAGAGACAAACCGGTGACGGGAGCCTCGATGTCGATCATTGTCTTTTCCGACCGCAACAGAGTGGCGCCTTCGTTGATGACGCGAAGAGCCACGTTTTCATCGATTCTTCCTTCGAGAATAAAATGCTGTTTCAAGACTTCGGTCTTCGGTTTTCCAGTCTTTGCGTCGAAAACTTCGGCCATTGACAGCTTATGCGACGGCGGGAACGGAACGCCTAATATTCATATAGAAATAGTAATCAAAAGACACTAAAGACTACTCACTCTTTACGATGCGATCAGTGGTGGAGACTTTGGGTCCTCCGACGGCGGCTGAAGAAGCGATTAAAGTCTGATTCGTTTGATTCGACATTTTGTCCGACATTTTTCACTCAATTTCTCTCTATTTCTCTGCGGTTTTCGTCGTCTCAGACGTCACTCAATAGACGACGACTCAGACGACGCAACTCACGCGCAAAACTATCAAATGCGCAAAACTACTCATCGAAACGTCATTTATGGACACATCTATCGGGAAGTCATGTCTTCGGGATCAAAGTCGTCGGGAAATGGAAAATACGATAAAGAGGTCACTGAAGAGTCGGAACTCAACTGAATTCAAACAATTGATTCGACATTTCCGGGAATTAAACACTTTTTCGGCTTTTTTCGGGAAAATTCTCTCAAATCTGTGGACAATATTGAAGACAATGAAAAACCAAAAGAAAAGTCACGAAAAAAGAGTCGAAAAAAGAGTCGAAAAAAACAATTTTTGTTTTAATTTCGGTTTAAAAACAGTTTTTCTTTGAAATCAAAATATTTTTTTCAAATTTTTTTTCTGAAATTCAAATCGATTTCAAAAATAAATTATTTATTTCTAAATTGTGTTAAAAATTACAAGAATTTTATCCGAAATCCGAATCCAAACTCAAACCCGAATTCCGACCAAAAAATCATTAATTTTTCGGTCATTCCGTTCGCGACGTACTTCATGTCCGACCCTTTGTCCGCGTTCTGCGCGTGCGTTGCGCTCACAGAAGAAAATGACGGAAACTGTGGCCAAAGTTTGACCGGAAGTGTTGACCTCCACCCCCGCCGCCGCAGTCATGTCTGCGTTCGCTTCCGCCGCCCGTCGGTCGCCTTCTTCGGCCGCGTCTTCTCTACAATCGTCGCGAGTCTTTGATTTCGACGGTTTGTTGTCTTTATTTTTTTGATTGTTTTTGTCATTAGTTTTGTTTTGAAGGTCTCGAAGAGAGTCTTGTGGACGACGCCCGAGACGACGACGCGACGGACGACGCACACGAAGACGATGACGTCCCGGACGACGACGCGGACGACGCGCGCCAACGACTCGAACAATCATTTCATAGAATCCGAAACGCTTTGATTAGAGACGCGACAAATCGTTCGGACGAAGACATTGACCTCATCGACGACTTTCTGCGTCTTGTTTCCCGACAATCGGCGCCCGATCCCAGCGGTCATCCCCGTCGCGACTCTGCCCTCGCGAGACACGACGCCAACACTCGCCGTCTGCTCGCGCGTCACATGGTTTTGGCGGAGATTGAAGCGCGAGATACACGCGTTTTGACTCATGGAGAACGACTCGACGCCTATTGTGTGGTCGCCTGCGGATCATTACGTCACGTGATTCCGTCGGCCGTCGTCTCGGACGACGACCGGACGACACGTTCAGAGGATTCGTGCGTCGATTGTGCAGACGGTGACTTGCAGTGCACTCAACGCCATTTCCCAACCGAAAGCGTCCGCTATTTGACGGTCGGCGACGAATTCGGCGCATCGCTGGACGACAGAGTAGTGTTCGGAGAGATATTTACAGCCGAAGATTTTGTTTGGGTTTTATGTGTTCCTCACGTGATATTTGACGACATTTGCGGTCAAAAGCAGTTCCGAACTCTTGTGGACGACAACAATGCTGTCATCGAAGTTCGAGACTCGCAAACCAATGAACTGATTCGCGCCACACGTGACCGACTCGTCGAAATGCTTTTAACAGAAGAGTCGTCGTCCGAGACGACGCCTGATTCGGACGACGACTTTATTGCAGATTTTTTACTTACTTTTCGTCTTTTTTGGTCAGAAAAAAGAGATCCAAACGATCGATGTGTGGATCAACTGATGGAAAGAGTTCTCGAAAGTGCAAGAAATGAAAGAACTGCTGATCGAAGTGTAAAAGTCGTGTTGTTATGGCTTTCGAATCATTTTCAAGACTTTCGGCGACGAAAACATCTTTTAAGAGCTTTTGAAACGACTTTGAGATCAAAAATTCATAAAAAACTCTTTTATTTAACGCTTTCCTCGAAAGCACGTGACAGACACGTGACAATAACCCGTTCCGACCGAAACGCCGCGCTTCCGTTCTCTTTAATCGGCGGATATGAAGTCCAATCGCGACTTTTTGTATCCGAAGTGTCCGAAGAGTTGTCCGAAGATCTTCAACCCGGAGACCGTCTTTTAGCCATAAATGGCGTGGATTGTCACGTGATGGAAGTGGGACGTGCACTTGGGTTGTGTCGCGCGTCCACTCATTTGTCTCTTGTTTTGCGTTTCGATCCTTCGCTTTTCGACGCCTTTATTGACGGTTAGTTTCGTCGTCCCGAACGACGTTTTTTTATTGAAACTAATTTTCGATTGATTTTTAGGTCAAAACGCCCGCCAAAAGTCGTCCACTTTGTCAGACACGACAACAACACCGTTAATGACTTCATCTCACGCTTCGTTCGCTTCTTTAAAACCTTTAATCCCTTTGTCTTCGACTTTAAATAATCGAACGATTGATTCGCAAAACAATAATTCAAACAATAATTGGAAACAAAAAGTCAAACAAATCGTTCAAATCGCGAGTCAAAGACTCCAATCCCACACAACTCCACCCACGCTTCCGCCCGACGCCCCCGACGCCACTCCCGAAGTCGTCAAAGTCTACTTTGAGTCTGATTTTCGGTTTCTTCCCGTTATGAAGACAACGACTGCTCGCGAATGCATTCAATTGGCGTTAATTGAGTTCCAATTATCGCAATTTTCTTCTCGAGATTTCGCTCTTTTCGAATACAGACTTCTCGACCGAAAACTCCAAACTTCGGCCGTAAAAAGATTGTCCGAAAACTCACAGAATTTGGCGAATAATCTCGGAGTCGACGCAAGACTTGTCCTCAAAAGTGTCGCCGGAGATCTCAAACAGAGCGCAGTCGCAGACGACGACATCACTCGGGATATCGCAAGAGAATCCACTGACAATTCGCTTCTTTCGCTCGACGGAGAAGCCATTGCACGAGAACTCACGGACAGAGATCTGGATCTGTTTGGACGCATTGAAGCGCAACAGTTTGTTCAAGACTTGGAAGCGTCGTCCGGGACGACGACGACGACTGCGACGTCCGGAACGACGGATGAATTGAAAGCATTTGAAGATCGAACCAATGAAGAGATGTTTTGGACCATTAATTGTGTTCTTTTTGCTCACGAATCGCCACAAAAACGCGTAAAAAGTGTGAAACAGTTGATCCGAGTGGCGCACTTCTGCAGACAAATGCAGAATTTCAACTCTTTGTTCGCCATTTTGTCGGGTCTTTCTCATTCGGCGGTTGAAAGACAAAAGACATTATGGGATAAATTGCCGAATAAATCGCTTCAGAAGTTGCAGAAATTGTATCTTCTGATGGATCCGTCGAGAAACTTCCATTCGTTTCGTTCTTGTGTTCGAAGATGTCTTTCACCTGTTATTCCGTTCTTTCCTTTAGTTAAAAAGGATTTGTCTTTCATTTGGTTAGCGAATGAAAGTCGCGTTCAATTCGAAGGACAGACACTTATTAATTGGCAAAAAATGCGTTTATTGTCCACTAATATCCGAGAAGTGACCAGAATGGCGCAAATGGCGTCTCAAACACCGCAATCGCCGAAAGAGTCGCAAAAAACCGATTCCTATAGAAAGCTTTGGGAAAAACAACGAATGAAAAAACGCGTTCAGTAAGTCTTCTTCGAAAGTAATTCAAACCTAATATCAATTGTAATTTCAGACAATTTCTGGACGCGTCGTTCACTCGAATCGTTTGCGACGAAAACCTTGTTTTAGCCAAAAGTCTTGAATGCGAACCTCCGCCGCATCCGTCGTCCGGGACGTCACGCGCCTCCACAACCACACTGTCGTCGTCCGCGTCTGTCGTCCAGCCGTCGCCCACTCTCTCATCGCATTCGTCGTCTCCATCGCTTTCCTCCTCAACAACTAACTCTTCAGCCGATATCGCGTCCATCGCTTCCGGTCAGAGATTGCGTCTTCGTTTCGGTCAATCCAACGATTCGACGGCTTTGCGTAAACTCCTGGCGCTCTCCGACCACTGCGTTCAACACCCGACTCCCCGTCCGCCATCGTTGACTCCATTGGGACCGCCGTTGACTCCCGATCCGTTTTATGGCCACTATTTGACGGCCGAAACGCGGTTTTCGTCGCATTTGACAAAAGCTCTTCCGACACTGTCTTCCGAGTCGTCGTCCGTGACGTCATTAAGACGTTTACAACAATTACGAGAATTATCGCGATTTCGTCACTCAGAAGCTCTCGCTCTGAGCGCCGCTCCGCCCCCTCGACGCCACCCGACGGGTCCGCCCACTTATGACCAGACGATTGAAAGACTGAAAAAGAAATTAAATAAAAACGAAGAAAATGTCGTTTAAATCATGATTTTTAACAAATTTTTACACAATTTTTGTATTTATTTCGAGATTTTTATACATTTTATAAATAAATTCATTTTTTCGCCAAAAGATGTCGTTTTTGTCGCGTTTTTCAAGAATTTTAAAGAATTCAAAGAATTTTAAAATAAATCCTATTTTTGGCGAAAATATAAACAAAAATTGATTGAAAATGGATTCCGAAAATGACTTATTCTTCAGCCAATTGTCTGAAATGACTTCCGACCGATTTTGGCGACAATTTATTGCTAAACAGTTCTCAACAGTAAGTATAGGAAGAGTCGGAAGAGTCGGCGCTAAAAGCGTCCAAAACTCTGATATTTTTGGATTCCTTTCCTTAAATAGCGCGCGACGTCTGAGACGACGACTAAAATGGATTCCGAAAGACTTTTGTTCGCAAATTCGGCTTTTTTTGACGCCAAACAACACCCGACGCTTACAGATCAGGTCAGAATCGGATCCAAAGATCTTCTCTTCAATTCATCTCTTTTCAGGTGTTTTTGTGTCGAGAAATAGCAAAACAACTCGTTTCTGATAAACAAAACGCAAAATCAAAGGGTTTGAACTAATTTCCCGAATTCCCGTCTCACTACTCACTCACGAATCCCGTCCCGTCCCGCAGGACGTGAAATGTTTGAAAAACGACAACAAAAGTCAATGCAATGGATAACCGCTTCCACTGAAGACGACGACGACGGCGCGGGGGTGGCGGACGACGACTCGCACGCCAATACCATTTCCGAAGGTCAGTCCGGTCAAAGGTCAGAATAGTCTTGACATTACATTCAAAACTCTTTTCCAATTAAAGGTCCGCCGAATCTGCGTCTTGTTCTCGACCCGCGTCACGTGCAGGTGAGTGGCCGTCGTCCGGAACGACGACTCATTAGTTGTTGAGTTCTCAGGACTTGTCTTCTCTGGACTTTGAGCCGAACGAAGCGGAAATGGCTAAAGAGGAACGTCGGACAAGAGATCTATGTGAAGGCATATTTGCGGACTTGACGTCTCCGGACAGTAAGCAAAAAAAGTCATTAATTAAGACTTTATTTTATCTTTTTTTTATTTATTATTTCAGCGAAAACTAAAGGAAACGTTTTGTTCGCTTTAAGACAACAAAAAAGCGATGAATGGATTGTCGTCCCGGACGACACTATGGACGACACATTGGCCGTCGTGCCGGACGACGTTCGGCCCACTGAGCCCTTGAAACCCCCCGCCCCCTGTACCCCGTTTTGGCCGCGCTTTCGCGACTTTAACGCGCGCGCGAAGCCGTTTCGTCGGATTGAATAAAGTGTTGGGAATTGAAGCGAATCCTCCTTTTGATTGTTGTCTCGTTCGTCGCCTGCGGGCAAAGGAAGTCAATAATAACGGAATGGAGTGACAGGTGGAGAGCGAGAGACTCTGGTATTGTTACAACAGGTAATGCCTCTAATTAGGAGTGAGCGGATGTGACGACAGCATTGGCCAATCAGAGCTCAGCTCTTGAAAGCAATTGTTTTCAAAGATCGCAAAAAAACACTGACTTTTAGTCGAGTTTTCGCTCGATTTGTGACAACAACTCTCTGTTTGAATACAATTCTCGTTCCGTCAGTCCGTCCGCTGTCCACCCGTCCACTCGTCCGTCCGTTTCGTATGCAAAATGCGTTCCTAATGAATGACTTGTCTTCCGCCGACTTCTCCGCCACCCACGCCGCGCTGCCGCCACAATTTGATTTGTTGGCCAACACGCACGCTCTGATGACTTCGGGCGACGCGGAGTTCGGCTCAAATGGCGACCGAAGTCTACAACAAAATCATTGTTTGAATTCCAAGAAAAAACGTAAGAATTTCTATAAGTTTTCCAAAAGTCGTCGTTCAGTTGTCGTCGTCCGAGACGACGAACTCAAAGACGACGGACTCTCTGTCTGTCTATCGAACTGACTGTCGATCAGAGCGCGAGCGACGCTCAGTGCGTGCCGAACGCGAGTGCGCGACCCAAGCGCACCCATTGGATGAGCGCTCGCACGCGCGTCTCTCGCGCTCTGTGGCAGAGTTGGGGCTCGCGTTCAGCGCTGAGCGAGAGATCAGTCTTTGAGAGGATTTCGGTTCCGCTTCACGTCTTTTACATCCAAAAAAGTGTCGTCTCTATCGTGTCGTCGTCTGTGTCCGTCGTGTTAGTGGCCGTCGTCCCGAACGACGTCTCAAACGATGGATCTCTCGCTCTATCGCTACAACGCCTCAATGATGGAGTATTACTCCTGTATTTAAACAACACTTGTATTCAAAACTCGGATTAACTTTTCTAAACTGTAGGTCACGGAGGCGTCAATCAATTGGGAGGTGTTTTCGTCAACGGCCGACCGCTTCCCGATGTTGTCCGCTCCAGAATTGTCGAATTGGCGCATCAGGGCGTCCGTCCGTGTGATATATCTCGACAGTTACGCGTTTCTCACGGCTGTGTCTCCAAAATTCTCGGTCGGTAAGTGTCGTCGTCCACTCTTTCCAACTCTTTTAACACTCTTAACACTGACCTCGTTGTGTGTGTCGTCCGGCCGTCGTTCGAATCACGTGTTGTTTTCATCGTTTCGAGTGAACGCTTGACACGTGAAACGGAACGATGCGTTCGACTGCGCTCTCATTGCACGCGACGTTTGACTCTCGAGAAGAGCTCTCAAATACCAAAAAACCGAACAATCAGTCAAACACTTTCTGTTCAGTTTTTTTTTCGGCCGACGTCTCGGACGACACCGCCGTCGGTGGCGTCGTCCGAGACGACAGCCGATAGACGCGAGAAAAGTCGTCATAAGTCACCGAAGGGTGACTTATGGAATGCCTTTTACTGTACTATAGGTTCAAAAGCTTTGCGACGAAAGCACTGGTATGTTATGTTATGTATACTATAGGTTCAACTTTTTTCCACTCAGTTATTACGAAACGGGTTCAATAAAGCCGGGAGTTATCGGAGGTTCGAAACCAAAAGTGGCCACTCCGCGGGTCGTGGACGCGATTGCCAATTACAAGAAGTCGAATCCGACAATGTTCGCGTGGGAGATCCGCGACCGCCTTTTGTCGGACGGAATCTGCGATTCGGATAACATTCCTTCGGTTTCGTCTATCAATAGAATAGTTAGGAATAAAGCGGCGGAAAAAGCGAAACATCATCACAACCACAATCATCATTCGGTTCCGTCGCCCACAACCACTCCAAAGTCCGCCGAAACGTCGGTAATTGTTTCACAACAACAACAACAACAACAAACGACACAACACTCGCAATTGTATTCCATTAACGGAATTCTTGGCATTTCTCACGATTCCTCCGAAAAGCGCGCCCTCGCACTCAAGTCGCGACAGGAGGACACCCCCGCCACGGCCGATACCGACCGAACGACCGCCCGCTTTGAGTCGCGTTCACCGGCCGCCGAATTCAAATCATCAGATATAAAGCCGCCGTTTGTGTCGCCCACGACGTCGGCATCTGTCGTCCAGCCGTCGTCCGAGACGTCGTATTGGACGCAAAGTTATGGAACGACTGGTCAGAACGCGTCGTCTGAGACGACACATCATTCGTCACATTCCGAAAGTCAACCTCATTATGAAACGACAACTCTATACACGCCTCCAATCGGTAAGTGTTTATCTGTTTTTCGGTTCTTTCGGTCGGGTTTTCGGTGTTTCGGTGTTTCGGGCAGTCATTCAGACACTCAGACAAACAGAATGTAACAAAAATTGTGACAAAAAACAGTGCAAACGATGTCTTCGTCGTCCGAATTGACGCCCACTTACCACGAAATGGATAAATTAGTCAATCAATCGAATGACTACTTCTACGGCCAATCCATTCATCCGTCCGTCACTGCCAACACCTCATATCCAACCGGATCACAACCAAACAGCGCTTCAATCTCTCTCTGTTCTCCCGCAGGATCAACTGCCGCTTCCGGTGATTATTACGCGGCTTACCACCACGCCCACGCCTCCTACTACGCCTCGCCCTCATACGGAGCAAACTACGGCCAACTGGCCACTGCGCAATCAGCACCTGTCGCTTCGGCAGTTCAACAAAGTTCGCTTCAAATAAGTCAGTTTTCAATGTTTTTAATCTGTTTTAATGATTAATCCGTTAATCCCTTTAATCCTTAGATCCGTACTACTACTCGGCCGCCGCCGTGGGTTCGGCTGTCGGTCTTCCGCCGCCTCGGACGCCGTCGTCTCCGCCGTCTTCGTCTTCGCGGACGACGGTTTCGCTGTGATGTTCTGCGCAGTCGCAGAAACGCAAACCAAAGAACTCTTTGATCTCTTATCCAATAAAAACTCATTTCGCGTTTTTCCCCCTTTCATTGCCCGCGCGCCGCCTTCGCCGCACTCGAGCGCATCGGAGCACATCGAGAGCGGCGACAATCGGCCGGAAGCACAAAATTGCAGTAAATCACAGGTAAAGGGACGCCGGAAGTGCTAATGAAGGACTTCCGGTGTTTATTGCACTTTTCGTCCATTTTTAGTCGCGTTGAGTCCGTTCGGACGTCGAAGTCGTGGCTGTCGTCCGGTCGTCGTCCCGAAGACGTCGTCTGATTTCGTATTCTTTGACTTCTTCGTAAATCAGTTCTAAACACCAGAAAACGTCATTCAAAGACATTCTTCAGTCAGACATTCTTTTCATACCTTTCCACTGCTCGACTGTGTGTTCCTTTTCGTCCACCGAATGGTCGTATGGTGCGGGTGCGGGGGCGTTGACTTCTGCGTCGTCGAACCAGACGTTGATGTAGGCGTGGGAAAGTGCGTCGTCCACCGAAATGCGTCGTTCGGGATCGACGACAAGCATTCGCGACAACAGATCTCTGGCCTGACTGGCCTTCAGTTTGGCGTGTTCCGACGAATCGGCCGGAAACAACAAATCGGGAAACAACTTGTCGAACGCGTATCCGGCGTATCGTGGGCGGTTCTCCACGTAATTCCTTACCGTCGGCTGAAGACGACGCATAAAGTCCTGCGAAGGAGTTCCCAACTGTTCGATTATTTTGTTCCATTGGTCGATGTGGTCGGTGCCCGGGAACAGCACGGCTCCTAATCCATCAGATGGACATGAATTGGATCAATTGGATCAATTCGAAGTATGAATTGAAAGACGAGACAAACCTCTTATCATTTCTCCCATAATACACCCGACACTCCAGATGTCGACGTTCTCGTGATATCCCATTCCGAGAATGACTTCCGGCGCCCGATAGTACCTCGTGACCACATATGGCGTCATCATGAAAGTGGTGCCGGCGGTTCTGGCCAAACCGAAGTCCAATATCTTTAGAGTACAATCACTTCGAACGACAATATTCGACGGCTTGAGATCGCGATGAATGATTCCGGCCGCGTGAAGATGCTTGATTCCGCACAACATCTGATAGAGAAGATACGACATCCTCTCGTGGTCCAAATCCATTTGAATCACTTGACACAGATTGGCGTCCATCAGTTCCATCACGAGATACACGTCTTGGAAGTCTTCTAAACCTCTTTGCGGCGAAAAAGCATTCAATAATCCGATGATATTCTTGTGATTCACCAATTGCATCAACTTGAACTCCCGGTACGCTCTCTTGGCGTGCGTCACGTTCTGGAACGGACGCGACAACTTCTTTATGGCCACATTCTGACCAGTCTTCGCGTCGTAGGCCGCACTGCAATCAAAACAAATGCACACATTTAGCACCTTTTCCTACTACACACTCTATGACAATCCAAGCAACAAAAGGGCCCAAATGTAGAACAAACCAGACAATGCCTTGAGCACCGCTTCCAATGGCTTTGAGGTTTTGATATCTCTTAAGAATACAGAATCTCGTGTCTCCCACTTCTTGAACGTGAAACTGAACCTCTTTTTCGCGCTTAACGTCCGCAATAGCCGTCGGATTCGCCGAAACTGCGGCCAAGTCTTCAACTCTGTTTTGATTCGCCATTTCTTGGTCGACGCGTCGCCATAGCAACGACTCTGTCGTCTTCAGTGACGTCACGAACGACGCAAACATTTTTGGGATTTATTTCTCTTTAAAAATCTTTAAATCTTTTCAAAAAAATTCATTTAATCTCTGAATTAATCCAAAGAAATGTCTCTAAAAATCGTTTTTCTCGTCGTTTGTCTTCAAATCTCGGTTTCTTTGACTCTAAAGTCGTGTCAAATCCGAGAAATTGATTCTTGTTTTATCTCTTTTGTGTCCACTTTTGACTCCAATCGACCGCTTCCCGAATCTCAAGAACAAACTCAAGAGTTTTGCAAAAATATCAACAAAACTCAAGAATGGTATAAACTTTCTAAAGATTTCAAACGTTTTTTAACTCTTTTTTTTCCGAAAAAGTCTCGAAAAATACGAAAAAAGATGTTTTTCTTCTCTTCAAAGCGAAAGTCAGAAAACAATTCATTTTTTATTTGAAATTAATTTTGATTTTTTCAGCCATTCGTTGGATGTCTCGTCCCTTCGCGAAAATCCAAACCACACTCTGTCCGACTCCGACCACATCCCCGGCCACTCTCGAGCAAAACCAATGTCTGAATTCGGTTCTGAAGTCCGAAAACTGTTTCCAAAGACTAAACACTTCTTTAATGAATTCGATTTCCAATGAATTCAAAGGAAAACGTTTTTCGACTTTTTGTTGTTCTTTTTCTTTCACCGAAAACTGCATTCAAAACAAATCTAAAACTCTTTGTCCGCAAAAACATCCGATTCTTCCGTTTCTTCGACAAACTCTCGAAATGTTTTGCGGAAAATCATCTGAATTTTGTCCGAAAGAAGATATTTCGCCGAAAGAAACTCAACTTTCTTTTGATTTCCCGCTAATTGTGAGTCAAATAATCTCTTAATCTCTTAATTAATTGAATTGTCTTTTAAGGCGCGATCTTTGGCCGCAATTTTCGGAAATTAAAACACATTTTTGAGAGAAATAAAGCTTTTATTGATTTTTAAAATGAATTATTATTTTAAATGAACTGAAAAGACAACACTTTTTCGTCGAAAAGACTTTGAATTCTTCCCAACAAAACCGTCGTTCCGGACGACGTCAGCAATGCAAACACAAACGGCCGATCGAAGACCAGTTCGGGAACTCCCGGAGTCGGTTCGTCTTTGTCATTCTGATCTTGATCTTCGTCCTGGTCTTCGGCGGACACTTCGAGCGCGACTTTTTGAAGAACATTCGAGACTTTGATTTCGGTCTTCGAATCGAATCCTTTACTAAAATCGAAATTCGAATTCAATTCTTCGAAAACGTCTTTTAAATCGATTTCTGAAACGATTTTCGATTAATCGATAAAACAATCGAAACATTGAAATGTTTACCGCTTTCGACGCGAATTTGCGGAACAATTAATCGCATGTTTTTCGCCGTTGTTTTTGTCGTTTCGGAAATCATTTTTTCCAAAAGACTTTGCGTTAAGTTTTCGTTTAAAAACTCTAAATCTTCTGAAGTTTTCGGCAAAACCTTTAAAATTCAAAATTTATAAAAAAAACAATTAAAAGACAGAAAACTCACCAAAAATAGAGACAAATCTTGGTTTAAATCAATCAAAACTGAAATCGATTTTTCTTCGGAAAAGTCTTTTGATTTCAATTCGGTTTCAGTCGAGAAAAACGGGATTCGAGACGCCATTCCTGGGAAAGAATAGGAAACAAAATTATGGAAATCGCGTTCTCGGGGATCAGGTCGCATCGGGACCGTGAATTTGGCGACAACAACGCCGATAGAAATCAATTGTTGTTTAGAATCCAAAATGTCTTTTACGGCGATTCTTCCGTCGGAAGCGTTTAGAGACCAAAGAGTCAAGTCTTTTGCCGATTGTTTTGAAGAGAAATCAATTGAAATGATTTCTGATTCCAATTGTTTTGCAATTGTTTTGAAATCTTTTTTCGGTTTTTCAGAAGATATCAGTCTTTGAGAACTTTTTATTTCAGAAATCGGTTTCAAAAGTGAAGAAAAAGACTTTTCGTCTAAAAAACAGACAAAAACTCAAAACAAAACTCTTTTTTCACTTTCAATAAAAACCAGTTTTTGGTGTCATTTCCAGAGCTGTTCTCAACGCGTCCGCCGACTCGCCCTTCGCGGCCATCAATAGTGTGACCAGAGATGCGGTGGCGACGGGAGGACTGACCACCAGATTGTCGTCCAAATTGAATGATTGGAAGACAGCGATTCCGACATTATTGTTGACGTGTGTGACGTCCGGGACGACGGACGCAAAGACGACGTCCAAAACGACAATAATTGAGACCAAAGACGACACAAAAATCATTTTGTTTGGAATTTCGATGAAAAGTCGGACTAAAAAAGCCTTTTATACAATAGTTTTCGTCCTTCAGAACGGGTTTTCGTCTCTCAAGGGTCTGACTGTCCGTCACGTGTCTTATCATCAATCAATGAGCTGTCATTTACGCAATTTTTGCACCGAAATGACCGCCGCTTTGGCGTCAAAACAGATATTTAAAAGACAAAAGACGTCTTTGAATAAAAAGGGAAATCCTTTTAAATCTTTAAAATCCCTTAAAATCAAAGACTCTTTTGTCGTCTTTTTTTTGAAACTATTTTTGTGAATAAAAGTCTTGTTTTTTCTAATAATTTAATGCTTTTTTTGAAAATCAATTTGAAATCCAATTTCACAGCAAATAATGGTTTAATCGCGCGTTCATTCAACCTTTTCACGCACTCTATAGTCAGCACGCGCTCGGATTCACCGTTTTTGATGCTCTGATCGCGTGTTTCTGTGCCATCCCTTCGGTTCGTTCGGTCGTAGAGTCGCGTGAAATGTCAGAAAAGATAATCAAAAGGTTTTCAGTCATTAAATAAATGCGTTTTTAATAATTAATGAAAAAAAAGAGATAAAAAACAAATCACTTTTTCATTGATATTATTATTATTATTCATAGCTTTTTGTTTCGCTTCACTTCACGCGACTCTACTCTACATCCCTGTCCTCTCTCTTTCAGTCTGTCTTTCCTTAACAACAACTGAACCTATAATACAGTAATAATAATAATAATAGTATTAATAACGCCTTTAATAATAGCGCCCATCAGTGGCGCCCTCTTTAGACAAACTCTGTATTCAATGCATTGATTTATAATTGAAACGAATTTTTGAATCCAAAAGATGGCGCTCAAGAAGTCATCAAAAAAAGACATTCAAAGAATCGCTTCAAATATTTTCATTGATTTTTGTTTTGTTTTTTTCAACAGAAAAACGGGTTTTTCTCGAAATTGCGTGAAAACAGAGACTAAAACTTGATTTTATTAAAAAATAACTCTTTTTTTCCTCAATTTTATTCATTTTTCTCATTAAATGATAACATTTTTTGATATAATTTCTGCAAAAATAAAAGTTTGAAATAATTTCCCGTTTTTTCAATTAAATCCCAATCTTTTGCAATCTTTTCCTTAAAACTCGTTTTCAGTCAATAGATGTCTCTTTTATTCACTTTTCGGTCGAATTTTCGGCGAAATTAATGAATTAATTAAAACAATAATTAATTATTTAATTAAAAAATGGTTTCTTTTGTTTTTGTCGTGTTTTTCTTGACTTTCGGTGAGTTTTATTGAGTTCTTTGAGTTGTTTTAGTTCTGATTAGTTCTGATTAGTTCTGATTAGATCTGATTTAACTGACAGATTTAATTGATCCAACAGTGCGATCAGATCCACTTCCGTGTGCGACTTGTGGTAAAGGAAAAGACAAGACATCAGAAGAATCGGAATTTCTTCCGCCTTTAGATCCGAAAATCGAATTTCAAGACAGAAAAAACAATTTGAATGCGAATTCATATTTCAATTCCAAGAACTTTAATCCGATTCAATCGTATTCGACTGGCCTTGGTCACTTTGACCACTTTGACCAATCGGGTGAGTCCGGCCACTCCGGTCACTCCGTTTGGCCATTGGTCGTCACAAAGAACGTCCGTCTGCCCCCTCCCGCCTCTCAAAGCGATGGAAACTCTGTGGACATGAAAGCCTTGCCTTTAGTCAAAGAAAATCAAATTATTTTTCTCGAAAATCCGTTTTTCGAATAAAAGACCGGAAATGACGTCACAATAAACACATGTTTTTCTGGAAAATGTTTTTCTCATTTCTAATCGTATTTTTGGTGAATCCGTCGCTCTATTTGTCGGCCGAATGTCCGCCAATCTCGGAGACGACGGTCCGGGAGTTGTGTTCTCTTTCTCCGGACAAAGGCTTCGGTTCCGACGATTTGTTCCGCTATTACTTCAATCCCGTGACTCAACTGTGTCTTCCGTTTTCGTTTTCGGGAAACGGAGGAAATGCCAACCGATTCCTCTCAGTCAAGAACTGTTACGACATTTGCCATCCGTTCGATCCGGACGTCAAGAAACCACGTGTCGTTTCTGCAATCAGAGCTTATTTGATCCCAAATGACCGCAAATGCAGTCCAAAGACTCGCGAATTGTCTTCGAATCTGGTTTTCCGTCAATTTCCGAATCCTTTGAATCCGAAAAAGACTTTAACTTTGATTCAATCGGAAAAACAGAAAACCGTTTAAAAAACCGGAAATTAATAGAAAATTAATTGAAATAAAACTCAATTTCCGTTAAAATGTCTGAAAAACTCGTTTTCTTTTTCCTATTTTTCGTTTACTTTTCGAATGCTTTACTATTCGTTCGACAAAAACAAAAATGTCTTCAAAAAGACGATTCCATTCAGACTTCGGCCGCTTTCATCCGCGGCCAGACTTCGGTCGGACTTCCGGCGGTGTGTTATCAGCGAAGTGATCCTGGTCCGTGTGGTCAAGACGTAATTCGCGTTTTTTACGACTTCCGGACCCACAGATGCAAACACTTTTCGTATTCCGGTATTTATTACTTGAACTCGAATTCGATGTTAACCTTTGACCTTTTGTTCGAAAGGTTGCGGAGGAAACGCCAATCGTTTCGTTTCTATAAAAAACTGTTATCACGTGTGCGCTCCGGGATTGAGAACTAAAATCATTTTAAAGACGATTCCGAAGACCAAAGACTCGAAGGACTGTTTGTCTGGATTRCCCCCCTCCCGCGCATCTCAAGACAGAAAACTCTGGAATTCAAATCGAATAAAACATTTTATTTATTGTGATTCAGAACTTCCGGAAACTTCGGTTTCAGAACTCATTTCAGACGACAATTCAGTCGAAGACTCTTCGGAAGACGTCTTTTCGGTTGAAATTGCTTCCGAAGTCAGTTCCGTCGCTTCCGTGGACTGTTGGATGGTTTGTTGCGTGGATTCGACGCCATTTTCTGTCGTTTCTTTGGTTTCCGATTCCTTTTCACTCGAAGTCGTCGTCTCTTCCGTCGTCTTCTCCGTCGTCTTGTCGGTCGTCGTCTCTGTCCCCCCTTCCGCCGTTGTTTCTGCGTTTTCAGCCATTTTCTCCGTTGTTTCTTCTGTCGCTGTTGTAGTCGTCGTCTCTTCTCCTGCTGTCGTCTCTGCCGTCGTCTCCGCCGCCGCCGCAGTCGTTGTTTCTCCTTCTGTGGTCTGTTGTTCTCCCGAACTCGTCGTCTCCACCCCACCCTCGACTGTCGTCTCTGCCGTCGTCTCTGCCGTTGAATCCGCCGCCGATCCAGTCGTCGCTTCGCTTCCCGCCGATTCAGTGGTTATTCCCGTTTCTGTCCCGCTCTCACTCCCGGTCGTCCCGTCTGCTCCTGTCCCGCTCTCTGTCCCGCTCTCTGTCGCGCTTTCACTGTTCGCCCCTCCCGTCTCACTACTGCCTCCCGTCTCAGTACTCGCCGCTCCCGTCTGACTACTGGTTCCACCACTACTCGATCCTTCGGTGGAATCGCAATCAATTGGTCCAATAGATCTTCAAACAGAAGAAAATCAATTCCGAAAATCTTTTTAATATTAATTCAAAAATACTCAGAAATGACTTCCAATTCTGTCGATTCTTCGCAAAACGTTATCACTTCCGACACTTCCGTGACTTCCGTCGGTTGCGGACATTCGGTGTCTCTGTCTTTGGCTCCGGAATCGTCTGACACGACGTCTTCAGTGGTGGATCTTTGTTGTCCTCCCGAATCTTCACTCAAGAGATCAGTTGTCGTTCTTTCAGAACATTCTTCGATAACTTTTTCTTCTAAACGATAATCACTTTTAATCTCTGATTAAATGAATTAATTTTATACCGAATTTCGGTAAAGGACTCGGCGGTTGTCCCGAATCTGATCCCAACTTCACGAATCGCTGTCTATAATAAGGATGACACAATTTGTAGCAATTCTTGACCGAAACGAAGCGATTGGCGTTTCCTCCGCATCCGGAATACGAAAACGATTTACACGTAAATGTCTTGGAATCGAAATAAATGCGAACCAAGTCTTGACTACACGGACCCGCGTCCACTCTCTGGAAACACGCCGACGGAATTCCGATATTCGTCTGTCCGCGGATCAACTGCGACTGAGCACATGCCACCGGATCAGCTGCAAGAGAACACGGATTGTCTTGTTTTTGACTAACAATTGATTCAAAAGACAAAAGAAACAAAAGATATTTCATTAAATTAAACGCCATTTTCTCATAATTTTCTATTAATTTCTAATTAAAATATTTTTCATTTCCTGTCATTAAATCAAAAGTTATTAAAAAAAACTTAGAAAAAGACGAAAAAAACTATTTTTTTTGCGAAAAACTTAATTAAAAAACAAAACAAAACCAAAAATCAATTTTTTATTCTTTGAAAAGACTTTTTCTTTGATTTGAAACCAAAAATTGATTTCAAATTTCGCGCAAAAATAGTCCAAAAAAGACGTCAGAAATACTTCGGAAATAGTTTTTATTTTTTTGTAAATAAAGTCGTGTTTTGTGGAGTGAGTGGGCGTTCCCGCGATGAGACTTCACGCGCTGACCGACGCCTCCCTCGCCTCCATCGGCCCCTCCACGGCGTCGTCGTCCTTGTCTTTGGCGATCATTCGTTCGTCTTCTTTAAGACAATTGAAACAAACGATCCGTTCGTTGAATATATCGATAAACGACTCGATTAGAGACGATTTGTGGCGCGAATTAGTGGCCAAACATTCCTCCGAAGATCCGTCAGAAGAGGATCTGTTGGCGGACATAGAAGTGTCCAACAAATTGCCGCAATTCGTTGATCCGCGTGTTTCGCGGTTTTTCGGTCTCAAAGCCGACAATTATTCAGACGTTTCGCGTATTCTTTGGAGTCTTTCTCAAAGTGAGTCTCAAAACAGATAATCTCTTTAATCTCTAATCCCTTAATCCCCAGACTGTCCTCACGTGACTTACGCGCCTCTGCTCTTCCCTTTGGCCGCCATTTGTCTTCACTTTTATGACTCGACAACTGTTTATCGACTTCTCTATCGACTTCTTCAGTCACGTGATCCGCACTTTTGCAGTACTTCCCGTTCGGACGCGACTCGAGACGCCGTTGTTCTCATAAAACTCACGAAACGATTGTCTTTTTTCGGCGGATCAGCTGTTGGTCGAGAAGCACGAAGAAAACTCAGAAATTCGGTTTTGGATTCCGTTTTTGCGAATTATCTCGAATGTAATCAAACAAACTCTCATTAATCCGATCTCTAATCCAATCCCTCTATTCGCAGGGATCTTCGCGCTTCCCTTCGAACACGTGGTCCGAGTGGTGGACTGTTTCCTCTGTGAAGGCCATAAATTTCTTTTTCGGATATCTCTTTCGCTTTCCATTCTTTGTCATCAAAACAGTTGTCATTCTCTCCAAGAAGTCCTTAATCTCTGTTCTAATCCTCCGATTTCTCCGCAAAAACTCATTCAAAACGCCATTTCTTTGTCCCGTTTGTCCCGAAAAAACATTTCCCGCTTTTCCTTAATCTCTAAACTCATTCAAAACGAACAAACAATTCAACCCAATCTCAAACCCCTCCTCCCCGACCAACTCAACCCCGCCGATTGGATCATCGGCGCCCGACTCGCCCCGCGCTCTTTCCGCAGTTCGGTTCTGCGGGAGTGGGCGTTGGCGGACGCGTTGTGGGCGTGGCTTCCGGAAAGAGTTGTCGTCAGAGAACCGGAAGTCGTGTTTTGTTCGGAAGAAAACGGAAATTCTTTGCAGACTTTCTTCACTCTTTGCGGAGATTTGGAACCGACTGTTCTGTTGGTGCGAACTCTTCGGGACGACGTCTTCGGTGCGTTTTGTTCGACGGCTTGGAACCGTCGTTTGGATTTAAGCGGAACCAAATCTGGTCAATACTTCGGAACGGGAGAAACCTTTCTCTTTGTTTTGAAACCGCGTCTAAACAAATGGGAATGGATTGGACGCAACCAACAGATCCAATCACATTCTCAACAGCTCTTCATGTCCGCAACTCAAACCAGTCTTTGCGTGGGTTCGGGAGGCGGACGCTTCGGACTCTTCATCGACGGGTCTCTGACTCGCGGACAAAGCGATTGTTGCGATACTTTTGCCAATCAATCGCTTTCTTCGGGTAATTCTTGTAATTCTTATTCTTTTAATAATAATTTTTATCCAAAGATTCAAAGGATTTCGATATTTCTGTCGTTGAAGTCATTGCTTTCACTTGACTTCAGATCAGAATTCAGACCAAAAATCACTTCAAAGACACCAAAGATTCGGATCCAAAGACTTTTTCGGACAACTGTTTGCGGAATTATTTGAATTTTTTGACATTTAGATCACGAAATAGACTGCCTTTCCCTCAAAAATGGATTAAATTATTGATTAAAATATTATTTATTGATTTCTTTTGTTTTTAATGACAAAAACGGCGTAAATCGCGATCAGAAAGACAATTACAAGACTCAGAGCTCCCGAAACAAAGGGTTGAGTGACCAGACTATAGACAGACACTAAACTCGCGAAAAACAAATAAAAACATATAATTAATTGGTTTTCGCGAAGAATTCCCATCAAAACCACGATTTCAAAGACCAATAACAGGACGACCGCTGAGGCGGCCGTTAATCCCGAAAAACCCGCGAAATGCTTATCCGTGTTGTCGTTCTGTTCTTCGGTTAACAAAAGAGTTGTCAAAAACATTACTGACAGAAGAATAACGACAACTAATAGTAGAGAATGAATCACAAGAAGAGATATTTTGATGCATTCGAAGCAATTCACCGACGGATCAGATGAACACTCGGATCGCGTTTTCGGCATTTTTTAAGCAATTTCTGTCCACTTCTGCGCCAAAATCAACACATTTTCACTCAGTTTTCGCGCGATTTTCGAAATTTCAAAACCAATTAATCAAAAAAAAAAAGTTTTTTTAGACGTTTTTTATGAAAGAAATAATTTGTTTTTTATTTATTTTTTTCAAACAAATGAATAGTTTTTTCGCCGAATGTCTGAAGAAATCCATGAATTGAGACAAATGTTAGGCGAAGATCACACAACTGATGCTTCTTCGGCCGATACGACTGTCCGTCGATCGAACGGTGCTTTTCGTCGAATCGCAAATCGCTTGAGAACTGCCGCCCATTGGTCTCGAGCCCGAAGAGCCGTCGAGTTGTCGGAACCGACTCTTGTAGTGGACGAACACCGACTCTTCAGTCGAAGCGAATCACGCATTGATCCGCCGGTAAAAGCAAGTGTTGATCGTCAGACTTCCAGTTCTTTAGCCGACTGTTTGTTCGCCGCAAACGAAAGGTTTCTTTTGAACCGAGGATTTCTTCACTTTTGGCGAAAACAAAGACGATCTGAGGTTTGCTTTATTCGAGTATTAATTAATCTAATACTGACTGTTAGGGTCGGCCTTTTGTGCGCGTGACTCACGACGCGCGTGTAGAGGACGTCGTTCTGGTGGTTCACGGCGTCTGGTCACTTCCGGTTCCGCGAATCGTTTTAGTCATTGTTTCGAATGCCTGTCCTTTGAAGGAATGGAAAAACGCGCGACAATTGAATGAATTTCAAAACGGATTAATTAAAGTATTTATTAATTAATAATTAATTACTAATAATTACTAACAATTGAATGAAAGGCCGCGCGATCGACGCATATGTGGATTATGACGAATGGCGTCAATACCGGAGTTTCCCGTCTTATCGGAGAAGCAGTTCTCAGAGAACAACGCGAACGACGCGCAAACATAGCCAAAGCCGAGTGCGCTCTCAATGTTATCGCAATTCTAAGAGAAGATCAATTGAACGCTTCCTTCGAAGGCGTAAGTCTTTGCTTTAATAAGCTATGAGTTAACGCCTTCTTGCAGTCTTCGGTCGATCTTCACGTGGATGCGGACGACGCGCGCGAACCGAACGCCGATCATTCGCATTTCGTTGTCGTCAAAGACAATACGGTTTCCAAGACGGGAATCAATCTGTTTATGCCTCGACTTTTGGACTTTTTGTCTTCAAACGACTGTTTTGAAGAAAACCGAAGATTATCTGTGGATTCGCTTTCAATGAATTCCAAAGAAATACCAATTGTTGTTCTTGTAGTTCAAGGCGGATATGATTGCGCGCGACTGGTTTTGGATGCTCTCAAAAGACGTCAAGCAGTCGTTGTTTTGCGCGGTTCGGGAGGTTTGGCCGATGTCTTGGCCTTTGCTTTCCAACAAATCGAACAAAGACTTCGCGGCCAATGGGATGCTTGGGATCCCGAGTTTGTCGAATCGGCGCTAAAACCCGAACTCGCGCTCAAAATCGTTCGTCGGTTTCCGCGTCTTCGCGACCAAACTCTGGCCCGAAATATATTACGCGATAGAGTTGTGGAAAGCGTGCGTTTGGGTCGACAATTGGGTCGCGAATACCTGTCTGTCGTGAACCTGCATTCCCCGCAATGTCGTCTCGAGAATCTCCAGGAATACCTTCTTTTGGCGCTTTTCCGCTCGCAATCCGATCGAAACACAAACGCTTCTCCGGTTACAGACCTTCTTCTCGAAGATCTCTATTTGACTCTCGACTGGAACTGTCCTCACGTGGCGGCCACTGAAGTGATATCACGTGATCCGACATGTGTTTTGCGTTTGGAAAAGAAGATGTTTTTGGAAGCGCTTTTGCGTCCGAATCGCGAAGAATTTATTGATATTTTTCTCACTCATGGCTTCAGAATTCATAAGTTTTTGTCTCCAAAACGATTGAAACAACTCTTCAAAAGACAACTTTCCGACGAATTCTTTCGATCCGTTTGTTGGTCTGGAGTTTTGGGACATTCGCCGATTCAACGCATTGACAAAGACTTTGTGGACAATGACCTGAATTGGTTGATTGAGTCCACGACTGATATTCCGAATTTGGTTTCCGCGCAGACTCTCGCCCTCAACGTTATGGGCATGTATTGGGACGCAACGCCCGAAACCGCCGAACGACACGCTCTGGCCGTTCTCACTCTTTGGTCAGTCTATGCCAACAGACAACAATTGGCTAAAGTCTTGTGGAAACACTCGGATCAACCAATTCATTTGGGTAAGTATTTTTTATTTATAATAAGGGCGTAACTACCAACATAATAGAACGCATAATACGCCCTTCTGTATTTTAATAGTAAATATTTAGTTTTGTTTTAGTTTTTAATTTTATTTTTGTTATTAGAAAATAATTTTTATCCAAAACTGTTGTTTACTTTGAAAAATACTTTATAAATGTTTAGTAAATCTTATTATATATTATTATATCTATTATGTTAGTAGTTACGCCCTTATTACAGTTATATTGCAAATCCAGTCCTAAGAGTCTGTTTCTAACTCTGCTCTCAAAGTCAGTGCTTATCAGACCTTGAAATTCAGTTTTTTTACAAAAGTTTTTTGAAAACAATTATAATTAAGTATTTTTTTAATAAACAAAAAAAATTTATTTTCTTTGAATTCATTTTTATAACTATTTTTTCGATTATTAAAAACTATTAAAAACAAAGTTTTAATTAATTTTTAGAATTTTTATTCGAAAAACTCTCAAAAAGTGCCGAAAACTGTGAACTTTTCAGAGTTTGAAACTGTTTTCTTGTTTTCTCTTCAGCTCTGGTCGTTTCCCTGGCCTTTGAACGTCTTTCGTGGTATATTTCGGAACACAATCTGAAGACATCTCTTCAGGAACCGTCGCGTCTGTTCGCCGAACGCGCCGTCGGTGTTCTCGATCTGTGTTTCCAAAGAGACGAATCTCGCGCTTTTCCGCTTCTGTCCGAAGAGTCTTCTGATTGGAACGGAAAAACTGCCGTCGATTTGGCCGCCAATGCCCGCGCCCGCACCTTTGTTGGCCATCCGTGTGTTCAGAAATGGTTGACAACTGTCTTCATGGGAGGTCTGAGTCTGCGCGAAGTCAGTTTAGGAGTGGTCAGTCTCTGGCCGTCTCTTAAGATACTTTTGGCCGCAATTTTCGTGTTTCCGATGTATTTTTGGGTTCGATTTGACAACAATTCGGTCGAAGAAGACAAAGAAGAAGAAGAAGACGACAGAGATCTGCCACAAGATCCGCAACAACAACAAGACCCGCAATACTCCGCTCGTCCGCCGCCGCGCACGCGCCGCACCGTGCACTGGCCACGGGAGATCCTGATCCGTCGTCAGCCGCCACTGCTGGAAATGGTGTGTTTGGTGTGGTCGGCGCCAATCACCAAATTCTGGACTTTTCAGCTTTTTTACGTGACTTTCTTGGGTCTGTTTTCTCTGGCCGTCATTTGGCCAGTTTGCGGACACTACACTCTGGACACTCTTGTGTGCGCATGGACATTTCTCATTCTCGTCGAACACATCCGAAGAACATTTGTTTTGTACCGAAAGTACACTTCTGTTCCCATGTTTTTCAAATGCATAGAAATCATTGCAATCGCGCTCTTTGTCCTCATCTATACGGCCGGACGCGTCTTCGACCGCCGTGTCTTCGGAGTGTCCACCTACGCCATGAAGGTGTTGTTGTCTTTCGCGCTTCTGTACTTCTATTACCGCCTCTTCGCCGTCCATTTGCCGATTTCGCCGACTCTGGGTCCGTTGTTGTTCCGTCTGAAACTGATGGTCACAGTGGACTTCGTGAACTTCATGCGAATGGCTCTTTTGGTGATTTGTTCTTCGGGAGTCGCCATTCAAGCCGTTCTCTACCCGAACGCCCCCATAGACATGGAGATGTTGCGTCGGGCCTTTCATCGTGCGTTTTTCGCGCTTTTCATCACTCCTTTGGATGAACTGAAGGAAAACACTTGTTATAACTCGACTTCTTTCTTCGGAAATCCGCCGCAACCCATGGAATGCGGAACCGTGACTCCGATGTCGGCCTCATGTCCGGCTTCTGGACTTTTTCCGCTCGTGTTTTCGATTCAATATTTGGTGTTTTTGAAACTGATTTTAATGACTCTTTTATACGCTTTGTTTTCTTCGACGGCTTCTCGTCTTCAAACAGAAACCGATAATATTTGGAAATTTCAAAGATATCTTTTGGTCATTGATTTCGCTCATCGTCTTCCACTTCCCGCGCCTTTGAATATCTTTTGTTACCTTTTTTTCACTCTTCGCTCGATTTATCGCTTTCTTTGTTGTCGTTGTTGTCGTTCTTCGGATCAAACGGTAAATCAATATTCAATTCATTCATTCATTCATTTGTTTTCTCTCTTTGAAGGACTCTTTGCGCCGAAAGAACGGTCTGTTGTCGTCTCCCGAAACCGAACCCTATTCTTCGGGAGTTCTTTCTGAAGATGATTACAATTTATGGCGACATTTGGCTCAAGAGTTGGTCCGTAAAGAGGAAGACGCGGCCGAAGACTTGACTTCAATGAGCCGTCAGTTGGAATGTGTCCAAACGGTGGTCGAAGAGACGGAATACGAAAAACTTCTTTTACGACAACTCAAGACCCGAATGCGGGAAATCGAACGTTTGGTTCTCGGATCTCACGTGACTCTTGAAAGACTTCGCCGATTGGTTGAACGCAAAGACGACTTAACGACCGAATCCATAGAAAAACCGCATTTCTTGAGCCGACAATCGCCGTATTCGGGAACTCGTGTCCAGAGAGTCCCCGTGCCCGACAAGTTGGTTGCGTGGGAGGTGTTGTGGGTGGACTACGACCCTGTTGCCTTTTCCAAGAGCCGAACCGACTTTCCGCCGCAAATACAGAGTCACGTGGACGAAGACATCCTTTTATTACGAGAATTACAAATGGAATCCATTGAAAGCAAACTTCCGGTTTTGCAATGGAATTGTCGTTCCGTTAATCCCGCGGGACTCACCATCGACAGGACCTCTTGGACACTACAGCCCGACGGACAACCCCTTCTTTACCGATTGGACGACGCAGGACTTCCATTGAATCCAAGGGGAAGAACAGGATTACGCGGAAGAGGCGTTCTGCCGCGTTGGGGTCCAAACCATTTCGTTCTTCTGATTGTCTCGCGATGGCACGCTTCCACTCCTTCCGAAGCACTCGAGATAATTGTCGAACGAACCGAACGAAGGGATCAGATGTCTTTACCCGAAAGATTCGTTTCCGACGACAGACTTTACGCAGAATTAAGGGATTTGTTTCGCGCAGACGCAGAATGGACAACAAGTGCCGAAATGATCGGGTTTTTTGAGGCTCAGGGAGGTCAGGGAGGTGTAGTGCGAACAGAGCGAGTGTCACGTGAGTATCAAGACTGCGAATTGAATTCCGACAACGCGTGGAAAGAGACGGAAGTTTGGCACGTGCACTATTCGGGCGAAGACTTGATGGAAATGAGTGGAAGAGTTCATTGGCGAATTGTCACCGAAGATGTCTTGACAAAACTGAGTCCAAGTCAAGCAAGAGAAATACAAGAATTGACTGAAAGACTAAAACCAACCATTTTGTGATCAATAAAACTCTTTATTCAATTCAATGTCGACATTAATACCACCGAATAGACTCCCGTTCCGATTGACACCAAACCCGTCACGACCTCTATCGGTCCGATTCGTCCCGAACTCACGGACGACGCGACGGCGGCCACGGCTTGGACGGCGCAAATGACTAGAAGAGATCGGTATTCGTTTACCAATAGAGAGATTATTGCGACCAAAGAGAGGAAAATGACAATTGCTTTGATGAGGATCTGTTGGAAGACTATATTCAAAGAAAGACATTTAATTCGAGGTTTTGTTGACTTTTGACTCACTTTTATGTTTGGTTTCCGAAGACATGAAATAATCGTTTGAATGATTGAAATAAATGACAGAAAGAGTCGACAAAACCAGAATCTCGAAGTAAATTACGGCCAGAAATACGCGACAAATCCTTAAACACGACATTTTGGGATTGCGTGGGCGTCAGGAGTCAGAGATTATGCAATAAATTCAGGTTTTCTTTGATTACACATAAACTGACGTAAAGTAAAGAAAAAACGGCTAAAACTGATTGAATGTAAAAATAATTCGCAAATCGAGCGAAAAAAACGAGACCGACGGCCACCCAAACGACCAGAAGACCGACGAAAACGGCGATCAAGAGCTTCTTGTGTTCGACGATTGCGACCAATCCCAGGACAGCAATGCTTAGAGACACGAGACACGTGATCAACAGAGACACCACTGCGTGAGATTAGTTGGATTAGTTGTCTTAAGTGTGGCAAAAGGAGGTCTGATTAGGCATACGTCTGGTCTTCTTCTCGGCGTCCACTTCGGCGATTCCTCTTCGGGTTGACATTTGCGGCAAAACAACGACTGCTTGACTAATCCAAGAGATTATTGCCAACAAAAGGATTAATTCGAGAGTTAATCGCATTTTATGTAATAAACAGTTTTGGCAGACATTCGGTCGGGAAATGGATTCCAAACGAACCGAAGAATTCGTCGCAAAACGACTGCATTTCTGCGTTAATGGCATTTCAAAGACTAGTTTTAAATCTCTGTCTCTGAGCTCTGTTTTAAAGGAATTCTGGTTTTGAGACGTCGTCTAAGCCTTGAATTTGTCATAAATTAGTGTCAAATCGAAAGTCTATTAAATATTATTAAAAATTATTAAACATTTGTCGCAAACATTGAAATGCAATCAAATTTGAGTACATTTTAGACATTAAAGCAATCAATTGAATGAAAATCTAATGAAAAACATGTCTTTTTGGGCGAAAATTCATGCCTTTTATCGACCGATGATTTCAAATGAATTGTTTTGGGAATCGTTTTCAGTCTTTTGTCATTCAATACCAAAAATTAGATCCATTTGTCGGATGAGTCATTAAAAGAGAGTTTTATTCAGAAATCTATTGATAATGTTATCAAATAAATGCATTTCAATAATCAAATAATAAAGAGAAAGTCAGTCAAAAGTGAAACTACAGTTCAGTCATTATTAGCTATCGTTTCGACACAACTTTCCTCTCAAAACGACACGTGTTTCGCCCAAACAATTGACAACTAATCGACTCTTTTCGCATTCATTGCCAGCACTTGTCATAAGACCAACAGTTATGACATAAGAATCGGACTTTTGGTTCAAAAAAAACACTTTTTTATTGAAAACTCGTTTTTCAACCAAACCTTGAATTCAATGCCAAAACTTTTTTTTGCAAAATAAATGAAATAATTCTTAAGCGGCGGTTGTTTCTGAGTTGTTGTCTTTTTTGAAGACATAGAAGAGGAATGCGGCGTTGATTGCGACGATTATAAGGGTATAGAAAGCTGTTGCCCACTGTTTGTTCACCAGATTTACTATCATTTCGAGAATAAAGAGAATTAAGAGCAAAACGACAATACATTTGTTTTCTTTGAGAACTCCAATCAAACCGATCACCGAAAACACCAGAGCTAGGATTGCCGACACCAGAATCACCGTAACTGTTGACATGTTTGTTCAATTAATTAATTAATTGATTAATGATTTTATGACAAACCCGAGTCTGTGTCTACGGAAGCGTCTGATCTGGATTTGTTGAGTTCAATACTCGAATAAATTGTCAAAATAATGGCTCCGATGATGGCCAACACCAACAGCACTTCCAGACCCATCTTAAGAGCCGTTTTTATTTTGGAATTGTTTGCCATTCTTTGTTTGTTTCGAAACTAACTCTAGTTTTCAATGAAACTTCACTTTTGACTATTAATTAACTATTAATAGGCCTTGAAATCAATGTTTTTCTAATTATTGTTAATATAATTATCAGAATTGCAATTAAATCATAACTGAATCGCGATTTTCAACTTTTTAATGCATTGTTTGCTAATTATATCATTTTCAAGACGTTTTATCCAATGTTTACATAATTATCTAAAAATAGATTTTCTTTTATAATAAATCTCTAAAAATTGTGTCAAAATTTGTTTTAAAAACTCTTTTCGTAAATGGTTTTCAAAAGACAAAAGTCTTTGATTTTTTGCAACATTTAAGACATATTTAGACATATTTTAATTAAATAAATAATTAAATAAAAAAATAACTTTTCATAAGTTTTATTCAATATTTTGGTTAAAAATATAGATTTAGTTAGAATTTTGTCTGAAATTGTGAATAAAAAGGGAATTAAGTCTTTCGTTGGCCTTTAATATGACGACATAAGTAACGGTCGAAACGCAAACCAGAAAACTGAGAAACGACTCGAACAGTGCTCCCGACGCAATGTTGACGGCTGTGGCCACTGATGTGAAGACCAGAGCTGTCAATAAAAGCGATTTGTTGTCTTTGATGACTCCGATGAACGCAATTATGGACACAATTAATGTCAACGATTGAGACATTAAAACAGTTATATTTTTGCAGAAATTGTTTTAAGAATTAGTGAATCAACCGATCATTTGATAATTTTTCGCTTAAATAAAGACTTAATATAAACCGGTTTTTCACAGATTTAATTGAGTTTTTGTTTAATAATAATTACATTAAAAATAAACAAAAACTTAGTCTGAATTGATTTGCATTCGTTTGCGAATAAATAAAAGGTAAACATATAATGCCGTCAAAGCGGGAAACGGCAGTTCCAACACAAACCCAACAACACTCGGATTGACCACCAGATAGGCTTCGGCAGAGATGGCATACACTATAAGGACTGAAATTACTATTAATTTGTTTTCACGAATGACTCCGACCAAAGAAATCAACGCAAAGACAAACGAAGCACTCATTATCAGCAACGACGACCGCAACTGCACATCTGATAAACAAAGAAATCGGTTTTAATTGTCAATTGAATGGATATTTTTCGGTGGAATTACTGGCTTTTTGGGCGTCTATTTCGTCGTAATTCTGTTGCGGAATAAAAACCAAAGCGAGAGTCGAAATAATAATCAAAGAAATCAATGACAGAAAACACAAGACGTGAACAACAATTAGAGTTATCTTTAAACACGAAAAACACGGATCAACGGCCATTGCGGACATCTATTCACCACAAACTGACTCTTTTTGTCAACCGATTTGTGAGAAAACTTTTCAGCAAAAGACTGTCCTTGAATTGGATTTATTTGTCGAGAAATTAATAGAAAATATTTTTGATTTACATTTTTGATAAATGAATCAAAAATTCTGAGAAAAAGTTTTGAATAAATTAAAGAAAACTTTTTAATAAATAATAATTTTAATGACATTTACATTACATTTGAAAAAACAAATTCAAATAAAAAACATTTATAGCAATACTTAAGCCGTGAAAGAGTCAGTAGTTGTCGGACTGTTGTCTGCTTTTCGTTGAACAATAAGATAGCCATAGACTCCCATCAGTGTAGGGAACGGGAGTTCAACTAAGAGACCGAAGAGATTGGCATTTATCATCTGATAGACCACTGAAATACAGCCATAGATAGTGAAGGCAATGACGAGATATTTGTTTTCACGAATGACACCAATCAATGAAACCAAAGACAGGATTAGAGACGAAATCATTATTATTAAAGTTGTCTTCAATTGAAAATCTGATCCAAAAGTAAAAGTCATTTTAGTTGTCATTAATTACTGATTGGTTTTCCGATTACTCGCTGATTGGACTTGAATTTTGCCGAATTGTTGTTGAGATAAACCAATTAAAGACACGATTGAAAGGATAATACAGACCAGAAGTACCACAAGAAAGAACCCGTGGACAACAATCAGACCTATTTTCACATAATTAAAGTGTCGATCGGATGCCATTTCACACACAATTCAAGACTCAAACTCTTCATCAAAACTGATAATAAACTGCTTTCGAGTCTTGTATTAATATTTAGTTATCATTTGCTCACAAAATATGCTTTTTTCTTAATTTTTGTAATAAATTAAACACAAATTCTGTGTTTATTTGTTTTCAAACATTTCTATTAATGTTTTGATTAAAAGTTTTGATTCTTTTTTCTTTTGATAAAAAAGTCTAGAAATTGTTGTGAAATGTCTTATATTTTTAAATTCACTTTTAATACACATTAAATTTCTAATAATAATTGCATTCATAAGTAATTCAAATAAATATTTCACTGATTTTGCGATTAATTGCATATAAATTAGAAATTCAATACAAATCTGTTTTAATATTTTGTATATAAGTTATAAACTGATGAAAACAGCAGAAAATTAGATAATTTTTAATGACATTTAAGAAGACTTACCTCTATTTAAATGTGTATTTATTTAATGCTTTCATAATTAGCAAAAAACTAATACATAATCCGTTAATATTATGGAAAGCCTTGTATTTTTCAAACATTTTTTAGACGAAAAGTCTTTTAACGAATTCATTAAAACATTATTAAAACATATATTTTATGAACAAATTTGTTGAGAATTTTAATCAATTTTAAGCACAATATTGTTGAACAACACTTAACTGTTTTGATTATCGCAAATAAAACCAACAGTTCTCTGGTTTATGTGGTGTTAATCCTCTCAAATCGCCTCAATATGTGATGCCATCGATATTATTACAGACCGTCGCCCTATTGATTGCCTCCCGAAGCGCTTCAATGCTTTTTTCAATCCCAACGACTTTAACACAAAACATAAACTCCACGAAACAGCCTATTATAGGCCACAAACACATTCACAACAAAACTCAACTCAATTTTTAACTAAATTTCTCACTATTTTTCCAAAATATGAAAATAATTCACAGATTTTTAGGTATTTTTACAATTAATTCGCAGTAAAAGTCATTAGAAATGTTTAAACGATTAATATTTTCAGATATTTTAATAAAATTGAAAACAAAATCAATGTTTGCTTTGAATTAAATAACAATTTATTGTTTAAAACATTAAAACTAAATATTAATAACAATATTAACAACAAATTTGATAATTAATAGAGAAAAACAAAATCTAGAGATTTATAATATATATTAAACACAACAAACGGTTAGCCGAACGGGAAATTCTTGCCAAACGGACTTTTATTGCCAAACGGGAAATTTGGACCAAACATGGGTTTCCTATTGGACGGCAGGTTGGTCAGTCCTAAGCCGCCATTGTTGATGTTGGTGATGGCCAGAGTTTGCGGACAGTTGTTGTTGTGGTTGTCGTTTGTGGCGAAAATACAATAACCAGATCCGCGATTATTACAGATATTGGAATTGAATTGATTATTACAACCGTTAATCTGTGAAAAACCAAATGTTAGGAAATAAATCAAACAAATCTTTGAATCTGATCTCAAACCACAATTCCGTTTCTCGGAGCGCCATTCGCCACAGTGTTGGCCACTCGCCAGTTGTTGCCCTCAATGTAGATCCAGGCCTTTCCCTGCGGTGAATCACTGGTGATGACTGATTGCGATAACAGACCGTTGTTTGACTGACCGCTGACTTGAATGGCTTCGTGACCCGTATTGCGAATGACGTCGTTCTTCATGACAACATTCGGACAGTTATGACACAGAATCGCGACTCCATTGACATTAGAGGCGACGATATTATTGATTTCCACTCCAGAAGAGTCTCTGTTTTGAATGAAAAAGCATTAATAAAGAGTGGAATTAATGGAAAGTAAACCTAATATCCAAAGCATTGTTTGCTATTTCATTGATAACCAGATTATTAATCACAACATTAGACGACTGAAACACTTGAATCCCGTTCTCACGAATTCCGCGAATCACAAGACTCAACAGCTTTATGTCCACAGAGTTGACAACTTCGATGGCCTTCGATGTCGACTCAATTACCAGTGATTTAATAATCCAATGTTGGACTGAATTAACACTGATTTTGCCTTCAATTTTGGTGTTTTGATTGCACTGATTGTCACCCAAAAGAGTGATATATTTGCCGCGTTTGATCTCTAGATTGCCTTTATATGTAATCGGATCCAACTTAATGACTGACTTGTCTGCGGCCTTATCGATGGCTTCTTGAATCGCTTCAACGGTTTTCAATCCGTAAGACTTTATTTGACAATTGTTTTCATAATAATTTTCAGAATTGACTTTCAAGACATTAATCGCCGCAATAATCCACACAATAGTAAACTTCATATTTTTCTATCAATTTTTTCAAATAAAGAAGTTTTGTTTCATTAATAATACAATCATTTATATAAAGAATATTCCTTTGAAAACATTTATAACAGAAATATAGAAATATTAATCACTAATAATGATATCAAATATGTTTTAAATGTTTATTAATTGTTTGTGAAATTCCTTTACACAAAACCACAGATGCTTTTCTAATTTATAAACATTTTTGCAATTATATGAAACCATTTACATATAATGCATAAATTATTTGTCATTTGTTTGCTAATATACAGGTATTTATTGTAGTTATTCTTAGAAATAGCATAACATATGTAAACATTTATTAAGCGATTATTTTCCAATTATTACAACATTTTCTCATATTTTATTGATTTTAAATGCAATTTTTGTGTGTTTTTAATTGAATGTCATTGTTATTGAATTTTTATTTTGAATATTTACACCTAATATTGCATTGAATGAACAATACGGTACTAATACTACAATAGTTGTGATTATAGTATCACTATTATTACAGTATTATTACAATATTACTACAGTATTATGTATTATATAAAATATATCGTATTATTAATACAGGACTGTATAAATAGTAGCCCTGTATAGATATATATATTGAATAACAAGTTAATATTGTATTAATAATAATACAGTAGTGTTGTAGGCCTTGCATTGATTATGATAACAATTTTATTGATAAAAAACGATTTAATAGTTTTATTGTGTAAACGATTAATGATGTTTTGTGAACGCGTTTTATTGAATTGTATTTTTTGCAAACATTTTTTGCTTTATTCAGGCTTATCGTGAGTCAAATTAAATTAACTACTCATCCTTGTAAATTTTCAATTGACATTTACAGTATATGCCCTCATATTGTGTATAAACAGTAAAATAGATTTTCCACCAAGATAGATTACATTCAATAATACAATAATAGTTATCAAATTTCAGTTAAACAATAATTATTTAAAAACTATTTATTATTATCTCTTTTTTTAAATGTCAACTATTCATAACTCATTATAATTATTATATTTTTAATCCGTTTGAATTAATTGATTAATTGACAGTAAAAACTGTAGTTTTTTACGATTGATTACAATTTAAGCGTTAAAAACCATTTGTCTGATGTCTAACGTAATAATATTACACCTGTTTCTCATATTTTTGTTTTTTATTCATTCAACAAAAATTTGTGCTTCAATTGAGATATTATTTCAAAAATACAGTAAAAATATGTGTTTCCGTGTGTTTATGCATAAAAACAGCAGTAATTTGAAACATATATTGTTTTATAAATCAGACATAAATGGCATTTAATGGTATTAAGATGTCAAATAAGATATTAAACATTGAATAATATTAGAAAAAATGACTTTAATATCAAATGTTTTGATAAATAAAACAATCAATCATTAAGTTTGACGTCAAAGAGAGTAACGATTTTCATTTCTGATTAGAAAAGAGAAATGTTTCCAAAGATTATCAGTTATTGAGTAGTAATAGGCCTTCAATAGACTACCTGTGCTATCAAGATATATGTGTTTTTAGGAGAAGTGTGCTCTAATTATTTGCACTTATATTAGAGTCAGTGTTAATCAATGTCTGTAAAAGCCATTTGTTAGATGTAATCAAATAAAGTAGTCGTTTGTCTGTCAGATGATATTTGGCACCATTTGTTGCGGCTTTTTATCGACTTAACGATGAAATAATTGATTTTAACGTTGAAATTAGGTATACAATAGACAATTGATTCAACGCTTCTTACTATTGCACGTCTGTCTGTCTGTTAGGTCTGAAACAGATGTTTAGTGTTAACCAAAAAAACTTTATTTCATAATAACTTTAATTTCATGACAACTAATGTGATGAACACGTAATACAAGAGAGAAACTACTCATCAAAACAACAAAAACCGTTGCTTTCATTCAAATCTATGGAAAATAACAAAAATATTAACAAAAATTGATTTTCAAAAGTCATTAGGTTTTCAGTCATTAGAGATAAGAGTCAGAAAATTGCCACAAAAACACACTGTGCATACATATTAAGCTAATTAATGGCTGGGGAGTGGTAGGGATGGTGGGGTGGGTGGGGTGGGTCCACTCCAAACAATAGACTCCAAATAACAATGTTTTTTTTTAAATAAATAATTGGTTTAATCATTGGTTTTGTATTTATTGAGGCATTTATTAAGAAATATATTGAGAAATATAGAAAAAATAATAAAATCTTTTTAAGCACACAATCGTATGATTTATGAGAAGCGGTTGAATAGTGGGGTTCAAAGCGTTAATTGCCATCAAATCAATTGATAATGACTTCGTGTAAAGCTATCGCCAAAAAGCAAACATTGCTCTCAATATTGCACCGGCAGTTGACTCGACTATCATTCCCTATAGAAGTCTATTCCCAGGCATTAGAGAGCTATTGAGTTGAGAAGTGGTGTCATTATATGACTGCTTCTGAATGACTATAGAAGTGAAGGACTGCTCGTGTATTACGACTATTGGATGTCGTATTGAGTCTGAGATGAAGTTCCCAAACGTGTATTCATTGACTCAAAAGTCTATTTAATAATAATCTAAAAGAAATGCATTTTCAATGAAAACATTTTTTGAAACATTTTTGTGTTCTCTGAAGCGTTCATTTCATTCATTCATTCATACATTCGTTCATTCATTCACTCAAAAGGGAAGACCTATTGTGTTATCAAAAGGCGATCACTTCTCTCTCTCTGACTCCCTGTGCTGTCCCGCTCTGTCCCGTCCCGGACCCCCTCCCGACTGGCGAATAGAGCTGTGAAAACCCGTTCACACATTTATCACACCATTAGGCAGCAGATGACCAGAATCTGGCGAACAATGCCTGACATTCCGACACAATTGCAAACAACAGTCTATAACACGACTAACCAAATATCAACTCAACCTAACTGTCCGCCAAATCAGCCTTCGTTTCAAACTCTAAACCAGGACTACGACTGCAGTCGAGTCTCGACACCAATCAAACCGTATTCAAGATCTCTATAGAGAACAGATGCCAAACAAAGAACAACAAAAGACACACAAAAAAGCATTCATTTCATTGATTCCGACATCGAGTCCAACAATCGATACCATTGTTCGCGAATTTATAGCCGTTTTGCAGACTTTTCATTGACTTTTTGGCTGAAAATTGTCAAAAAAAAAGTCGATTCGAGGCCTCAAATGATAACTCTATTTATGACTGCATTAGTGACACCACATCTCCATTAAAAGCTTACTTATTCTCTCTTTGAATGAACTAATAATGATCTTCACTGAAACATACTGTTCCTCTCAACACAACAAACACATAAACCGTTCCTCCGTTTTGTGCTAATAATCAAAACGATTCAATCAGACCTATAAAGAGCACAGTTATATACACTGTATATTGAGATGCCGTAAGCGATAGGATTGCTTTACCGACGATTCCTGTGCACTCTTCGGATGGTTCACTCCGGTGATCATCTCCTCAGGCGTGACCTCAATGGTGATAATGAGGACAACAATATTACCGATTGATTAGTGAAGCGGAAAAGCGCAGAGCTTTTTGTCGACCAATTGGTTAATGATTACGACTGATGTGTGACGTAATTGTTGTTCAAGTGTTTGATTCACAGCACAAGTGATTGTAAACAATGGCAACAAAACACAGATAACGACAACTAATTGTTATCAAAAATAACTCATTTTAGTCAAGAGTTTCAAAGCTCTTAATGTCACACAAATCGTCAGTTTGTGAGTTGTCTTTCTGACCATTTCACTCAAAAATGGCCGACAATGAAGACACCGACGACAGCCGCCGACTGGCTCTCGACGAGACGCTGATTGTCTTCACGAACAACGCTTCTTCGGGTCACAAACTCTTCGTTTGGAAACAATTCACGCAATGTTTTAAAGTAAGTCTTGTTTTCCTGATTTCCTGAACATCTCTGACAACACAACAATCGCCGAAAGACTTGTGATTTCTGACTTTGAGATCAGTTTCGAGTCTTTTCTGTCAATGATTTCTAAATTAGTTTAATTTGATTGCAATTAATTTCGCGGATTTTCATTGATTGAAATGAAGTTTAATTGAAATGAAATCGTTTTCAGTGTCCGCTTGTCTTTTGGGAACAATTAGAACCCAAAGAGACTAAACCTCTTAAAGTGACCACAAATTACGAGTTACGCATCGCTATTACCGACCAGAGACCAAATGATATCAATTATTGGACGCTTTCTGAAGAAAGTGTTTTTTGTCAAAACAGTTATTCTCTTTTGGATCAATCGAAACATGTCTTCACGTAAACAACAATTCATTCACAAAACCATTGTTTAATAGTCTTTCCGCAGAATAAACGGCGGAAATGACTACAAGTGCCAAATCCAAGAAACCGAATCCGGCCGAAACAACATCTGGCCAATTGTCGGTGCAGTTCTCATCTACGTCATCGCTGCCGTCCTCTTTTACGGCGGCCGTCGTCTCTTTTACCGATGGCGCGAACGACAAGCGGCCGCTTTGGCCGTGTCTTCGCCCAATGAGTCACCGATTGTTGAGATGAGAACCGAACAAAAGGACGACAAAAGACGAAAGCGTTTGAAATCTTTGGATTGTTTTCGAGGGTTTGAATACTTTTTCAATACTTTTTCAATACTTTTTATCATAAAATCTGTGAACAAAACCGCAAAAAAGGCATTAGTTTTGACACAAATTGGATTTGAAGGCACTTTAGGAACAACTGTTTGTTTGGTTTAATCCAATCTCTGTTTAATCCAATTTAAGTCAATTGACGTCCAATTGAATCGTGTTTTCCTCCCAAACAATAGGATAACTATATTAATGATGATTTTCGTGAATTTGGGCGCCGGCAACTATGAAAACCTGGATCACGCCGCTTGGGACGGATTCAACTTCGCCGACATCATATTCCCGTGGTTCATCTTCATTATGGGAACAACTATGGCCATCAGGTCTGTCTATAATTATTGAATTACTCAATAAGTGCTCAAAAATCCATTACAACTCATATATTATGGAAATTAGATTTAATAATCAAAATAATGCCTCAAATAGTGCTCTGATTTGCCACTAATTTGCTTTAACGACAATCGGTTCGCTTCCGATCTGTTTTCATATGTTTATACAGTCGGCACCGGTATGTCGACTCTGTTTTTGTCATTCAAACTTTTTTTTGGCAAAAATGCAATTTTCTTTGCGATTCTTTCCGTTTCACTGATTTTCTATTACTATTACTATAATATATAATAATAATAATAATAATCCACTCTTTTTACTATCAATGATATCAAGTGTTTCTCATATTTTTATGAATGACATTATATTAACGCTTCAGGTCTTATATGAGTCAATATCGCAATAGTTTTTCTCAACATTTCTGACACAAAATCGGTGGCAATGAATGCTTGGCCTACGATATCATACAAACTTGTAATTAATTCAAAAATGATGGCATTTCATGATCTCTTTGTTTCCTCTCTTTTCACAAAAAAAACACTAAAACCTGAGTTTATTGCTCTGAAAAAGACTTTTTTCTCAAAAATAATTGTCGGAAACACTCAGTAGTGAACTATTGTTAAATTTCAGTCACATTTCTCTCACGTAATGTCTCTCTCTTTCTTCAATAGTTTCAAAAGTATAGTAATTCGTCAAAAACAGACGGTTTCCAAAATATACTATAATATAGTGAAGCGTTCATTCAATCTCTTCGTCATCGGACTTATGCTTAACTCCAAAGGAAGTGGTAATTAATGCCAAAGTCTTTCATTTCCTTTTTCAGACGACTCTCTCTTCACTAAAACAAAGACTTCTTTATATCAAAACTATTGACAAAAAAGTCATTAAGACATACTGTTCCGCACACTCTCTTATTACACACACTTCGCACTCATTTACTGATCTTTGTTTAGCCGACTTCCGAACGTTGCGGATCCCGGGTGTCCTCCAGCGCTTCGGTATAACATATTTAGTGGTTGGTTCGAGTCATGTGTTGTCTCTTTTGGTGCACAAGGGCGAGCTATTCGGCGCCTGTATGTCTCAATTGATTAGATTAGCCTTTAATTGAATGTTTGTAAAGAAAACAACTGTTTTTCAGTGAGAATCCATCAGTTGGTTGACATAATTCCCTTTTGGCCCGAATGGATAGTTATGTCTTTAATGGCTGTTCTCCATTTCGCGCTGACATTCGGCTGGCAATTCAGTCCTATCTGTCCCCAGGGATACATCGGTATGAAAGCACTCAAAACAATTGCCTTTCAACAACCCTAACTCACTCAGGACCGGGAGGCCTATACGACAACATGACTCACGTGCACTGCACGGGTGGCGTCGCCGCATATATAGACAAATGGGTTTTGGGCGATAAACACATCTACGGCCACTTCACCGGAGACCGTTTGTATGACCCGAACCACGAGTTCAGTCTGCGTCACGACCCCGAGGGAATTCTCGGTATTTATCTTTCGAACCATTTCTCAATCACTTTTGAACTGATTTTTTTGAAGGAACGACGACTTCCATAATCCTGACTTTCCTGGGATTACAAATCGGGAAAATACTGATCGCTTACCCGAATCCCAAACAACGCATCTCTCGATGGCTCGTTTGGGGATTACTTTTAGGTATTTGTCATCACTTTATCGCTCGAAAACACATTTCATAACTCGTTTTCCGCTGCGATTCACACATTATTTCAGGCTCTCTGAGCGCTCTATTCGCGGCCACCGAAACCATTCCTATCAACAAAAACCTCTGGTCTTTCAGCTTCATTTGTCTCACTTCTTCGGCCGCCTGTTTCGCAATCAGTCTTCTCTATTATCTCATAGATGTCCTCCAAATCTGGCCAAACGGACAGCCCTTTCATTATCCCGGAATGAATTCCATTCTCTTATATATCGGACACGAAATCACCGCCGATATGATTCCCTGGAGCTTCAATGTCGACGAGTCATCGCACGTCGGGCCACTGGCCAGGAATCTAGTGGCCGTTACCGTTTGGTTCGTTATTAGCGTCGTTTTGGCCGAAAAAGGATTCTTTCTTACGATTTAAGTCATTAAATATTTTTTATTTATGTTTTTATTTAAATTTATCAAAAAATTGTTGTATTTTTAAAATGTTTTTTATTGTCTGTTTTTTTTTGTATAATTTATTATGTTTTTTGCCAAAGAAATAATAATAATATATTAAAGATCATTAAAATCAAATGAAAATGTTTTCTAACAAAAAAATACACTAAATATTTTGTGCCTTTATTTTAGTGACAAATTTTTGCAGAAAAATAATTTAGTTTTATTCACAAAAAAGGAAATAAAAGATTAAATATATTTTACATGAGTTTTAACATTGAATTTGTTTCTTATTTTTTAACAATATATACAACAATATTGTACTGAAATAACAATTATTTTAATGGTTATAATAATAATAATAATTATGATAATCGTAGGGAAAATCGTATATGACTTATGAGAACATTATTATTATTACTACTACTGTATGTATGTATGTATAGGTATTGTTTAATATGAAAGCACATAAACATACAGTAGTTGTAGTAAAGTATGAGAAGCAGATATTTGATGTATATTTGATACATGAGTTGTCATACAAATGTAGTGCAATGTTGTAGTGCACCCACTGTGCCGTCAAATTAGCCTATATTGCCGTCAAATCTAACCGAACCCATACTGCCATCTATTGGATTTGTCGTCCAAACTGACACTACTTATACTACTTTTATTAATATTAAGTATTATTACTACTGTATTACACACGCAATGCAGTCATATTGCGGGGGAGAGACAGTGGGGGAACACAGAGACAAACATATAGTAGTTTTTAAGTGAGTATAACCAGAGAGAGAGGGAGAGGGAGAGGGTATGTGTGTGTGAATGCAATAGTGATAGTACTGTAGTCTATATATTGTTAACAAGTATTGAATAGGAAATCATTGAAGCGTTTATAATTGATATTTGCCTTATTGTATGTGATTTACATTATATTAAGTGCATCGATGTTATAGTAATAATGCATTAATAATGTCTTATGAAACCAGTTGTGCCATCTATTGTTGAATAGATATTTACACATTTCATATTCAATTCAATCATTTTGATTAACTAATAGCCTATATATATACTCATTATTATTTAATAGTAGTTTCAATTTTGCAATAAATTTCATTTTTAAGCTAATTTTTTCTTAATTAATATGTTTTTTAAAAAATAAAATATATTATTATTATTAGTGTATAAAACAAACAAATAAAAGACTGGGAAAAACATGAACGCAATGAATACCGATTGCATAATTGGATAATAATTATGTAATTAATTAAAATGTGAAATAATTTTAGGGTTTTTTTCTAAGTTTTCAATAAACTAGTAATAGATTTACTATTATTAGTTGAATTAATGCAATTGATTTCATAACTCAATAAAATTAATAATAATATAATAATAATAAAGAAATTTAAATATAATCTAAATAAAGATAATTTTTATGGCATTATTTTCAAAATAATAAAAAATATGCAAATTTGTAATTAATTGAATGTAAAAACATTACAATAGAGTTAAAAACAATATTTATATTTAAAAAATAATTATTTAAAGAGTTTATGTTTTATTCATTAGAAATATAGGAACCAATAGTTTTGCAATAATTTGAATGCAGTTTACGGACCAAATGGCGCCCTCTTTCAGACATAAACTGCTATTAATGTTATAATTTTTAGTGAATCTAAAGTTGTTTAAAACTATTAGTAATTAATTCAATGATTTATAAATTATAGCATAAAAATAATTATAAGTTTTTTTTGAATAAAATTATTATTTAAATCAATGTATTTATAAAAATCATATTAAATGACAAAACGTATTGACGTTTAGTCGCATTTCTTTCATTTGTTTGTCTTTTGTCTAATGTGTTCTTCGCGTATCTCTCGGAACAGTCCATCAAATAATTCTTTGAAATTGTAATCTGTTTTGTTATTTCGGTAACCATTTGTTGTCCGTCGCCGTTGTTGTTATGAAACGTATTCTTCATTTGGCATTTTGTGACTTTCAGTAAACGAATTATAAATTTTTATATTACTTGCGATTTCTGTTATCAATGAATAACAATGTCTTCCAAAGTATTTGAATCGTATTTATTTTGTTGATCGAATCGGCGGACAATCGGCCAACAGAAACGACAGAAACGACAGAAAACAGAGAAAAGACAAAAATAAATGTTTTCCCGACATTTGGGTCGTGAATGAGGTCACGAAACTTTATTTTTTGATTTAAAATTAAAACCCGAAAATTGATTGCCGTTTACGTCGTTTCCTTTTTTCCTTTTCTGACGCAACTGTCGTTTCTTCAGATGTCGCTTCAGATGTCGCTTCAGATGTCGCTTCAGATGTCGCTTCAGATGTGGATTCAGTTGTGGAATCATGTGATGACTCAGTTGTGGATTCAGACTTCGAGTCAGTTCGAGTGGATTCAGTTGTTTCCTTCGATTCTGAATTTGTTGTCACATCAGAAGTAGATTCAGTTTTGTCCCCCTTTTCAGTATTTTTCTCTTCTTTCGATTCTTTGTCTGTTTTCTCGCTTTGACCACCGCTTCCGCCATTTCCCGTACATTTTGGCACTTCATCGACAGCCACTGAAACCAAAGACAACTTAGTATTTAAAATAATTGCAAAAACACTGACCCACGGGATCGTCAGCCATAACAATGAACGTGTCTTCCGATTTCGGAATTTTTGCAAAAGACATCATTTCTTCGATTGTTTGCGAATACATCGGATCCTCGATTACAGGCCTTCCGTTCCGTCGAACCGTTCGTCTTCCTCCTCTGTCTTTTTGTTGTCCGAAGAATTCATTGCCAACAATGTCTTCGTCCTCGACGTCGTCCCGCAAAGTGAACCGAATGCGAGGCATAAGAATAGTTCCGCGAATTTCTTCGTGCGGAACGTCATTTCCGTCGTCTAACACGTCATCCATTTCCGGCGAAATATAAATCGGTTTCGCATTTCCGGCCAAAGGTTGCCGAATCAAAGTCGGCGAATTTGGGGGTCCGTCTGAAGTGACGACGACCAGCACTGCACACAAGAAATGGATCAGAAAACGAAAAAACAAGACAGAAGTCAAAGTTACCGCAGAAAAGGACGCGAAGTTCGAGAAAACAGTGAAAACGTTTGGAGAAATGAAATCGCATTTTATTCGCAGATGTTTTCAAACTTTTCCCCACTTTTGGGGATTTTCTTCGTTTGGAGAACATGTGGTCCGCGGCCCGCAATCGCCAACAATGACTATAACTTCGTCGTCCACTTCGACCACAGGTTCACTTCCTGCAGATTGTCCGAACTCAACGACCAACGATTCGGGATTTGAAAAACAATTGTTAACCTCTGGATTCAGATCCATATACTCTTCAGTGACAGACAAATCGGCAGTAGATGTAAAAGAAAGTCGAGATTAACGGAATAGTCGCCGACAGTGACCAGAAAACTATGACTAAAACGTAGATCCGAAGCATTTTTTGAATTTTTTCTAAAACATATGGAAAGTGACGTCAATTAAGATGGAGTTTTCGGTCTTTTTTCGGGGTTTTTAAGGATTTATTAAAACTTTTCAATAATTTAATACAATTTATTTAAATTCAAGTATTTGAACAAAATTTTCTGTTTTGCGTTCAAAAAACAAATTTCGGACTCAAAAAATCTATATTAAAATCAAATTGAATTGATTTCGAGTTTTAAAAATCATTTTAAACTTTCAAAACAAAAACAACTATTATTTTTATGAATAATCAAAATATATTAAGAAAATAAATATTTTTATATTAATTAAAAATCATTTAAATCTTGATTTTTTTTATTTTTTAATCCTATTTCACTTTTTCCCGACTATTCATTGCCTCCTCTTTCGCCTCCTTTTACTCTTCTTTAGTCTCCTCTTCTTCGGCGTCTTTCTTTGACATTTTGCTTTTGATCTTTTCTTTTACCTTTTCTTTCACTTTTTCTGTCACTTTTGTCTTTACGTCTTTAATCTTCGACAACAATCCTAATCCAATCTTCTTCTTATTTTTCTTGTTCTCTTTGGTCTCCTTTTCTTCGTCCTCTTCTTCGGGATTTCCCATCATTTTTGCTAACAATTTGTCGGTCGAATCACCGGCTTTTTGATCCGCTTCTTCTGATTTTTTTTCTTTCTTTTTCTGAATCGCTCGTCCAATAAGACCTCTTCTGTCGCCATTTTTATTGTAAACAAGTTTTTCCCTAATGACAGCCAAATTATCTTTTAGTTTCGTTTTTCCTATTATTAAAGACTTCGATGCCTTCGATGTCTTCGATTTCTTTGATTTCTTCGATGCTTTGGTGTCGCCCTCTTCTTCTTCTCCACTTTCCGTTTCAGCCTCTTCTTCGGCCTCAGTTTCAGCTTCTGACTCACTTTCTTCGGTTTTTGACTTTTTTTTAGTCAAAACCGAAACCACGGCTTTTGTAATCAAAATTAACATAAAATATGTGTTAAAATTAATTTATATAAATATTTTCAAAATACTTACCGAAAAACAACAAAAGCAACGAAATTCGTAGAAAAAGTCTATTCATTGCATTTATTTTAAATCAAACGACATTTTAGTCTAATTTTTTAATTTAATTACAAAACAAATTACGTTAACTTTTGACGCAATTTCCTCAAAAATGGCACTAATAATGGCTGAACCCGTATATCCCGTATTCCATATCTGACCACTTTTGCCGACAATTGACGAAAAAACACCAAAAAACAAATATTACTCAAAATAAACTCATTTTATTCAGATTTTTGACAAACAATTCAATTCTAAATTTTATGTTTTCGGCGAATCCCTTCCAACACAGTGTTCGGCACCCGAACAGTAATTGTCCCGTTGGACAGGTAGGTATGAGTCTCTGTTTTGTACGATATATTAAAGCCGGGAAGTCCGAGATAAGATCCGATCTGTTTAATCCATTCCCAGCCCTTCTTAAGCCATCCCATAATTCCCGAACTTTCCGTTTGTGTTTCTTTTTGTAAGTTTTGTCCATCTATTTCTGGCGTCACTTCCAACTCATACTTTTGTTCGTTTGTTTTGTCGATAAAACTTGAATCACTTCCATTGTACGTCTCTTCCATCACCAACTTCATAGACATCGGTTTCTTCTTATTTGTCATAAAAGTTCGGTAATTCTGAAGAGAGTCAGAAATAGGAAAACCGTTTTCGTGTCGACGAATTGCCGTCGGATTCGAAAAATGGACACAAAAAACGGCAAAAACTATAAAAAACAAAATACAAGGTTTTTCAATACAAAACATGACTGAATAGACCATCTGTTTTATGTTAATTCTTTCCGAATATTAAATTCGACACTTCCGGTGCCAAACCGCCGGTAAGTCTCCAGAAAATGTCCCGCAAATGCCTCCAGAATCGTCTTCCGTTATCAACGGACACCGATTTTTGTCACCACTTCGGGATGTTTGGAATCGACACCGACGGGTCTTTAAGAAAGCAGACATTAGACAAACACATTAATAGTAAATTAAACCGAAAAAAGTGCAAAAAATTATCCGAAAAATTGTGCAAAAACAACGAAAAAATGTTTTTCAACGCGTTTTTTGTCATTTTTAATAAGATTTTATTTAAACAAAAAAATCATTAGATTTTTAATCATTTTAGAGAAAAGGCATTGATCTAATGAGCCAATCAAAACTTCGGTGTTTACCGGGAGCTTCTGGCCAAAGAAATCCATTTCTAGTTGTGTCGCGTCTATTCGGAGCTTTCAGTTTTCTTTTACTTTGCTTTTGAGGTCGCGAATCCATGTCGTCATTATCTTCGTCGTCGTCATCAATGTTTTTTGCGAAGTAATTAATTTCGCGATTTCTATCTCTACCTCTATGTCCATAATCCTGTCTATAATGCTGTCCATAACGATGTTCTGAAGGATACTGAAATTGGTGTCTCACAGGTCGGAACCATTGCGGTGGCGGGTAATCGTAATCCGGATAATAATAAGCAGAAACAGCTGAACTCGACATAAAAAAAGGTTTTTATTTATAAAAGTTTATAAATAAAAGTTATTTTATTAGTTGTTTTACCGAAAATCGCGACCAAAATCAATAAAGCAATAAAAGAGTTATTCATTTCGTGTTTTTATTTTTCCATTTAATTAATAATTTTTAATTAACATTTAATGAAACGGAAACAGAATTATAAGCCATTTTTGTTTTAGTTTTTACTTAAAATTTTTTTTTTAAATCTTCGTCTAATCGATTGCGAAACTTCCGTAACTCTTTCCGGCCCCGGAATCAGCACTCAACCAAAATCCGGGTTTATTTTTCTTATTCTTTCGTTTCTTCGTTTTTCTCGGTCTGTCTTCGTCTCCTTCGTCGTCATTTATCGACGAAAAGAAGTGAATGTTGTCGTCTCCGTTGTCATAATCTCTTCTATTGCCATAACCTCTTCTATCAACAAAATGTCTTCTGGGCTGATATGGTTGGAACTCCTGTCGTTGCATATGATGATGCATTGGCCGATATTGTGGCCTCCAATCGGAATTATAATCCGATTCATAGCCGTAACGATAGGCAGAGACAGCGATCGCTTAATTTAAGAAAAATAGTATTTTAAAAATTATAAATTTTAAACCTTTTTTTTACCGAAAATCGCAACAAATGTCACAAAAACAGCAAAACTGCGATTCATTTTGTTGTAATTTTTAATTAATGAACAAAAATTAATCAATTAATTGAATTAATTAATAAAAACCATTTTCAACGGAAATGGAAATCATTTCATAGAATTCTCACCAATCGATGGATGAAAATCAGAAATGTTTCAATTTTAAAAAAAAAAAATATTAAAACATTTATTTTTTAGAAAAAAATTAACTAAAGAAATCTTCTTAAGAAATTTAATGGTAGCAAAAAAAGTGTGGATCACTGGAGAAAATCACAGACATATCAACTGAATTGTTCATCCGATGCAAAGAACCCACTTTTGCGATGTCTTCGTGAATCAGACTCCACTTCTCTAAGTCTTATGTTTTCTAAATATTTTCTTTGATCGAAAGGTTTTCTCTGTTGATAACATTATAGCAATGGATTCCAGAGAGGAGGCGTCCAATCGGCAAAATAGTCGAAATCATATTCATTGTGATGATAGCCGAAGACAGCGATGACTGAATTTAATAGAGAAGAAAATATTTGTTATGAATAATAAATTTTCAGTCATTTTATTACAATTATCCAAAAAAAATTACCAAAAATCGGTACAAAAAACAAGAAAATTGAATTTCATTTCTAGCTTTTTATTTAAGGTTTAATTAAAACAAAAAAACAAACATTAATTAATTAGTTATTAACTATTTATCAAAGGAAACGGAAATCACTGGAAACAGGACACAACTTCAACTACATCTTCGACTAATTTTCGTCCGATTTTTTAAATATTTAAGCCTTGATTGACACCAATGTTTGGTCAACAACTGAATCTGTCTAATCAGTACTGGACTTAACGTTGATCTCCAAAGAAGTCTGAATTCTTTGATTTTTTTCTATTCAAAACATTTTCATAATAGTTATAAAAATTTCTGCGACAAAAACGCAATCATTGGACAAGAATTGGTCGCCGAAAGAATCAAAATGAGATACAAAATAACATTATTAATGAGAAAAACAATATTTTTGATGCCATTTCTGATTTAGGGTTTTATTTGAGGGAATTTTTAAAAAGTGATTTATAAGAAGTGACGTCAAAGACTTGAGATCCCATTTGCAATTTCTGATCATTTTGGCGGACATTTCTTGCCTTTGCTCGAATCGCAGTCAGGAATCGCGAGAATTCTGCGGAAATTTTTTTTATTAAACAAATTTGATTAAAAAACCGCAAAAATAATAATACAATCCGTCATCCATTAAGAAGACGATATCGTCTTTTCGGTGACGAGAGAAGATCTCTTCGGCCGACGGGACGAACTCGTCAGAGGGATCGCCGTCGAGTCCGCTCTCTATCATAGGTTGTTCTTCTTTGTCGACATTTGAATCATAACTTTTCGGAGCGAAAGTGTCGATCGATAATTCGTACGATTCAATTGGCTTCTGAACCGAAGGACACGTAATATCTGTGGAAAATCTATGGATCAGAACAGTGATCGCGATTTTTGTGGTAATACCTGATACGCACAAAGCTATCAGTGAGAAGACTAAGATTGTAAGTTTTTTCGCCATTTTGTTTATTAGTAAAAAAAACTCTAAAAATAACTCAAATCTAATCCCCGTTTTGAAGACACGGGTTGTCACCACAAACCGGGTTAATCACAACCAACGGATTGTCAATCATTACTACATAATTGTTTATGTCGTCCGGAAATTCGTCCAAATATCCAGAACACGGCTCCCATTCCTTACACTTTGTACTCTCAGTCGTTGTACTACTACTACTACTACCTTTGCTGTCGCCCATCCCCTCGTCATTCAAACATTCAGTAATTGCAAACATCTTTACTTCTTGAGTCGTAACCAAACACTCGATTTCTGTTGTCGTTTCCTTGCATTCAATCATTTCTGTTGTCGTTTCCACTTCTTTGCATTCAATCTCTTCAGTTGTCGTTGTCTTTACTGTTGTTGTTGTCGTTGTTGTTGTCGTTGTTGTTGTCGTTGTCGTTGTCGTTGTCGTTGTTGTTGTCGTTGTTGTTGTCGTCGTTGTTGTCGTCGGTGTTGTTGTCGATTCCCTATCAATCGGAGCTTCCGTTGCTGTTGTCATTTCAGTTGATGCCGTTTTCTCTTTTTCTCTATCCATTGCCGCCGCTTCCTCTTCAGTAGAAAGCGGCTCAGTAGTAGTAGTTGTATCTTCTTCCCAATTGTTTTCATTGTTGATCTCTTCTTCTATGGAAGGATTTATAGCATTAATTGTCTTCAAAGCGGAGATCACTTCCGAAAATAAAAATAGAGATTAAAACAATTTTTTAAAAACAATTACTGAAAAAAACCTAAAATCACAAACAAAAGTGTTTTCAGTCTTTTCATTGGTTCAAAAGTGGCGGAGTCTGAGACGAAAAATGTAAACATTTCGAGGAATAAGTGGTCAGAAGTTTGAGTTTCAACTAATCGACGGTTAGAAGAATAACAGTAAACACCAATTTGGCGGACATTTTGTTTTTTATTAATAAATATTTTTATAATTAATTTACAGTAAATTACAATAAAAACCCCAAATTTATCCCTAAATCTCATTATCCGGACACAACCCATCTGATCCACATTTGGGATTCGCGACAACTAATGGGTTGTCTATCATTGCCACATAGAGATTCGCATCGTCCGGCGTCACTGTCACAGATCCAGAACACGGCTCCCATTCCTGACAGCCGGGAGTTGTTGTTCCCAAATTGCTAATTCCCGACTCACTTCCACATTCAGTGATCACCGATTCGGCGCCGTTCAGTTGACTCAATGAATTTACAGAAAACGTGTCTTTGATTCCATTTCCGCCGACCGACTCTTTTCCTTTCTGTGATCTTTGTATTTGTCTATTAGATGTAATTCCTGTTAAATCTTTTTTCTTTTCTTTTGTCGAAACACTTTTTCCTCCACTTGGATGACCAGAAACTCCATTTCTTTGACTGTCACTCTTTTGTTTCGAATCGCTTTCAACATTTCCCATCTGATCCGCTCTTTTCTCTTCAGTCTTTGTTTCCGTTTTCTTATTTGTCTGTTCGCAATCTCCGTTGACTATCTGTTGACCAGAATAAGGATATCCCGCCACTCCTGCAGTCTGTTTGGGCAGAGTTTGTCCGTAATGACTGAATTTTCCTTTGTTATGTTGTTGTTGTCCCGAATAAGACGGATATTCCAATGAATTATACGATCCAACAGTTTGTTTTCCATAAGAACTTTGTAGTCCTTTAACTCTATTAAGTCCGGCCGAAGTCTCAAATGACGGATCTCCTGTCTGTCCATAGAAATACTGTCCTCCGTGAGTCTGTTGACTTTCAATTGACTGTTTATGATAATGTCCTGTCTGTGTGTATGTCATAATTATGATTACCGGTAATTACAATAGATTTGCAGAATGTCTCTGTCTTTACCTGTTCTCTTGTTCTTTGCTGTTCCGACCAAATTGAATACGTCTTTTTCTTGGCTCCATTTCTATAATAATCACCGACACTCTGTTCCCCAACTGCTCCAAACTCCTTCCCAATTGACTCTCTGTTCATTGCATTTCCATCACTCAAATGCTGTCCATAAACTTTCTCTGTCTGTGACGATGAATACGGTCTGTGATTGTAATGATTTTGATATGGATTTTGAGGATTGTTTTGGTTCGGATGTAATGGATTCGGAGTTTGGAATTTGTATTGATTTTTATACTGATTTTGATAATACAATTGGCTTTGATGTGAAGGATATTGATTTTGATTGTCAACTCCGGTCTCACATTGCTTATCCATCAGCGGCTTATGATATTCCGTTTCTTTTAGTACTTTTGCGTACGGCCTGAGCTTTCGGTTATCGTTTTGATTTTGATTTGTTAATTGTTCAGTGTTTTGGTACTGATTTTGAGGATGCAATGGATATCCGGATGCACTTATATGCTGTTGTCCCGTTGATGGCGGATATCTTCTCGCCTCTCTCTGTCCGTGCGGCCACTGATATTGAGGCGACGGATATCCGGATCCGTAACTATTAAAAATCTTTTGTCCATTTGCAGAGACTTTAACATTAGGCACCGGATTTAGTTTTCCCGATCTATCTATAGATTCTGATGATTCTGTTTCCACACATTGCGCAACTTGTTCCGCATTACTTTTTGAAGATCCGTCATTTCTTTCCGGAGATTGTTCTTCTTCTTGAGCATCAGATTCTTTTTTTCGGTTTTTCAATGTTGTCGTACTTCCATTCGTCTTATCAACTGAAGTATCCGATGGTTTCGTTTCTTCACCAGACGATTCAGATGTTTGTTGTTTTTGATGATATAATTGATTTTGATTTGGAGGATATTGATTGTGCTTTTGATTTGGAGGATATTGATTGTGGTATTTATTTTTATGGTCAACTCCTGTCACACCATCAACTGTTGTCACACATTCATTCTTTATCACTTGCTGTTGATATTCCGTTTCTTTCAGTCCTTTTTCGTACGGCCTGAGCTTTCGGTTATCGTTTTGATTTTGATTTGTTAATTGTTCAGTGTTTTGGTACTGATTTTGAGGTTTCAATGGATATCCGGATGCACTTATATGCTGTTGTCCCGCTAATGGCGGATATTGAGGCGACGGATATCCGGATCCGTAACTATTAAAAATCTTTTGTCCATTTGCAGAGACTTTAACATTAGGCACCGGATTTAGTTTTCCCGATCTATCTATAGATTCTGATGATTCTGTTTCCACGCATTGCTCCACTTGTTCCGCATTACTTGTCGAAGATCCGTCATTTCTGTCCGGAGATTGTTCTTCTTCTTGAGAATCAGATTCGGTTTTTTTGTTTTTCAATGTTGTCGTACTTCCAGTCGTCTTATCAACTGAAGTATCCGATGGTGTTGTTTCTTCACCAAACGATTCAGATGTTTGTTGTTTTTGATGATATAATTGATTTTGATTTGAAGGATATTTATTGTGCTTTTGATTTGGAGGATATTGATTGTGGTATTGATTTTTATGGTCAACTCCTGTCACACCATCAACTGTTGTCACACATTCATTCTCCATCACCGGCTGATGATATACTGGCGGATGTCTTCCCGTATGTATTTGTCTATACGGAAACTGATACTGATATTGAGGTGATGGATATCCTACTTTATCATTGGGCATTTGATTTGCTTCTCCCGATTCTGGTAATTCAGTTTCCATAAATTGCGTCACTTGTTCCGCATAACTTGTCAAATATGCATAATTTCTGTCCGGCGATTGTTCTACTTCTTGAGAATCACGTCTATTTGTCATATCTGATCCGGTCGTCGCTTTGATTGTCAATAAAGAAATGGTTTCTCTGCTATGAATTCCTTCAGTTGTTTCAACACAATCAGTGGGTATTCCCTCTAATTTCTCGGATACGATGTCCGGCGCTCTTTCCTCTTCTTCAGGAATGCCTATTGTATTGTTGAATAGCAAACAAAAATCAAATTAAAATTTTCAAAATTATAGACATTTATAAAAAATATCTAAATATACAGTAAATTATTATTATTTATATTGAATTAAAGAAAAACCTGAAGCGTCTGGAACTGGTGTAACAGTAGTTGGTTTGTCTGATTCTGATGTTGTCGGCTCATCAGGTAATGTAGTTTTAGAAACAATAGTTGTTTCTTCTGAGGGTTGAGTTAATGGAATATCTGGAACTGTAGTTTCGGGAACAGGAGATGTAGTATCTAATGGTGCAGTTGTTTCAATTGTTGTTATTTGACGATCTACTGCCGCATCTTCTTCTTCTTTTGGTTTTTTTGGAACAATGGTCGTGATTTCGGGAACAGGAGTTTTTTCTTCCTCTGAAACTGTAGTTGTTTCCTCTGACTGTTGTGTAGATAAATCTTCAGAAACTGTAGTATCGAAAACAGTAGTTTCGGGAATAGTAGGTGTTTCATCTGGAGGTGCAGTTGTTTCAGTTGTTATTTGACGATCTACTGCTGCTTCTTCTTCTTCTTTTGGTTTTTTTGGTACAATAGTATCAGTAGTGGGAGTTTCCGAGACAGAAGTTGTTTTATCTGACGGTGCAGTTGATGGTTCTTCAGAAACTTGAGTTGTTTCTTCTTCTGTTACAGTTGTCAGTTCTTCCGATATTGTAGTGTCAGAAACTGTACTTTCGGTAACAGTAGTTTCTGGTACGGGAGTTGTTTCTTCTGATGGTTCAGTTGTATCTTCAGGTGTTTTAATTGTTGTCACTTCACGATCCATATCCGCTTCTTCTTCTTCTTTTGGTTTTTTTGAAACAGTAGTATCAGAAACAGTAGTTTCTTCTGATGGTTGAGTTGTAGACTCTTCAGGAACTGTAGTGTCAGGAACTGTAGTTTCATCTGATGGTTGACTTGTAGACTCTTCAGGAATTGTAGTTTCAGAAACAGTTGTTTCTTCTGATGGTTGAGTTGTTGACTCTTCTGAAACTGTAGTTTCTTCTGTTGTTGTTATCTGACGATCTACTGCTGCTTCTTCTTCTTCTTTTGGTTTCTTTGGAACAGTAGTTTCAGGAACGGGAGTTGTTTCTTCTTGCGAAACAGTTGTTTCATCTGAAGATGCCGTTGTTGGTCCATCAGATTCTGTAATATCGATAGCTGTAGTTTCTGCAACAGTAGTTGTTTCTTCTAAAGCTGCAGTTGAGGTCTCTTCCGGTTCTGTAGTGTCAGTAACTGTACCTTCGGTTGCAGTTTCATCTGATGATGCAGTTGTTGGTTCATCTGTTGTTGTTATTTGACGATCTACTGCTGCTTCTTCTTCTTCTTTTGGTTTTTTTGGAACAGTAGTCTCGAGAACGGGAGTTGTTTCTTCTGATGGTACAGTTGTAGGCTCGTCAGCAACTGTAGTGTCTGGAACTGTAGCTTCAGAAGCAGTTGTTAATTCAACTGTTTCTGTAGTATCAGGAACTGTAGTTTCGGGAACAGTAGACGTTTCTTCTGATTCCGTAGTAGACGAATCTTCAGTTTCAGAAACAAGAGTTGTGTCATCTGATGGTTCAGTTGTATCTTCAGGTGTTTTAATTGTTGTCACTTCACGATCCATATCCGCTTCTTCTTCTTCTTTTGGCTTATTTGAAACAGTAGTTTCGGGAACGGGAGTTGTTTCATCTAACGTTGCAGTTGTTAGCTCATCTGAAACTGTAGTTTCATCTGATGGTTGAGTTGTAGACTCTTCAGGAACTGTAGTTTCAGAAGCTGTAGTTTCTTCTGATGGTTGAGTTGTAGACTCTTCAGGAACTGTAGTTTCAGGAACTGTTGTTTCTTCTGATGGTTGAGCTGTAGACTCTTCAGGAACTGTAGTTTCTTCTGATGGTTGAGTTGTAGACTCTTCAGGAACTGTAGTTTCTTCTGATGGTTGAATTGTAGACTCTACAGGAACTGTAGTGTCAGGAACTGTAGTTTCATCTAATGGTTGAATTGTAGACTCTTCAGGAACTGTAGTGTCAGGAACTGTAGTTTCATCTGTTGTTGTTATCTGACGATCTACTGCTGCTTCTTCTTCTTCTTTTGGTTTCTTTGGAACAGTTGTTGTTTCTTCTGATGGTTGAGTTGTAGACTCTTCAGGAACTGTAGTTTCAGGAACTGTTGTTTCTTCTGATGGTTGAGTTGTAGACTCTTCAGGAACTGTAGTTTCTTCTGATGGTTGAATTGTAGACTCTACAGGAACTGTAGTTTCATCTGATGGTTGAATTGTAGACTCTTCAGGAACTGTAGTGTCAGGAACTGTAGTGTCAGGAACTGTAGTTTCATCTGTTGTTGTTATCTGACGATCTACTGCTGCTTCTTCTTCTTCTTTTGGTTTCTTTGGAACAGTTGTTGTTTCATCTGATGGTTGAGTTGTAGACTCTTCAGGAACTGTAGTTTCAGAAGCTGTTGTTTCTTCTGATGGTTGAGTTGTAGATTCTTCAGGAACTGTAGTTTCTTCTGATGGTTGAGTTGTAGACTCTTCAGGAACTGTAGTGTCGGGAACTGTAGTTTTATCTGATGGTTGAGTTGTAGACTCTTCAGGAACTGTAGTTTCAGAAGCTGTTGTTTCTTCAGATGGTTGAGTTGTCGGCTCGTCTGCAACTGTAGTGTCAGGAACTGTAGTTTCATCTGTTGTTGTTATCTGACGATCTACTGCTGCTTCTTCTTCTTCTTTTGGTTTCTTTGGAACAGTTGTTGTTTCTTCTGATGGTTGAGTTGTAGACTCTTCAGGAACTGTAGTTTCAGAAGCTGTTGTTTCTTCAGATGGTGGAGTTGTAGAATCTTCAGGAACTGTAGTTTCTTCTGATGGTTGAGTTGTAGACTCTTCAGGAACTGTAGTGTCAGGAACTGTAGTTTCTGTAGTTTCATCTGATGGTTGAGTTGTAGACAGGTTGAGTTGTAGACTCTTCAGGAACTGTAGTTTCAGAAGCTGTTGTTTCTTCAGATGGTGGAGTTGTAGACTCTTCAGGAACTGTAGTTTCTTCTGATGGTTGAGTTGTAGACTCTTCAGGAACTGTAGTTTCAGAAGCTGTTGTTTCTTCAGATGGTGGAGTTGTAGACTCTTCAGGAACTGTAGTTTTATCTGATGGTTGAGTTGTAGACTCTTCAGGAACTGTAGTTTCAGAAACAGTTGTTTCTTCTGATGGTCGAGTTGTCGGCTCGTCTGCAACTGTAGTGTCAGGAACTGTAGTTTCATCTGTTGTTGTTATCTGACGATCTACTGCTGCTTCTTCTTCTTCTTTTGGTTTCTTTGGAACAGTTGTTGTTTCTTCTGATGGTTGAGTTGTAGACTCTTCAGGAACTGTAGTTTCAGAAGCTGTTGTTTCTTCAGATGGTGGAGTTGTAGAATCTTCAGGAACTGTAGTTTCTTCTGATGGTTGAGTTGTAGACTCTTCAGGAACTGTAGTGTCAGGAACTGTAGTTTCATCTGATGGTTGAGTTGTAGACTCTTCAGGAACTGTAGTTTCAGAAGCTGTTGTTTCTTCAGATGGTGGAGTTGTAGACTCTTCAGGAACTGTAGTTTCTTCTGATGGTTGAGTTGTAGACTCTTCAAGAACTGTAGTGTCAGGAACTGTAGTTTCATCTGATGGTTGAGTTGTAGACTCTTCAGGAACTGTAGTTTCAGAAGCTGTTGTTTCTTCAGATGGTTGAGTTGTAGACTCTTCAGGAACTGTAGTTTCAGAAGCTGTTGTTTCTTCAGATGGTGGAGTTGTAGACTCTTCAGGAACTGTAGTTTCAGAAGCTGTTGTTTCTTCAGATGGTTGAGTTGTAGACTCTTCAGGAACTGTAGTTTCAGAAGCTGTTGTTTCTTCAGATGGTTGAGTTGTAGACTCTTCAGGAACTGTAGTTTCAGAAGCTGTTGTTTCTTCAGATGGTTGAGTTGTAGACTCTTCAGGAACTGTAGTTTCAGAAGCTGTTGTTTCTTCAGATGGTTGAGTTGTAGACTCTTCAGGAACTGTAGTTTCAGAAGCTGTTGTTTCTTCAGATGGTTGAGTTGTAGACTCTTCAGGAACTGTAGTTTCAGAAGCTGTTGTTTCTTCAGATGGTGGAGTTGTAGACTCTTCAGGAACTGTAGTTTCTTCTGATGGTTGAGTTGTAGACTCTTCAGGAACTGTAGTGTCAGGAACTGTAGTTTCATCTGATGGTTGAGTTGTAGACTCTTCAGGAACTGTAGTTTCAGAAGCTGTTGTTTCTTCAGATGGTTGAGTTGTAGACTTATCAGGAACTGTAGTGTCAGAAGCTGTTGTTTCTTCAGATGGTGGAGTTGTAGACTCTTCAGGAACTGTAGTTTCATCTGATGGTTGAGTTGTAGACTCTTCAGGAACTGTAGTTTCAGAAGCTGTTGTTTCTTCTGATGGTGGAGTTGTAGACTCTTCAGGAACTGTAGTTTCAGAAACAGTTGTTTCTTCTGATGGTCGAGTTGTCGGCTCGTCTGCAACTGTAGTGTCAGGAACTGTAGTTTCATCTGTTGTTGTTATCTGACGATCTACTGCTGCTTCTTCTTCTTCTTTTGGTTTCTTTGGAACAGTTGTTGTTTCTTCTGATGGTTGAGTTGTAGAATCTTCAGGAACTATAGTTTTTGACACTGGAGTTGTTTCTGATGCTGCAGTTGTTGGCTCGTCTGAAATTGTAGTGTCAGGAACTGTAGTTTCATCTGATGGTTGAGTTGTAGACTCTTCAGGAACTGTAGCTTCTTCTGATATATGACTTGTAGATTCTTCAGGAACTGTAGTTTCTTTTGATGGTTGAATTGTAGACTCTTCAGAAACTGGAGTTTCACCTGATGTTGCAGTTGTTGGTTCGTCTGTAACTTTAGTATCAGGAACTGTAGTTTCTTCTGATGTATGAGTTGTAGACTCTTCAGGAATTGTATTTTCATCTGTTGTTGTTATCTGACGATCTACTGCTGCTTCTTCTTCTTCTTTTGGTTTCTTTGGAACAGTTGTTGTTTCTTCTGATGGTTGAGTTGTAGAATCTTCAGGACCTATAGTTTTTGGCACTGGAGTTGTTTCTGATGGTGCAGTTGTTGGCTCGTCTGTAACTGTAGTTTCAGAAACAGTTGTTTCCTCAGATGGTTGAGTTGTAGACTCTTCAGGAACTGTAGTGTCAGGAACTGTAGTTTCATCTGATGGTTGAGTTGTAGACTCTTCAGGAACTGTAGTTTCAGAAGCTGTTGTTTCTTCTGATGGTTGAGTTGTTGGCTTGTCTGCAACTGTAGTGTCAGGAACTGTAGTTTCTTCTGATGTATGACTTGTAGATTCTTCAGGAACTGTAGTTTCTTCTGATGTATGACTTGTAGATTCTTCAGGAACTGTAGTTTCTTCTGATGTATGACTTGTAGATTCTTCAGGAACTGGAGTTTCATCTGATGTTGCAGTTGTTGTCTTGTCTGTAACTGTAGTTTCAGAAACAGTTGTTTCCTCAGATGGTTGAGTTGTAGATTCTTCAGGAACTGTAGTTTCTTCTGATGTATGACTTATAGATTCTTCAGGAATTGTAGTTTCTTCTGATGTATGACTTGTAGATTCTTCAGGAACTGTAGTTTCTTCTGATGTATGACTTGTAGATTCTTCAGGAACTGTAGTTTCTTCTGATGTATGACTTGTAGATTCTTCAGGAACTGTAGTTTCTTCTGATGTATGACTTGTAGATTCTTCAGGAACTGTAGTTTCTTCTGATGTTGCAGTTGTTGTCTCGTCTGTAACTGTAGTTTCAGAAACAGTTGTTTCATCTGATGGTACAGTTGGTGGTTCTTCTGGTACTGTATTTTCTGAAACAGAAGATGTTTTGTCTGATTCTGTTGTCGGCAGTGTTTCGTCTCCATCAAAATTCATCGGTAAAATTGGCGTCTTTTCGGTTTTTATCATTTCTGTTGTACTCATGTCTTGATGAGTGGACATTATAGATGTATCGTAATCTTCTTGAGTGGACGGAAGAACAGTTGTGTCGTAATCAGCGACAGTCGACGGAAGTTCAGACTCATCTGTCGGTTTTATCGACGATGACATTTGTCCCGTTGTTGTCTCAACTTCGTAATCGTCTTCTGTAGTTGAAAGTGATGTCTGAACTATATTTGTTGAACCTTTCGGTGTTGTTCCCAATGATATCATTGTTGACGTCTCGTCTTCATAATCGTCTTCTGTAGTCGAAAGCGATGTCTGAACCATATTTGTTGAACCTTTCGGTGTTGTTCCCAGAGATGTCATTGTTGACGTCTCGTCTTCATAATAATCGTCTTCCGTTGTGCTTATGAGTGATGGCGTCGAAGAAATTTTTACCGATATCTTCGACGAAGAAAATGGTGTCGTTGTGGTCGTCGACCCATTTGAATCAATTGTCGTATCGTCAAAATCGTTTAGCCATTTCTCGAGCTCAGGATTTATGGCCTCAATGCGACCGAAAGCAATCACTTCGGAAAAACGAGAAAATGGTTACAGAAACAGAAACGACAGCAAAAAAACAGAGATAAACACCTGAAGTCACGCATAACAATGCAATTAGTTTATTATATTTCGCCATTTTTTAACCCCATATAAAACCCCCCAAAAAACCCCGATATCTAGCGGTTGGTTTTGGTTTGCTGACAGATAAGGCTTCTAATTGTTGTTGTCTTTTTGTTTGCTGATCTCAAACCGAGCCATTGATCTTCGTATGATTTCATCATCTTCTGCGTCCGTAAGTTTGTGTTCATTGGGAACGGGGGGTTGTTTCTGACTTTTGGACAAACGAAATCTGGCCATTGATCGCGGAACTATCAAATCGACAAAGTCGTCGTCGTTGTTGTTGTTGTTGTTGATGTTATCGAAATATTTTGTCCCCAAATAACGTCTTTGAGGTCTATATATGTCTCGTTCATTGTCAACATTAAGCCTTTCGTGTCGATTGTGTTGATAAGGATTCTAATGTCAGAACAAAATAATTTAAAATCAAAGAAAGAAAAACCAATTTCTTCGACAAATTTCGATAAACAAACCGACAAAAAGTTACTCCAATAACCGTCCGCTTGAATCAAATGCACGACAATCGTCGTAAAGATCAACAAAAGTCTGGCAAAAGCTGTCATTTTGTTTTGTCATTAATTGTTAACATATAAGTCGCGCGCGGCGTTGCAGTCGACAACCGGAAGTCGAATTTGTTAACTATTTTTTCGACTTTTCGTTTCGTTTATTTTTAACAAAAAAATTTACGCTTTTACCGACACCAGAGGTTCAGACTATCCAATAATCGCTTTTGGATTTATTGAGCGCCAAATCTGTCCGATTCCGGGACTTTGGTTTCAGAAAAGTTTTGGCTTTAATAATACGCGCTCTCAAAGAATTGGTAGTATTTGTCATAAACTGTTTGGCATTTTTGGCTAAATTGTGTAATTGCCTGAAAACAGTCCGACGAGTGGTCGTTATCCGCACCGCAATAATTGTCGTTTCGGTTTGACTTTCTGTTACCGACGAATTTAAAAGACTAAAAAAATTCGGGAAATAAGTTGCGAACAATTTTATTGTATTTACAAATCTTTTCCCGTTTTTTTCTTTCGACGTCTTTTGTTAGGCTTTTGTAAATAGGTTCCCATATAAACCGGTCTTCCCGTCAAATTTGGTACTAAATCGTCTGCAAAAACAAATCATTTATGTATTAATAGTTTGTTTTCGTTGAAGACATCAATTGAAACAAACCTTCTGTAGTGGATTCGTGACACTTTTCGTCCATCATTTTGTACACTTTGTCGCAGATCTCGTCCTGCAATTCCCGTTTGCGCCGTTCGGTTGCAGAGGCGTCCGGTTTTAGCGTTGTTGTCGCTTCTGTAGATAAACTAATAAAAACATGAATTGATTTCTAGACAAACCTTCGTCGTCTTCATCGCAAGTCTCCGATTTGTTCTTCAGAGACAAACAATCCATTTGATCTATTAGTTTGGCTTCTCTTTCCAAACTCGCCACTTCCACCTCATCCTCCAACTCTGTTGTTGTCGTCACTTCAGTTGTGGTCTTTTCTCTGTCCATCGCCGCCTCCTCTTCGGTTGAAACAGTTGTCTCTGTAGTTGACTCAGTGGTTGACTCTGTTGTTGTCTCTGTTGTTGTCTCTGTTGTTGTCTCTGTTGTTGTCTCTGTTGTTGTCTCTGTTGTTGTCTCTGTCGTTGTCTCTGTAGTCGACTCAGTAGTTGACTCAGTGGTTAATTCTGTGGTTGTTTTCTCTCTGTCCATTGGCGCCTCCTCTTCAGTTGAAACAGTAGTCTCTGTAGTTGTAATCGTAGATCTTTCTCTCTCCATGGCTGCCGCCTCCTCTTCGGTTGGAAACGTCGTTTCTTCCGTCGTATCGATTGGTGTTTCACTGGTCTTTTCCCTGTCTAATGGCGCCTCTTCTTTGGGTGCAATTGTCGTTTGTTTGTTAAAGCATTCCGGTCTGACTCTACTCATAGCTTCACAAAGAAATTCATTTATTCTCGTATTTTTGTTTTGCTTGCAAAACATTTTGCGCATCCATTCACATGAAGAGCACTTCCGGAATTCGTCTTCAATTTCTAAACACTCTTTTTTCTCAAATTTCTTTGATTCACATTTCAATCGCTCAAACATCTTAGACTTTGATCCACATCTTAGACATTTTATGACTTTCTTTCTTTCACTTTCACAGTCTCTGTTTTTCTCTCCACATCTCCTAATGATTACCACATTCTTCTTGCACTCTGAATCATCCAATTCTCCTTTTGTGCACATTTTTAACGAATCCAAAGCACGATTGCATTCTTCGGTATTCAGAAAACACTTGCGATTTGATTGTGGTTTACAGTCATTGCATTCATTGCAGTCCGACAAACGCGACTCAAAATACTGGCATTTGAAACACGTCTTCATTTGTTTCTTCACTTCCTGACACTTGGATATCGAGCAATCAGTTGGAACAGTTGGTTTGAGTGTACACAACTCTGGATCTTCAGCTTTACACTCTTCTCTCTGTTTCTTTATATCTTTAATTTGTTGCATTCGTTTGAGAAACCATTTAGACGCCATCGGATTTACTGGAAATACAGGTTTTTCAGTGTCCATTGAATTCTTTGGATCAAATGGACCCATATCTTCATTAATAGTATCAATAGAACTGTCACTTTTTACCGAATCTATCCAACTGTTTTTTGGGTCTGGTTTGTGATCCTGATGGTTATCTATTGAATCTATTATGTGATCAATTGGTTCCAATGCTTCTTTTGGATCAACTGAACCACTCGGATATATTTTTGATTTTTCATTGCTATTTAGATGATCACACGTTGCTAAATGATCAACTGAATCCATGTCATCATTTTGTCTAATATGATCTTTAAGATCTATCTGATCCATTTGATGTTTTTTCAACTCTTCATTGTGATCCTGATGACTGATCGGAACAAAGTGATCCATTGAATCCATTGTATTTTCTGAACTCAACGGATCCACATCATCGATATGAACAATAGGTTCAACTGTTTCTTTCGGATATATTTTTGACTCTTCGTTGAAATGACTAACTGAATTCATGTCATCCATATGTCTAATATGATCTTTAACTTCTATCTGATCCATTGAATCCAATGGATTATCAGAAACCAATGGATCCACATCATCTATTGGATCAATTGGACCAAATGATTCTTTTAGTTTATTTGAATCTTTAGAATTAATTGTTGGTTTTTTTCTATGATAATAATGATCAGAATTCTGTGGTCTTAACGGATAGACATCATCTAAATGATCATTGGGAACATCCAGATGTCTTTCCACATCAATTGATTCTATTGGATCTGTTGGTAATTCTTCATTAGAATATCGATGATCATTACTTTTGTGTCCATTATTCGTCGGTAGGAAATGATAGTCATTTTTATTTTTAAAACATGAATTCGGGTTTTCGTCGGCAAAGTTATTGTCAAATGTCTGCAAAAGACTACAAAAAGCCAAATTCAACACAACATATGATAAAATAGTCATTTTCTTTTAATACTCGATCTAATGGGGGAATTGTATAAAGGAATCGACATAGAGTTAGGGTAGAAATTGAAGTTAAGTTTGAATGTAACATATATTTCAGGTTTAGTTAATTAACAAAAAAATATTTCCAAAATTTTATCAAAAATAAATAAATCATATTTCTGTCAATTTATTTAAAATTTAATTTATTTAGTTAATGCTATTTCGTTAGATTAAAATATCAATTTAAAAAATAATTTTAGTGAATAAATTTCAATTAAGTTTATAACTGTGTTTTTTTGCCGTAAAAATCACTGTTTTTTACTCTACTGGAAAACACTGTTTGTTAACAGATTTGCTACTATTTACTAATATTTCATTACTAAACCATTATTTATAATATTATGTTTTATTAGGTTATTTAATACATTTTTTATTAATTAATAGGTTTTACAATTTTTACTACATTTTAATAAAACATTAATGAATTAAAATAACATTTTTACAATAAAAAACAAAGTTTGTTAATTCAAGTAATTGAGAGAAAATTTATTTACTAGAATTTTAATTATTAATTAATTACTTAATTATTACTTAAACTTTAGATTAAATAATAAAACTACTCTTAGTTCGTCTTATTTTAAACAAATTCATTGATTTTTATTAATAAAAAGTTCTAAAATCTCGTTTTCATAATATATTTTTCTAAAACAATAAATACATTTTTAAAAAATAAATATTATAAAACAAAAACAACAAAATTAAAAAATATCTAAAAATGTAAATTATTCTGTTATTCTTGAATTTTATAATTAAATAGTTGTAATAAAGTTTAACTATGGTTTTACACAAAAAAACTCTATTTATAAATGTCTATATAACCGATTAATTGTCAAATATTTAAAAATTATTAAAAAAAATATTGCACACATATTTTGCATTTATTTTATTAAATCAGTTTCAATTAATAAATATTTTAGCGAATAAATTGCATAATTTAGTTATTATTGAATTAATTTTGTCGTAAAAATTACTGTTTGTTAACAGATTTGCTTTTGCTATTTGTTTTTAAAATTATTAGTTAAAATATATATATATATATATATATATATTACAAGTAAACATTATTTTTTACTGTATATTTAATATATTATCAATTATATTAATTACTGTTTTTTCATTTTTTTTAATTAATTGAACCATTAATTGAATCACTTTTACTACAAAATACATGGTTTCTCATTCAAACACTAGAGGGATGATAACCAATATTTAAGATTCAATTAATTACTTAATAATTAAAAACTTTAGAATAAATAAAAATAAACTTTTTTTCTTATCTTTTTATATACAAAAAAATTCATTGTTTTTAATAATAATAAACAAATAAAATCTATGTTTTCATAAAATATCGTTAAACTAAAAACATAAATAACAGAATATGTATAATAATAATGAAAAATAAATGATATGTTTTTTAAATGTAAAAATTGGACGAAAATTCATAGAAAAACTGAGACAAAGAGTTTGTGAATAAAAAAGAATTATTTTTATTGATCGGAAAAATCTTTGGAATTTTCGTCGTCCGAGACGTGAAAACGCATGAATCAAAACGCGTGTTAAACGCGCGTAAAACCCGAATCTTTGTCGTCATTGGCGGTGTCAATGTCAAAGTGTCGGCCGCTGTCATCGTCGTCGACCAAGTTTTCCGCGTCATCGAGAATACGGCGCGAAAGTCGAATAGAGAGCGCAAACACTGCGGCCGCCACTAGACTCAGACCAAGCGATTTGGCCGACTGTTGCCACGGAACGGCCGTCTCTTCCGTGATCGCCGATGCGGGAGAAGTGGCGCCGGAAACCAGTTCCCAAATAGTACCACAAAGGGCAACACATGTGACAAACAAAAAGATAATTTCTGTCGTCACGTAAAAGTGCAGCTGACACGCACCCGACGGAGAGCGGGCCGCACCCACGGCTCCCACCAACGACACCACCACCACTGCCGCACACATGGCTACCACTGCAACTGACTCGCCATCCATTCCGCGCAACTGTTCAGCCAAACGATCGGCCGAAGGGGCGGACAATACATGAAGAGCAGTTGTGTGACGCCAGACGACAATTGCGGCCGCGACCACTGCGGTGGACAACTGTAGCGCCAAAAGCGCCACTCGAATGACCAACAACTTCATGGCCGACACGGACTCGTCGGAGGAAACAATGCGAGCGGAGAACACTTCATTTCGCGGCCAAAGAGTCGACTTCTTCGGCCACAGAAAGGGACGATTGAGAAGACTTGGGACACGTTTGACAGTCGGGTGACGGGTTGTCGACGGCTGGACTCAGTTTGTAGTGACTTCGGGTCTGAAATCGTGATTTTGTCGGAAATAAACATCAATTGAATGAATGAATGAATGTTTCAGTGAATGACTCACTCCTTCAGTGCGTCCTTTGAGTGAATGACTCATTCAGTCTATTGTTGCCAAACAAAGCACTCAATAAAAACATTATACAAACTATACATAAATGACGTCCAAATGGGTTGGATTCACATCTATAGGGATGGGGACAGCAATGGGGGGGAAATGTATGGGAGAGAGACTTAATGTAATGACGGCTACAATGACTACTCGATTACATAATAATTGAAAAACAAATGCAAAACCAATTAATTATTGAAATAAAAGAGAAATAAAACGACTATTAGTTTAGGATTTGATTTGAATTAGTGGTCAATGAATCGGAAATCACTTTAAATGCAAATCTCAATGCATTTCAATCAAAAAACATTTCTCCCAAAAGACTACTTCTTTTTCCTCTTTGTTATTCCCAAAGGAAAGACCAATCGATTTACATAATTAGACAATCAGTTAGTTATTTCTGAAATGACTGATCTCTCTCTTTCAGTCTCTGGAGATCTCAGAAAAAAAACATTTATTTTTAACCCAAACCCCAAAACTTTTTCTTCGTAGTCATTGTCGTTGTCGTCGAAGAGTTAGAAGTTTTCAATGTTGAGACTAATGACGAAATGGTCGTCTTTGTCGGTTCCGTTGATGATGAAGAAGAAGAAGTAGTAGATGTTGTTGTCATCGTTCCGTTGTTGGGATGTCTTCTGTTGAATATTTGAGTCCATTTTTTATTACTATCCAACCATTTAGTCATAAATGATAATTTCAGTATTGAATTAGTATTAGGAGTAGTAGTGGTAACAGTTGTGGTCAATGAATTGGCGTCGGCGTAGGCATTGGTATTTGATTCGTCGAAAATTGAATCGAAATCACTTTTGAGTAGTTTATCATCTTTTCCGTCGTCATTAGCTATGGCTCTGAAATTGCCAGAGTTTTCCTCTGGAAGTCCGTTTGAGTGACGCTTTATCTTTCGGTTCAGACGATAGCCGTTTCCGGAGTTTTCATTTGGATTTCGAGTGTCAACAGAAAAGAAACTAAAAACAAAAAGTGGATCAAATAAAATCATTTTGGATTCAATATCAATAACAAACCTGAAGACATATAGTACGAGAAGAATAACTGCTTTTTGAATCATTTCACAGATGTTTTTCGACGCCTTTGAGTTTTCTTTCCTCTCAATCGAGTGACTCATGCAATGTCCGGAACTCTTCTTTTAGTCTCTCAGAAGGACTTCCGCTCTGCGGAAGACTTTTAACGACTCGTCATTTATATCTGAGTTCCGATTCGTTGATGTCTTCATTTGGAAGTCAATTGAAAAGTTGTTTGAAAACAGAGTTTTAAATAATAAATGCAAACATTTCTCTCGTTTTGAATGTTCTCATGAAGTCTTCGGAAGTGTTGTCACAGTTGTTATCCATTGTATTGAACTGGTCTTCAAATGGTCTGCACGTGTCTCTAGTGTTCAATGATTTGTGACGAAACAAAGTTATCAAAAGTCTATTTTTCTTTCATTAATTATCATTTTTAATGTAAAACTTTTATTTAGTTATATTTTCAGATAATATTAAAAACATTACTAAAACTTTTGCAAAGGTTTAGAAAAAATTCAGTGAAAAATATATTGAATGTAATGTTTTATTGATATCAGAGTATATAAGAACTAGTTGTTAGATCTCCACGTAATAAAATGTGTATCAATAGTTAACACGTGCAACAATACTTACGCGCTTAAAGTTTATTATAAAAAGTATATTTTATTTAATTATTATTTATTTAATAAATTATATTATTAATAATCGCGCGACACATTAAAAGTAATTGTTTGTGTGACAGAAAATGGCACAAACATTGAACAAATTATATAGTAGTATAAATAAACTTTTTAATAATGTATTTAAAAAATATTGAATTTAATAAATTATTTAGTTTTTTAGTCATTATTTATTAGATTATTTGTTTTATTATTATTAAAAAAATAACTTACTATTAAAAATGAATAATTGATAAAAATATTATTTATATAATAAAAAGTTAGTATTATTTGATAGTATTTAAATGGAAATCATTGTGACTTGCATTTTACTATAAATTAAACTGTATTTTATTTAATCATTATGATTTAAAAAAATACTGTATTGAATAATTGTGTTAAACAAAAATAATTGTGTTAAAAGTATACTTTAAATGTCTATTACATTGATTTGATAGTGAAGCCTATTATCTCGACATAACTTCAGTCAGATAAGTAATTTTTATAATGTTATTAAACGATAAACAAATTGATATGATTTTATCACCAGTGATTGATATGATTGTATTTAATATTATTTTATACAAATTTAAAGTTTTCTGTAAATAAAGACAATATTTGTTTTATATTCAATTAGATAAAAACATTAATTACTTTTGATATGAGAAACTCAAAGAATTAAACAAAAATGATTTTATTTGTTATTAATAAATATTTTATAAATAAAATTACTAAACTTTAAAATTATCAATTTAGCAAATTTCCAGTTATTAGAAGTATTATATAATTTAGATATTATATATTAATAGGCAATCATTTTAAAAATAACAATTGTATTTTGTATTATTATAAGAGTAAATCCTATAATAAGCGCCCTATAGGCTAATTTATTTATTTGGTTTACTTTTGCAAAGTTTCAACAGTCAGTTAAGTGTAATATAAAAGTTTTGACAAAAAGTCATTTTAAATTTTTAATTATTATCATCAAACAAATGGCATCTCAAGAGAATTACGTGATTATTGATACCGACTGCGGAGTGGACGACGCGGTAGCGCTGATGTTAGCTCTTGACTGTCATCGCAAAGGTTTGATCCGCATTTTGGCCATAACTTGTGTCTACGGGAATACAGATGTCTGTCAAGTGGTTCGCAATGTTTTTCTCACTTTAAGACTCTTCGGATTAGAGAAAACAATTCGTGTACTCAAAGGATGCGCTTTTCCGTTACGCGAGAAAATCGGTTTCGAAGACGGCTTTATGGGAATCGACGGTTTGGGAAATTCTGTTCACCGAATGCCCGAAATCGACTGTCAAACCGAAGAAGAACACGCGGCTCAGGCCATCGTATCTCTTGTGCAACAATTCCCCAAACAGATCCAACTGTTGTCTTTGGGACCGCTAACCAACTTAGCATTGGCTCAGCATTTATATCCGTCGGTTTTGAATGAGTTTCGCGAAATCATAGCAATGGGCGGAATGATAGAAATGTTAGGAAATGTTGGACCGACCACTGAATTCAACTTCTTTAATGATCCCGAAGCCGTTCATATGGTGCTCACCAACAGCACGTGTCCGATGACGATCGTGCCGTGGGATACGTGTTTGAAGACTCGCATGTTATGGGTTAGTGAATATCAGACATCAAATATATGAGAGAAATTCAATAATTAATTAACAAAATTGACATTTTTAGAAACATTTCGACGAAATCGTCGAAAAAAATACTGAAAAATCAAAATTTTTAGAAAATATTTATCAAAGTATTTATGAACACAAAGTTTACGGTAAAAACACTTTGTTTTTTAATAATTTTGAAAATGATTTTTATATATTTCTGTTAAACTATAGGCCGAAATGTCAGTCCTGGAGTCGTTTTGTGTGACATTATTGTAGTGTTTGTCGCAGTTTTCTCGAAAATAATCAAATTGACTGATGAATACCCGGTGGCCATTGAATTGGCCGGACATTTGACGAGAGGACAACTTATTATCGATAGGACTGGAAGAGCGGATAGAAAGAAGTTTAAAAATGACAGAATGGCTCGTTTTGTCACTGAGTTGGACATCGAGGAAGCAGTTAAAGTGCTTAAGAAGGCTTTGGATTAAGTTTTAAATACATTTTGTTTAGTATAGATTTTAAGTACTATTACTATCAATAGATATTATTTTTTATATAATATATGACTTGATTTAATCTATTAATATTTTTTTATAAATCTAAAATATTTTAATAAATAAATTTAATCTTAAAAAATCATTTACCGGTATATAGAATTTTATTAAGTAAAAAATCTAATTACTATAATATAAATGTTTAATTTTGTAATTTTTAATTATTAAATAAATCATTAATTTAAAAAATAAATCACATAGTATAAAAGTAATTTATTAAATAAAACAATTACAGACAAAAATATTGTTATTTAATTAATTTAATGAATTGTTGATATCAGATCATATAATTATTTTTTTTTAAAAGAGTCAAATGATTTTTGTTATTGTATTACATTTGATAGTAAATAAAACTTTTTAAATAATTATATTTATTCAGTTTTATTTACTCTTTACTAACAATGTTTTATATATTAAACATTTGAATTAAAATAATATATCAATTATTTAAAATCAAATCAGTTTAAAAAATGAATCGTTTTGTAATAATTTCAGTTTTACTTATAATAACATATTTAGCATTATTTGAAACGACTAATGCAAAAGGTATATAAAAATTTAGTTATTTATTATTATAATTATTATTATCTTTTATTATTTGTATTTTTTTGGTTTTCATTATCAAAGAAATTGTTTCAAACACTAAATCGATTGATAAGAAAAGTGTCGATGAATTGGTGAGAAATAAGCGCCAAAATGGCGGCAATGGAACCAAAAGTCATGAGGAAGAAGAAGATGAAGAAGAAGAGACAACAACAACAAAAAGCTCTAAAAAGAAGAAGAAGAAGAGTTCTGGTGGCGGACACACTAATAATGTTCAATTGAGTGTCAAAATTGATAACAACTAATGTATTTTCAATACATTTTTGTTAATTATAATTATATGCAAATTGTTTTCAATAATTTGATAATTTTATTTATAAAAAAAATAATACTAATTATTTGTAATAAATAAATATTAAGAATTAAATTTAAAAAATATAAAATAAAGCAATTATTTATTTAGTATCAAAAATCAAGTTATAATAATAATATTAATTATAACAAATTATAAATATATACCCAAGTTACTAATTATGTAATATTTATTAAAATTATCAATTATATATTTACAATAAAATATTTTTAAAATTATTGGTTAAATATAGTCCTAAATAAATTTTTTTTAAAAATATGTATTAAATAATAAAATGATAACTGAATAAATTAAAGTAACAAATATGTTGTAACAAAGGCTTTAAAAAATTAATTACAAATTAAATATTTATTCAGATTTGTATTGAATTATGAAATTAAATAGAAATTTGAAACTAAATATCATTGTTTCAAAAGAGATATTAATTATCACAAGAAATAATGACTTTTTGTTTCCTATTATTTTTATTCAGTATTTGTCTGATTTGTTGCATAAATCAAAGCAATGGTAAATAATTTCGGGGAAAAAACAAATCAATGAATCATTAAATTACAATATTTTGCTTTTAGTTTTAGGATCTGTTTTGCGGTCAGAAAGCAGCGCAACGTTGGAAACAAATAAAGATAATGTCAAAGACAGGGAACTAATACGCGATAAAAGACGAGTCAGAGATTGTCATTGCGGTAAAAATGATGGCAATTATGGATCTCAAGACACTAATGAACACGAAGAGGTACAGACTCATCAACACGTGCACACACACGAGCACATCCATCATCACCATCACTATGGAGGTCGAAGAAACAGAGGCGGAAGTAGAAGTGGGGGAAAAGGTGGCGATGATTACGATTACGACGATTATGATTACGAAGACAACGGCGGAGAAACAAAAAGTTCAAAGAGAAGGAAATCAGGAAAACGGAAATCTGTGAACAAAAGAGGCAGAAATGGTAGAAGAAGTTCAACAAAATCGGGAAGAATTCGCAATCGAGAGGAAACAGAAGAGACCGATCAAAGTAGTGGTAGTAGTGGTGGCAGTGATCACCAAAACGACAACAATAACAGTAATAATAATAATCAAAATAATGATAACAATAGTGATGTCAGTGATGGAAAGGGAGGTCGAGGAGGACATAACAATAAGGTTACCGTTAATGTCAAGATTGAAAACCATTAATATTACAGACAGTTTGAGGAAAATTATAAATAAAAAGTTATTAATTAAATAAATATTTAGAAAAAATATTATTTGTTTTATATTTATTAATATTAATAATTTGATGAAAAACTTATGTATTTAAGATATTAATTAAATTATAATATTTAAAGTACAGTAGATTTTAACATTCAAATAGATTTATAGTATTAATTAGTTATTAATTTAATTTAATTAAAAAAAAGTTTAATTACTGTATTATTAATATTAATAACTATTATATGGAGTCAATGTTGCCATCTATTGACCAAACAATACAAACCATATAAATAACTGTAAAAATTTTAATACTTTATTAATTAATTGAATTATTGATTATTTATTTATTTAATGAACACTATATTGCCATCTATTGGCCAAACATTTCATATATTGTTTTTATCAATAGATGTCACTATAGTATCGGTTAATAAACAAAAAATATTTTATAAATAAATATAAAAACAAAAAGTTTTGAGAAAAACAAAGACTTTGAAAGATATTCACAAAAAAATGAAGACATTGTCCGATAAAACCAAACTCGTTGTCGATGTCGACGATTACCGACGTATTGTCCTCAATGATCGGCCGTCGGCTGCCATACGATTGACAGATGTATTGATTTATATGAGAGGTGTTTGGCTAACGATGACAACTCTAAACCTATTCATTAATGTCTATGTCTTGATGTCTTTGGATCGCTTCCTTATGACCTACGCGTTGGTCACAATGATTGTCAGCTTTGAAGGACAGATTGCAGCCATTGTTGGCCAGTTTGGTATCGGTTATTCCCGATTATTGGCCATTATCTATGCCATAAGCGCGGCCTCGCTTTTGGTCGCATCGCTAGTTTGGGGACCCGTCGGCGCCAATCATTTGATGACACTTTCGTTGGCCATTACTCTGGTCTCAGGTCTTATCGGCGGCTTTATTGCTGTCAAACAGTAGCCGATATGTCTTAACAATTGTATCATTGAATTATTGACTTTAAAATAGTGTTATTATATATGATATTATTTTAGCATAAAAATCATGATTTAGTCAAATGTTATGACAATTGAGTTATAATTTATAAAAATTTTTTATATGACTATAAAAATTACTTTAAAAAAATTATAAACATTTATTAGACAGAAAAAAATCTGATATTTTTGTGATATTTTTATTGTATAATTAATTGATAAATAAGTTGTTATTTTTAGACACAATGTTGTGTTTTAAAATTTAACCAAAAAATATCTATTTTTAAAAATCAAAACCACTTTTGTTTTGGATATAATTTTGTTGAGACGTTTGAAAGTTTTTTAAAATAATAGTTGAGTTTATTAGTGAATATTTATATTAAAACATACCTTTATTTAATTGATTTTTAATTAGACTTATTTTTAAAAAATGAGTTTATTATTGAGATTAATTGTAATTATATTAATCATAAACTGTTTTATTGAATTTCGCATCAAATGTCAAGGTTTGTACAATTTTTTTGAATGATTTTCATAATTCACATATAATTTAATTAATTTTATCCTTAAACTAGACTATAATTCAGATGAAGAAGAGTTTGATGACAATATATCCGATGATATTTCGACGACAATTACACCAATTAATGGCATAACTAATGTTACAATTAATGAATTATTATTGCAAACAGAAACTGAATTTTCAAATTGATAATTAATTTTAATTACCGATAATTTGAATCAATTTTTTAATAAATATAATATATTATAATAAATAAATAAATAACAAAATAATTGTAATTTTTATAAAACTTATTTGAACAATTGGTGTTAAAAAAACATTTATTATGAAATAAAAAGTAAATAAAGTTTTAATAATAAGTGAATTGTGATCTAAAATTTATTTTACGATACTATAAAAATATAACAAATGTCAATAAAATAAACAAATAATTTAAAGTGAAATCTGATTTGATTATTGATATTTTAGATTTATAACTTTATTTTAATGTTATAAATATATTGTACAATAGATGTAATGTAATTTTCAAGATATAATAAATTAGTTACACGTAATAATTATGTATTTAATTTTAATTTTCTATTTATTATTTACATTATTTTATTCCAATATAATATCAAATAAAGGTATATTTGTAGCTAATATTAAAAATAAAATGCATTTAATTAATTAATTAACGTTTTTTAGATGAATTAAAAAATTTTCCGGTAATTGGTAATGTAATTAACAGAAAATTAGACACCGATTCGGCAAATCATTTAAGATATAAAAGAGATAACAATAATGTCAATGAAGTTCACGTTCACATCCATATCGATAATGGAGACAAAAAGGATAAGAAAAATAAACAGAAAAAGAAATTTAAGAAAAGACGATCAACGACAACAACAATGGATACTATTACTGAAGCACCTGGAGGTGAAACGACAGTAAATTATGTCAATACTGATTCCGGATCTGTTACTACAAGCCATACAATTACGACAACTTTAGAAGCGACAGGTGATGAGTCAATGACACCAACAAACTCCGGTCCGAAAGAAAATCAATTGATAACTCTGTCCACTGAAAGCCGAGTTGATATCACTGAAGAACCAATTGATGTCAGAGAAGAAGTTACCAATAAATCCAATGAAATGGATGTTCAATATAATGATAGCCGTCGTAAACCTAATGAAAAACATGTGGTTAACAGTAATTGAGTTTTTTTTTGGAATAATTTCAAACTTTTTTAACTTTAATTTTCAAACTAAATCTTATAAATCCTAATAAACAATAACTGAAGTTTAATTTATTATAAAAAGTATTCAATTTTTTTATAAATAATTTATTCAATATTAGAAAAGTTTATATGAAACGTATCAAATGAAAAAAAACTTATGCTTATAAAAACCCAACTGAAATAAATATTATGATTAAATCAAATTATATTTAATAATTAAATAATTAATGTTTAAATACTGTCTCAACATTATATGATATACAGTATAAGTTTTATCTGTATTTGTTAATAAAATAACAATAAAAACACACACAAAAAAAAGTAAGACATAGTTAAAATAATAAAAGTGGAAAATACACACATAATTCGATAAACTTAAGTAATATTAAAAAAAATATTTATAAAATTAATCTTAAACAGTAACAATAATAAAATTTTATAATAATAAAATTAATAAAATTTTGTGATTTCTTTAATTCTTTAATTAAAGAAATATATTTTTATACTTTGAAAAATGGATACAATTAAATCAAATTTTAGTGCAAATGATTTTAACGATAAAGTAATGCTAATTACAGGTAATAAAAATAATTAGATTAAAAAAATCAGTATTTTTGAAACAGTAAATCTTGAAATCTAGGCTCGAGTTCGGGAATGGGCGCCGGAGCTGCCATTTATTTCGCAAAATTGGGAGCAAATGTTGTGGTCACCGGACGCGACGCCACTAAAGTCAATTCAGTGGCAAAGGAGTGCCGACAACACACCGATAAACAAATTCTCGAAGTATTAGTTGATCTCCAGAACGACAGTGAGGTTCGGCATTTGGTTGATAAAACAATTGCCTTTTTCGGCAAAATCCATATTCTGGTCAACTGCGCGGGAATTGTAGATCAGGGAAACATTAGAGCCGATCAAAAATACATGCAATCGTTTGATCGTATAATTAACACAAACTTAAGGCCAGTCGTATTCTTGACATCACTAGTGGTCCCGTTTCTCGAACAGACCAAAGGCTGTATTGTCAATGTTTCGAGTATTTCATCACTTGTTCCGGTATTTATTCAATAATTTATTTAATACATTAATAACGGAAAATAATAACAAATTTAATTACAGAGAAGGACTTGGAGTTCGTACGGGATGTCGAAATGTGGTATCGATATGTTGACCAAATGTCTGGCCATGGAGTTGGGACCGAAGGGTATTCGTGTCAATTCTATTCTGTATGTATTTTGTGTCTAATTGTTTTTATAGTCAGCTAATTATTGTCCAATTCATATACTGTCAGTCCTAGTATTGTATTGACACCAATGATCAATACTATTAAAGACATGGCTGTTAGTGAGGAAGACATAATAATGTTTTGCAGAAAGACTTATCCATTGCAAAGACCCGGTGTAGTGGATGATGTAACCAAAGCCATCGAGTTCTTGGCCTCAAACAGATCGGCATTTATTACTGGAAGTCTTATACCTCTCGACGGCGGATCTATTATCAGCAAAAAATCCCGATTGTGATAAAAACAAACAGTTTTGTCAATTAGTAACTTTGAAAAAAGTCAAAATTAAAATTATATATATATTTCACAATACTATAATTAGTGGAAAAACAGTATATGTTTGCAATTAAGGAAATATTTTATTTTTAAAAAATAATGGTTTTTTGTTTTACATAAATATTTTGTCTTCTAATAAATGATATTTTGTCGCATAAATTGATGATAACTTTCTTGAAAAACATTTTATTTACTAACAACTCATATAATCATATACTCATTATATTATATTATATTATATTATAATATAATTGTAAAATTAAATTTTAATTATCAAAAATGATTAAAAGTTCGCTTAAAGATAGAAAACTAGTTTATGAAGTCGACCCAAAAGTAGCTCTAATTACAGGTCAGTTGTAATTTTTAAAAATTAAAAAATTTACGGTAAAATCTATACTTAGGATCAACTTCGGGTTGCGGACAAAAATTGGCATTATATTTGTCAAAGATTGGACTGAAATTAGTGATCACCGGCAGAGATGAAGATCGGATCAAGAGTGTAGCGCAACAATGTAGACAATTATCTAACACTACAGTACTAGAAGTTAAAGCGGATCTATTGGACGATAATCAAGTGAGACAATTGTTGGACACAACAATAGATCAAATGGGAAGATTGGATATTTTGATACATTGCGCACAAATATCTTTGCCGTTGTCCATCACCGATACGGATGTGATGCAGAAATTTGATACCGTTTTTCGTCTGAACGTCAGATCAGCAGTTTTGCTGACATCAATGGCATTGCCGTACATTCAAGCCATCAGTGGTGGCATTATTACACTGACCTCTGATTCTGGATTCAGACCGGTTATTACGATAATTTATTTCACTAGTTTCTAATAGTATTATAAATAATGTGATATTTTTTTAATCAAAGTATGACCAGGAGTTTGCATTTTGTATTACCGAATCGGCGGTCAATTACTTTACCAAATGTTTGGCACTCGAGACCAAAGGCAAAGGCGTTAGTGTATTGACCCTCAAGTTTGTCATCTTTTAATTATTAACTAATGAGATAATATCTAATGATAATCTTAATATTGCTATCACTTGCTATCATAGCTCAGATCTGGTTAATCGCAAAGATTTTGATCTGAATCCGTGGTTGAGTACAACTCTGGTTTCTCGGCTATAATATAGTGGTAACTGAAGAGAACATTTCAAATGTGCTTTTGATAAGACAACAAATGCTAATCAATTTAAACTGTTTTATTTCAATCAATAAAAAAAATATTTTTGTTTTGTTTTTGTTTTAAAGTTTGTCACAAAATTATTTACCACTAAATAGATAAGCATTTCAATAAACATAACCTTAACCTTAACCTAGAAACTGATCCCCGAAAACATTAGATGAGATCAAAACTGGTGATAGTTTGAGGCCCAGACCTAATGACTCCAACTCTAGATATGATTGCAATACATGTCTAACATTAGACACCAATACATGACTCCAACGCCTTTAAAGCGCAACGTTTTTATTGAACACAACTATTTTGAACAAACAATTTGACGGACTTTTGACGAAACAATGACCGAAAATCTGGACAAACAATGCAACGAATATTATGCGGAAAAAATTATCGACAAACAGGTTATCAATGGCCGACCAATTTATTTGGTCAAATGGTGTGACTTTTCTGACGACTACAACACATGGGAACCGATTGAAAATCTTAAAGACGAATGCTATCATTTGATTAATCATTTCAATAATAAAAGTGATAACAATAGCCAAGACATCGCCGAAACATTAAAAGTTCAAAACCTAACTATTAATGACAAAAGAGATGACAGCGGATTCGTTTCGGATGTCAACTCTTCGGCAACTATTAGGCCGTCTGTCAATACAAGACCTGTTATTCGACGCGAATGGCCGTCACAGTGGACTATCAAAAGGATCCGACGGGCGGCCAAAGGCAAGAACAACAACAAGATATACCATTTTGTTGAGTGGATGGAAACCCGTGAAGTTTCGGTGATGTCCTCTGAGCTGACCAATCATCACTGTCCACAACAAGTGATCCAATTCTATGAAATACGGTCTGTTTGGAAGTGTTGATGTCTTCATTTGTTACCATTTTAAAAAAAAAATTTAACAACCAATTCATTGTAATTGTTTTTTTAAAATCATTATTTAACCCATAATTTTAATTTTTAAACGTTTTTTATTAATCATCTAAATTATAATAATAATAATGACTTGAATATCATATTAGAAAAATTATAATTATTATTATTTTTTTAAGTTTAATTATTATTAATAAATAATTATTAATTAGATATTTAATTTGCAGATTTAAAAAGTAATTTTAATCATGTTTTTATAATTTACTATTAAACAATAGTTATTGTTGATTATTATTATCATATTTTATTTTATATCATTTTACGGATTTTTTTATATCATATTTGTTATTACACTAATGTAATGAAAATTGTTTCTCTGAATAAATATCAAAATATATGTATAATGTTTCATATAATAGGATTTCGTTAATGAACTTCAATATTACTGTTTAAATTGCATTTCAAGTACAGTATACTTATTTGTTTCAAAGTTTTATTTTTAATTTTAGTCATTAATTGATAGCTTCTATATTTGAACACAAGTAATAAATAATAATAATAATAACAATAGTTTTAAATTGCATAACAAAAACAATTTACAATTAATGATAATTACTAATAAGTGATGACACGTTTATTTAATTAACAACAGATTTTTGTTAAAAATAAAAAATTTATTTTATTATAAGACAACTTATTTATTACATTGCAAAACATTATTAAGTAAACTTTAAAGCATTTTGTTACACTTTTTAAAAAATTAAATTATTTACAATTATCATTTGAAAAATAATTAAATTTATAAAATGGCTTCAATAAGCATCTCATTAATGGTAATTTTGATATCTATTAATTTATTATTATTATTCAATTTATTGCTAATTGAATGTAAAGTATTGCCACTTCACAGAATAAGAAACAGTATGTATATAAAAATTTGAAAAAAATATTAATTAAAATAATTATTTAAAATAAAAATAAATTTCTAGATGACTATAACAATGGTTATCTCAATTATGCTCCGATGAGACAACAACAACAACAACAACAATATAACAATAGGGGCCGTTGGTTTCGGACTAATAACAACTATGGCAACAATAATCTCGGTTATAATCAACGGTACAGATCCCCCGGTTATGATAACAATGGTTATAATAATCAAAATGGTTATGATAATAGTGGTTACGATAATCAGGGACAACAACAGATTAAGGTCACCGTCAATGTCCAGAGAAACATCGATGGATCAGTTGATGGATCCAGAGAGGGGGCCGCATTCAAAGGCCCTGAAAATTAATGTTATACTTTATTTTTGTTATTAACTATGATTTATTTGTATTAAGATTTTAAACATCTTAATAATATGTATATCATTTATGATATAAAAATTATGATAAATATTTATAAACTCTCTCTCTCTCTCTTTTTGTACGCAATTAATTAAATAACTAATTAAATTAAAAAAATAATGTTTAAATTAATGATTGACATATAAATAAAATATTAAAGTGAGATTTAGTTGAAATCAAGTACAGTTTAGTAAATTATCTATAGCTAAACTTTTATTTTAGACACTTAAATACATTTAACAGATTAAAATTTATATAAAATGTATTGAATATTATAGTATTTAATAATAACATAATTATAATTTATTTTAATTAGATATTATTGTCCGTTTGTATTATTTAAAGTATAAAATTTTTAAATAATTAGTTTTATAAAAAAAACAACAAATAAGCTCAAATATCAATGACCTGTACATCACACGGTTTATTAGTATTTAAATTGATATTTTAAATATTATTATATTATTAGTAATGAGATAATGTCAATGAATTTTTTGTTGAACAAAATAATCGTATAAAATGTGAGATTATTAAACTTTTTTAGTATAAATAAACATGAATTTGAAAAATATTAAAATTATTAGTTATTTATACTATATATGTAATAAATTGATACATTGATACATTATAATTTGTGATATTTGAGTTTTTATATTAAATATTTAATTAAAATATTCTAATAATTTATAATAATGAAATTGTTTATAATTTTAATATTTATTACTAGTTTTACTATTGAATGTAAAGTGAATTATAAAAATGAACCGGAATATGAATTAATAGGTAATTTATTTTGATTAATTTCAATAATATTATTTTCATAATTATAAATTAAATAAAAAGATAGGAAAAAGTTAGAAAATAACAAATCAAAAAGACAACCAATACGTCGACAACCACCACCTCATGAGAGAATGGATCCCACATATCAACCGAACTATAGTTATGATAACAGAGGACATAGACCTGATCGCACACCTCATATGAGACCAGATTTTGATCATAGATTTGATTACAGACCACATTCGGTACCCGATGGCCAGTCACCACATGAAGTACATACACATATCATCAATCATAAAGTTAACAACAATAACATCAATTTAAATGTTAGAGTTATGGGAAATCATAGGATGTATAGACATTCAACTCGTCCTACAAATTAAGCAATTAATATACGGTTTTCTTTTATTACATTAGTATTGAAATATATTAAGTTTATTAATTATAAATTTTAATTGCAATTTAGTAAGCAATAAATACATAATATACAGTATTTAAGTATTATTACTATTATTTAATTAGCTGACGATTAATAATTTTAATTAAAAAATCGGTAATTTTTATTTTTGAAATTAATTGTTTGTACTAACTTATATATTTAGTAAAATTTTTAATAGTACACAAGTTCTAAATTAAATTTCATTAGAAATTAAAATGTAAAATATATAATATATTATTTGTTTTAGAATTAATGTGCAAATAACAAATAGTAATTAAAGTATAATACTATTTAAATTAAACTTTATACAGTATTTAATTATATGTTTTTATAATACTATAGTATATAAACATTAATTTTTTAAATTTAATTATTTTATATTATATTCTCTAATTATATGTAAAATATATTAATTTAAAAAAAGATGTTTAATACAAAAAGTTTTTTAACTGTTATTCTAATAGTTATTATTGTCATTCATTGTAATGAATGCAAATCAATAGATTTGAACTCTAATTCAAGTAAGTGTTATAATTATAATAATAAGCATATATTTTATTTAATTATTAATTTACTTTTTAAAAATAAAATGAATCTTAATTAATAATAATTATTGTATATATTTTACATTAGATAATCAACAATCACATACAACAACCAAAATTACAACAACAACAACAACAACAACAACAACAACAACAACTCCCAAATCAATTAATATAAATATTAATAAAAATGAAAATATTAATATTAAAAAAGTATAAATTCAGGACAAATGGCTGTCGATATTTAACAAATAATTTCGAAAAATAATTCTAATTAATTAATTTAAAAATAAATAGTAAAATATTTTGTAAATCATAGTTTAGTTATCTTATTAAAAATTATTTCTAAAAAGTAATACAATTATTGTAATTATTCAAGTATAAAAATATTATTGTAATAACAATTAAAATGTTTATATTTATTTAATACTCATTTATTACAATATAATACATAACAATGATACAGTACCTATTTAATTTATAAGATTAAAATTTCAAAATCAAAGTAATAATAAACATTATTGATTATTATTTTAGGATTATCATAAAAAATTTATAACTAAAAATGTAGACTATAATATTTTTATAATAATTACCATGATGGAAATACAAATTCTAAATTTATGTATTTTAATGATATTTTAAAATTAGTAATAGTTATAGTGTATTCATTTTTATGCAAATTTATTAATTATAAAAAGTTTATCTTAATAAATTAGGAGTAATTTAAATAATATATATGTATATAAAATAATGCATATTATTTTTTAAAAAAAATTGTATATACCTTTATAATAGTTTTTATTTGAATAAAAAAATATATAACAATTTTGTTGTTATATTAAATTGATATATAATTAATAAAATTTAATCAATTCCTAAGTTTAAACATCTGGATTTAGTTGATTAAAATTTAACAATGGATTAAACAAACAGATTTTTATTACAAATATTACATAAAACATAAGAAATCGTTAATATGTTTAAATATGTATAAAGACATATAGTTTAAACAATATAATAAAATTAAATACTATATATATATATATGTAAGTGATTTGTGTAAACAGTCAAATATCAAAACTAATACTCTTTTAGTGATATAAAAAATACTTTATAAATTTTTATTTATTATATATTTAAAAATTAATTTACTCAATCTATAACATAATTAGTATGAAAATTGTTTTGTTTGTTATTATATCTATTATTTTGTTAATTCAATTATATGTAGTTTTTGGTCAAAAAGATGGAGAAGAGACTAAGGGTAGTGGCGGCGGAACTAAGGATAACAAAGGTTTTTTAAAACTAAATATAAATACTTATTAGAAATCTATTTGAATTATAAATATATATTTTTTAACAATTTTTTTAAAAAATTTTATGATAATAATCAAATAGGAAAACGTGTTACTGTAGTTGCTGTTAAAAATAAACAACAAAATAAACTTGTATTTAGATCAGTCAATAGTCCAGAAACTAAAAAAACTAAACGAATTGCACCCAAAAAATTACAATTAGTTAAAGATCCGAATTGGAAACAAAATTTGCAAAAATGGAGAGAAAGTAAAAGAAAACGAAGAAGAGGTGGCGGCGGCGGCACTGGTGGTGATACTGATGGCGATACTGGAGGAGATACAGGTGGCGATACTGGTGGTGATACTGGAGGTGATACAGGAGGTGAAACTGGGGGTGATAGTGGAGGGGATACTGGAGGGGATACCGGTGGTGAAACTGGTGGTGAAACTGGTGGCGATACTGGAACTGGAGGTGAGGCGGAAACTTCTAAATGATTAATTAATGGATCAATTGAATACATATTATAGATATAAGTTATATTAGAATTTGTTAAATAAAAAAGTATATTTTTAAAATGTTTAAATAATAATATATATGATAAATATAAATTATTCGAAATAATTAGTTTGTAATTAATTAAATAAATAATTAATTATATTTTTAAAAATATCATTTAGATGCTTTTTTCAAAAATATTACACAATAACAGTATTATAAAATTAAATATTAATGTATAATATTTTCTGTATATTTACTTTGTAGCAGATTTTCTCCTAATTAATAAATTATAATATAATAGTATATATTTTATGCTATAAAACGTATAACAATAGTACTGATGCACTAATTTATAAGTAAAAAAATAAATTTCAATTAATTTTTAAATTGGATGTAGTTTTTAAAAATTATTTTCTATAATAGCAATATATAATTTGTTAAATTTTTTAAAAATGAAACTAATTTTAATACTAGTATTTATTGCTAGTATTGTATATTTTAGTGAACAACAACAACAGCCCAACCCATCGGGTGGTGGACACAACAGAAGAAGAGGAGGTGTCCGGGCAGACAATGTTCGGTCACACCTTACGAATAGATTGCGATTCAGTGGTTCGGGTAATGGAAAGCCAAACAACGGGTTTGGACACAGTGGGGCCAGAAGTTTGTCGTTGTCTCGCAATAGTAATTGGCGCAGGGATTTAGCAAATAGCAAAATGAGACGCAGAGGTGGAGGTGTCGGTGGAACGGGAGGTTATGGAGGTTCTGGAGGTGCTGAAGGTGCTGGAAGTTATGGGGGTTCTGATGGTACTGAAGGTGCGCCAAATACAGACGAAGAGGGATCAGTTTGATCTGTTTATTAAAACAAATTAAATTCACATCATAATTGATTTAATTAATTTTAATACTAAATGTAAATGATGTAATTATAATATAATATATTATATATAATTTTATATACAATATATTAATTATCAAAAATGTTATTTTACTCACATATCATTAAATTCTGAACAAATTTTTTCTCTCCAAATTTTATTACAATTTTAAATACAGTAAATAATAATGTATTTTATTTTATGTATCAGTAATAATACATTATATACTGTATATAAGTTAAGTATTTTTATTTGATCTATTATGAAATAAATTATTAGCAAATTGCGTTTTAATAGATTATTTATTATTGATATTATATAAATTTATTGAATAAATAAATAAAAATTAATTACCAATAAAATAGTATAAAACCCTAATAATAATTAAAAAAAAATATATTGAATGCTAATATTTAAACATAACTGATTTAATCAAACATTATATATATCATGCAATCAAACATCTTGTGACAGATTTTATATTTTAAAAAATATAAGAAACTAAATACAAAATCACTGCTCTATTATATAAATGTATAAATAAAATAAATTTATATAAAATTTTCTATTCTATTATTACTAACTATTACTAAATGTATGTTTTTTGAGTAAAATACCAATAATGAAATTGTTTTTATTATTAGTGTTAATTAGTATTACAGTCTATCTAAGTGTAGAGCAAAATAAACCCAATAAAAGACGTTTAATCCAAACATTTAATGTCAACTCAAGTCTTCCCAATAGAATGCGTTTCAGTGGTTCGGGTAATAGACGGCTAAACAACGGGTTCGGACAAAGTGGGTCCAGAAGCTTATCGTTGTCACAGAATAACAATTGGCGCAGAGATTTAAAAAATAGCAGAATTAAACGTAGACGTAATGGAGGTACGGATGCGGGTGGAGGTGGAGGTAGTGATGGTGGCGGAGATGGTGGTGGTAGTGATGGAGGTACGGATGCCGGTGCAGCTGATAGTGAGGCTGGACAGTGATGTGAAACAAAAATAACTGGGACTTTATGAAAGTGTTCTACAAAATATAGGGATGTAAAATATATGTATAGTAATGTAATTGTAGTTTATTTTAGAAATTTTCAAAATGTTTATATATATATATTTGTAAATATAAATTAATAACTCAAGAACAGTAAGTTAAAAAGCATAGTTTATTTTATCATTTATTCAAAAAACTATTTAATAATTTAATTAATAATTTTAAACAATGAATGTTAAATATTTATTATAAAAAAATTGTTAACAATTAAAAAAAAATAGTAACCACAATATAAGGTAAAATGCAAAGTAATTTTGTAGTAAAATTTACATTAAATTATATAATTAAATTATATTAAAACATATTAAAACTTATATTAAAAATTATATTATTTAGAAAATCAATAAAAACAATATAATTAAATTTAAAAAATTGTTAAATAATTAATTAATCTAAAACTAAACTATTCTAATTCTAAACTAATTAAAGTTATTGTAAATTTGTTTTCCAAACATTTATTATATAACAAAATGCGAAATAATAATAACAATAACAATATCTACAAATCTACACTATGTTATAAATAATAAACTGCTAGTATTTAATATATATAAGGTTGTATAATATAAAAATATATTATATTGCATATATATTTTTAGAGAACATTACTATGAATAATGTATTGAATTAAATATATTATGATTTCAATCAAATTTTTGAACAATCATACACATAATGCATATATTGTAAAAAACATAATTATAACAAGTTATATACAGAATTAATTATTATTGTATGTAATTATGAAACTATTTTATTGCATAAGAGACGGCACATGTGTTTCTATGAAATTGAAAATTCAATTCAGTAGATCTTTCCTCACATAAACCAAAAGTTGAGGACTTGCCTACAAATCGTTAGGTTAGCATTGAAAGTGATATCATCAAATAAAACAATTTGCTTTATGTTTTTTATTTTACTAAAAAAACAAGTTTAATATCAGAAACAAAAAAATAAATATATATATGACATCCTATCGGATGTGTGTCAATAAATATCATTTAATGTAAACTCATAGGAAATACATTTTGAGAGAGAAAAAACTGATTGAAAGTATACAATGAATAACATTGAATGAAAAATAGTTAACTCATTGGATTGCGCGCACATTTGTATAATAAAAACCGTATATTAAGACAAACAGACAGTATATATCGTATATATGATATGTATGGTGGGGGCCGTCGGGTTTGACACCATAGCGACCGGCACTTTGCGTGTGTGCGTCTGTGTCTATGGTATAATGTGTGCGCTGACTGACTCTCTCTCTCTCTCTCTTTCTCTCAAACAAAATCGACTCCGAGTGCTATATTGGGAACATTGCATTGAAAAAGGAAAACCTATTTTTCTCTCTCATGTTTTTGAATTAAGGGATCTCATAGTTATATCACTAGTATTGTTAAAAGATATTTTCTTTTATTATCACATAAAAACAAATAAAAACAATAATTTTTTATAATTTTACAAAAAAAAAATCATTTGATATTTTGATTAGCAATTAAACTCAAAATTTTAAGTGACTATAAAAAAGTTTTTTTTTCAATTAATTCAATTTTATGAAAGATATTGTTTATAATATAGATGTTTGTTGTCTTAATTTATTATTATAATTTATTATTATTATAATTATTATACAAGAAAACTTTAAGTGTCACACTTAATGCAATACTTGTTTTTGTTGTTGTGATTAAATAATTTTGTTTGATTGTATATAATAATTGTTATTTATTAAGTATATAAATTTATTTAATTAATCTATATTTCAAAAATAACAAATTTATTCACAACATTAAGTGAAGTTTAAAATTATTAATACTGTTTTTTACTGACTGTTTGTTTTAAATCTGTAATATATTATCTATAAATACTACATGCTTAAACAATTATATATAATTGTATATATATAAAAAATTTATATTCCAGTATTATATAAAATTATTTTTATCTAATAATAAAATTTTTGTATATTAAAGTTTTAGTTTGTGTTATAAATCTTTATACCAAAGAAAAAATCTCAGTTATTATTACTTTTTTCAAACAGTAAAAAAAGAAAAAAAGTTAATAAATATAAAACAGTAATAATATTTCACACAACTTATATAATCGGGAACTGGAGTTTTTGTTGTTGTTGTTGTGATTAGTTTTTATACTATATATATATATATATATATATATAATACAGTATATATCTAATATAAACTATAGTATGCCATAAGTGTGAAAATGCTGCAAAAAAAGCTATAAACTGTTGTCAATTATTATTATCGACATAACTATTGACACACACACACACACACACACACACACACACACACTCACTCTCATTACATAATATTCGTGTTTTAAACTTAGGCATCGTTTCCCTGAAAACCTACATTATTACAAATACAATATTCTACAATATATCGTATAAATACAGGTCTACTAACAGTGTATATAAGTATATGTGTGTCTACAGATTATATGTATAAAACCAGTGTTTTTAATATATATACTGTATATGTATGTCATCATCAATGGTATAGCATTTATATATAATATACCGGAGAGACTCACTGAATATATAGCACATATACGCATACACACAGAGAAATATACCATATATATGGTATAAACAGTATTATTCTTGAGTGTATGTGTGTTGTTGTGTATGTATGGATTGGTATAGTAAGTAATATTAGTCGGCACTAGTGTGTGTGTGTGTGTTATGGTATACAAGCCAGAGTAAAATGGCGGGTCCACCACAGGCTACGACCAGATTCTCTGATAATTATGAGCTCAAGGAGGAACTGGGCAAGTATGTAAACCTAAAAAACTTTTATTATAATACCCATATATGCCACCAAACATTTTTTCATCATTACTTTAATTATAATATATTCTGCATTAATGCAGACAAATAATTTTGATCATCAGTTCTGTTATACTATTTATTACAGTATATACCGTACACTCAGATTCTCCATTGATTTCAGAATTGAAAAATATATTCCAGATGTATATTATATATATATATACAGATATACTGTATATATACTGTATATTCATTATATACACTGTATGTTTGCAGATATTTACACATACATACACACTAACACATATATACATTGTGTTTATTTATTTACAATTTTCCGAAAAAAATATTGCTATTGTATTTTTCATAAATACCTAATGAAATATATATATATCTCACATATACATTCACATCTAATTATAGACTACTAATGTGATTATATTTAGATAAGCTTAAACTTTAAATAGGCAATAAATATTATACAGGTTTTCCAACTTGTTTATTATGATTATATTATTATAAAAACAAAAATAACATAAAATTCTAGTTCTTTCAAATTTTATTATAAATACTTATACATATATATATATATATATATTAATAATTCAAAAATTATTGATTAACTTTTATTTTTAATAAATTTATAAATAGGATATATATATTTATTTATTTAAAAAACAAATAATGCTATTTTAATATTTATTTTAGTAAAATTAATATTTTTACAAATACACACATACATATATATATATATACATACATATATATAATATCTATAATATTATTTTAGAGATAATAATAACACAAAAATTGTTTGTTATTGTTGGTAGTGGTGGTCGTCATATTATTTTCAAACATATTATGCAATTAACTAATGAATTTGTTTAATCCATTAAATTAGGGGCGCGTTTTCAATAGTGAGACGATGTGTACAAAAAGCAACACAATTAGAATTTGCGGCAAAAATAATTAATACCAAAAAATTATCGTCAAGAGGTTCGTCCATTATATTATATCTTATATATATATATATATATTATTTTGTAATTTTATCAAATTTTATTTCATTTCCAAATCTATTTATTGAAAATGTTAGAAATTATACTGTTAATGTGAAATTTGCATTTTTATTGTTGTAAAATTATATTATATTATATATAATATATATATATAAATTTATATGATTATTATTTGTATTTTTAATTTATTTAATTCATGGATATGAAAAAAAATATTTATTTTTTCTTATTATTAATTTTATATATTCATGTTATCGATTTTGTTATATGACTTGTTATTAGCTATTTGTTTTTAATATAATATTACAATTATTAAGATATTGTTAATATTATAGAAAGAATATTTATATACAGTACTATTATACTTTATGTATATATATAAATAGTGTATAAATACATACATGTATAGATTGTTATATATATTTATTTTTATTTTAGCAAAATATTTACATTTATTTTTTAACACATATAAACAGACAACACAAAATAAAAAAGATAATGTCAAATAGTTTTAACTGTTTATAATTAATTATATTTTAAATATTTTTTACTTAACTATATGTGATGTGTGAATGAGTTTTCATTATAATAATATAGCTATAATATAATAAATGTCTTTTTTATTTTGTGTAGAAAATAGACAATAATAATAATAATAATTTTGTTTTGGCATATAATACACAATTGAAAACTATATAAACTTATATAAGAATTTTTATGTGTTTCTCATAGAGTAGTTTATAGTTCATTAATTATATTACAAATACATACACATTGTTATTAAAAACATAACTTTGAAAATCGATTTTTTTGGGTCTTAAAACTAAACTATTGATATATACTGTATATATTCATACTATTAAATATTTTCATTTATACACAATATATATACACTAATAGTCATTGGGCTAACAATTATGGGTGATATCATAAAAAGTGTACAATTAGTCTAAATTTAAGTATTTCTATAAATTATGTTCGCATTTGCATTTTTATTTTATTTTATTTTTAGTTTTATATTACTGCATAAGTACAATACAGTATATATATATGCAATATTTTGCTTCTAATAAATAGATATTTACATTTTGGTGAGTGAGTGAGTTACTAAATGAATGAGTGAGTGAGTGATAAAGAAAGTGATAATAAAGAGAGAGAGAGAGAGAGAGAGAGAGAGAGAGAGAGAGWGAGTTAAGTAATATTATTTTTGCTGACTCTTAAATTAGTAAATTCCTGTACATTTAGAGTGAGAAACAAAGTGAATGTACAATAATAATGCATTTACGAAATAAAAGTAAACTATAATATTTATTTTAAAATTTAAATTTCAATTAAAATCATTTCAATTCAAAAAATATACATTTTAATAATCTAAATATAGATATATATTGTAAATTAAATTATTGAAAATGCATAATAATACAATTTCTTAGTTTTATCAGTTATGTCATAAATAACAAAATTTAGTGTATATCATAATATATATTTATATTTATTGTGATCGTGTCTACAATTAAATTTTTTAAGTAATGACTGATGACATATATTAAATAAAGTAATCAAGTTTAATGAATACATATAAAATTTATATATAATATAAATTTTTATATTAATATATAACACTTTAACTTAAGACCTATTTTGTATTTAATTTATTAAAAATGCATTTAAAAAATTAAACAAAAAAAATATTTTTAATAATTGATTGAAAGTGTAATGTATAGTAAATGTTTAAAAATAGACTATTAATATAATAATAAGATTAGTTTTTTAATTAAATATTTTTAATAACACTTTAATAATTTTAATTATTTATGTTTAAATTTAATCATTGTTTTTTGTGAGTGTAAAGTAAACAAACCTTTAATTTGCATAACTCTAGGTTATCTTGTAATAACAATAATAAAAATGATAATAATATAGCTATAGGCATGATATCAGCAAATAAGACAACTTTTTATCATAGATTAGATAAATTTTTATTATATAATACAGCATTATAAATATTTTACAATTATATAGTAAATACACGCATCATTTTATTTTTGTAGAAATAAATTACTATTTAAAATAAGATCTTTTTTTAAAATAAAAAATATCTATAATCTTGATAATATATTTTAAACTAGTTTCATAAAAAAAATTAGTAATTGAATGAAAAGTGTATATTGTATATAGTAAAACAAATAAATTTAACAATAAAAATAAATTTTTAGAAATATAACTTAAATTAAACGTGACCGGCAAACTTTACTAAATTATGATATCAATTTTATAAAGTTTATATCATTAAAGTTATTTTTTCCAGTAGTAAAACAACACAATAAAAATTATTAAAATACAAACTAAATTAATTCAATGAAATATTGCTTAGTTTAAAAAAAACTAAAAACAAAATTTATAAATGTAACATATGTTGAAATAAGTTAGTAGTTAATTTTGCAAAAATAATTAACAAACAAATGTAATTTATTTTACATTAAAACTTTCTGTCGTTAACTAATTAATTATATATATATTTATACAAATTTACATATTATGTTATTATTATTATTATAAAAAAATTTCTGAATATTTCTAAATGTTTTATTTATTTTTAAAAAATAACAACCTGTATTTAATATCAATATTAAAGACAATTTATATGTAAATAACTATTAAATATATATTATTAATTGATAATTTCTAATATTTTTAATGCTAACAAAATTTAAAAATATCAAATAATTTAAAGTAAATGATAATGTTTTTAATTTGCATATTTGTTTAATTAAAGTTTTATGATTTCATTATTTAGTATCAAAATTGATCAATATTATTTAATAGAATAATTTCCAATATTAAAATTTATTATTTATTTATAAATGTTATGTTTTTAATAATAAATTCATGAAACTTTTACATTATATAAATGATGAAATATACACTTATCATACAAGTTATATTATATGACATATAATATGCAATTTATATACAATATAACAAAAATAAATTACGATATATAACCAGGGATTTATAATCAAAATATGCAGCATATTTATATCTATGGTGTATATAAAAAAATATAATACAAAAATTCAATTTATTTTGAATTGTGTTTTATGTCATTATTTACTGTGTTGTGTACTTATTTTGTATACATAAAAATTTATTATTCATTTTTATTGTAGAGATTTATATAGTATATACCGTATATATATATATATAAATCATATATATAATATTTGACTTATTTGTTTTTTATAGATTTTCAAAAATTGGAAAGAGAGGCACGAATTTGTAGAAAATTAAATCATCCAAACATTGGTAAGGAATTGCATATTGTTTTGAAATAATTTATAATTAAAAAAAATTTTTTGTGTACCAAGCAATTTATGAATACAATACTAATATTTATATACTATTTTATTATACTGTTATACAATTTTAATTTGCATAACGTCTTAATTATAGTTATTTAAAAAATGTGTGTAAAATTTTCAATATATTTTTTATTAAAATAAGAATATATATATATAGATCATATTTTTGTGGAAAAAATCAAGTAAAATAAAAAATAACATTTCACTGAATTTTTGAATATAAATTTTAATGCAATTTCTCTACTATCTTATGGCTTTATTTGAATAACTTTCACACATATACGATATAATATTACAATAAAGCATAAAAAAATTTTGTTTCAAAATAAATGTAGTTTATCTTTTACAATATAGCCGAGTATGTACTGTACTAAAACAGTAAGAATCTTATGTATTATATATAAATATATGATATATACATGATTTGATGGCAAACACTTACCCCAAAAAAATATATATTGCATATCACACAAAAAACTATAGATATTTTGCATTAATTTAATGCTATTTGTTTGTTTGGTTAAATGATTGAGAACATAATAAAAATATAACATAACAAACATTACACACTATACAGTATATTACAAATAAAAAAATTCATACAAATAAAAAAACAACGATTATATACTTAGCGTACACACACACACACACACACACACACACACAATCATAACCATCTAATATATTATGATAATTTAGTTTTTAAATCCTCACAAAAGTAATCATTAAACATTAGAGTCTTAATCAATTTTGAACAACATTTGTTGTTGTTGTTGTGATGTCTAAGCAATGGGATTATATGAGTAAATAATTTATATATGTATTTTCAGTGACATTTATTTGAATTATTGATTGCTTTTGATAGATAGTGAGTGATAGGCAAACACACACATATATACATATACACAGTACAAACACATTAGATATAAATTTATATATTTATATAAACTATACAGTAACTGTGTAAGTTTAATTAAATAATTTATAGATTTTACTAATAGTAGTGCCGACAAAAAAAACTGCAAACATAAAAACTATGAGTAAAAAAATGCTAAATGAAAATATAGAAATTAATAAGATTTTTATTTTTAACTATCGCTACTATTACAGACTGTATTTAAATTATAATAAATTAAGTAAATGTCTAAATATTTTGAATTTTGTTGAACAGTTCGGTTACACGACAGCATCCAAGAGGAAGGCTTTCATTATTTAATCTTTGATTTGGTTACCGGCGGTGAACTCTTTGAGGACATTGTCGCCCGAGAGTACTATTCAGAAGCCGATGCATCCCATTGTATACAACAGATACTCGAGTCTGTAAATCATTGCCATATGAATAATATAGTACACAGAGATCTCAAAGTAAGTTTTATTATTTGATTATTATTTTTTTATATTATAATATCTATCAATTTATATTGCTATTATATTTTTTTTAAATATTACAAAGTATTACAAATATTTCAAATAAACATAATACTAAATATTATAGTAAATATGAAAACCCCATTTCTCAACTATCAATATTAATGTACAATTTAATATCAAATAGTAATTTAATTTTTGATAATTGGTAGAGTAGTACTGTATTATAGTATACAATACTGTGAAATGTGCTCTACTTTTAAATATATAAATATAAAGTATATATTTATATATTATATTATTATTTTTATTGTTATTTTGAATACATTGGAGAGATATATACATTTCTATAATTGACAAGAAATGTTATTATCATTATTATAATTATTATAATAACAATTTACACTTTTGTTACTTATATACGTAGATAGTATTGATAGATTTTATTTTACTGGTATTATATGGGTTTTAAAATTGTGAGTTAAATATCATTAATATCTGTTAAAAAACAACATATATAATATCAAAAAATATTTATCATTTTTTTCAAACACATCTCTTTCTATACTTAATGAACTGACGACATATAAGTTTTAAAGTAATATTAATGATTATAAATTATTGTTCACAAAACACACACACATATAGAGTAATTTTTGAGACATTTTTTGTATAATATAAATTGTTTTGTGTTTAAAAAAATATTAATGCTTTGTTTTATTTTCTTGGAGCGTGTTTTTGTTGTTTTTTATATTTAGCATATAAAATGATAGTAAATATATATAAAACACACATACAATTAGATACAAGTGCTTAATAGCATCATCAGGTGTCTAGTAATCAGGTATACAGTTAACTATGTTGTGATAAAACAAAAAACAATCACACAATTTAGCATTTTAATGATTTTTATGTCTTGTTTTCTATTATGTAATGTAATAATAAAAGTCAATTTTAAATACTATTATGAATAAAATAAACATAGATATCAAGTGAATTTTGTCAGCAATAAATGTCAATTGTTTTTTAACTCATAAAATATCAGTTAAATCTGAACAGACTTTTCTTTTAAGTTAACAAAAAATTTTTAACATAAAATAAATGTTACGGAAAAATCGATATATTTTTGAAAATGCGTGAAAAATTATTTGAATGCATACAATGTATATATACTATAGAAATATACATTTACACATAGAAAATATGAAATATTTTATTTGACACATAGTCTAAAACGTTTCTTTAAAAAGCATATATTAATATAAAACCCATTCACCCACCCACTCACCCACCTACACACACACAGTCACAATTGTTAACAACAAATTTTATGTGACTATTGATTACCGATTGTTTGTCTTTTTTTGTAAAATGTATGTAATTCTTGTTTATATATATATATATATATAATATATTTTCATTTTTCAATAACAGCCTGAAAACCTATTACTAGCGAGTAAAGCTAAAGGCGCTGCCGTTAAATTAGCTGACTTTGGACTGGCTATTGAAGTACAAGGCGAGCAACAGGCTTGGTATGGTATGTACAACACATAACATTCCTCTATATAACTTATATATATTATATATTGCCTTATCCATGATAATCATGATAATCGATATATATATTTGTGTGTATTTATAGTTTTCTAATTGGGTTTTGTTGTTAAGCAATATTTCTAATATGTTTTTCATATTTGATAATTTACATAAAACACATTAATAATGATTATTACTACAAAATAGTAAATATTTTATTTATTGTTTACATTAATTATGTTAAAATAAATGAATATATTGAACGATAATAACAAAAAATTATTATTCCATTTAAAATAAATGTATAATTTTAATAATAATAATTTCCAGAATATTCTGTAAAAATTATTTCAAATAAATACACTGTTATCAAACTTATATCATATTAATAGCACATAAAATCAGTAACTTATTATATGAAAAATGAACCATGGTCCATTTTAATTTATTTTCTAATCAATACACTTTAGTTTATAGTCTTAACAATGAAATACTGTAGATCTTAAAATGAATTAAGTGTTGATTTATATGTTTAGTGTTAGATATCACAATTCATTTCTTTCAACAATTTATTTATTATCATTTTGAGCTTTTAAACAATTGAAACATAGTTTTCTCATTTATTAGACACACACACCACTAATACTGCTTAATAAACTAAAAACCTATAACTTATGTTTACTGTTTTGCGCTAAGAAAAAGAGTAATTATTATATTGTATCGCTAATTATAAGTCAGTTTCATAAATACAATCTATTATTCATTCACGTCTTATTGAATTTGATATGTCTGTCCTTTTTTAATAGGCTTTGCCGGAACTCCTGGCTATTTATCGCCTGAAGTGCTAAAGAAGGACCCATACGGCAAACCCGTCGATATATGGGCCTGTGGTATGAGACCATTGATCACACAATTTTGACATACATGTGGGCTGTCATTAATAATATACTATTTTTTGTCATTACGATACAGGAGTTATACTGTATATACTATTAGTTGGTTACCCACCCTTTTGGGACGAGGATCAGCACAGACTTTATGCACAAATAAAGGCCGGAGCTTATGATGTATGAGTGATGGGTTCAATTTTTTTTATATAATATTAAATTTATTGTATTATATTACTGTATTTATATTGTATGTATTTATATTAATGTTACATTTTTCAATAATCTTTTCTTTTCATATCACATATGAACATCAAAAATACTTTTTTTTACTCTATAAATGGTAACAAAACAACAAATATTTGCATTCAATATTATGTCAATCGATATTTTGGACGTCTGTTTGCTGTCATATATATATAAAAATGAAAACATTGTTATATATTTACATTAACTACAACCAAACAAATTGTTTGAACTGTACAATATTGTTACGGATGTGATGTTTGTATACTTTATATATATATATATATAAATTTTTGTTTTGTTGTTGATATAGTATCCCTCACCGGAATGGGATACCGTGACACCCGAAGCCAAAAACCTGATAAACTCGATGCTGACCGTCAATCCGGCCAAACGTATCACAGCGGCCGAGGCATTGAAACACCCGTGGATCTGTCAACGAGAACGGGTAGCCTCGACACTCCATAGACAGGAGACGGTAGACTGCCTTAAGAAGTTCAATGCCCGCCGAAAACTCAAGGGCGCCATATTGACCACAATGTTGGCCACCCGCAACTTTTCTAGTAAGTCCAAGTCCTCAACCGATCGAAGTCCCAGTCCCAGTGCTGCTGCTGTTGTCGGTGACGGCGCCGGTCACTCGCAGTCCGATCCCAATCAACAGTAGTTAACAATCATTTTAATTAATTGCATGTTTTTTCAACAAAAAAAAGAGAAAGAATTGATTTAATTTAATCTAATTTTGTTTTGTTTATTGTTAACATATATTTTATATTTTATTTATTTAACAACAATAATTCATTTCTAATAATATACTTTACTTAACTATTAATAATTTTTGTTATATAAATACAATCATTATATTTTGATGCTATAATTAATATAAAATATATAAAGATAAACATTACGATATAATTATCTCATAAATTTTATCATAAATATATAGATATTTTATTGGGATATACTGTATATCTTTTAATAATTTGTTCTCACATTATGAGTGCTAATAACTTGATAACTATATTTGTGATTATGTAACAAAATCTTATGACTTTTAAATATATACAGTATATATATATACAGTTTATTTTAAAACTATTTAAAATATTTTGATTATTATTCAGAGATAAGACTAAAAATATGAAAATTTTCATAAAAAACTAAAATCTCGTTAACTCAAAATATTTTAGTTAAAGTTAATTAACTTTTGTTCCCATCATTCCTTTTATATACTAAATATAACACAATTTCAAAAACATTGATATTAGTTAAGTCCAATACTTGTGTGATTCAATTAATTAAATATAATTTTATATGTATCATATATATAAATTTATATATATACAGTATATGCTGTTTATAGGGCCATTTATCTATTTATATCAAATATCGAGTATCAAATTTATTGTTGTCCATTAAACTAAATGTGCTAATTGTGTATGATGAGTCTAATAGTGAGCTCAATTAATTAATAAATAAATATGATATTGCAAACTATAAGCTCAATGTTTCAAATATTACAAAAATTTTAATTAAATATATTAGCAATCTAGATGTCAAAATATTATATATATATATATACAATAACTTAACATATCTTTATATTTAAATATTTATTGAAATGTAACAATAAATAATATAATATTGTTTTATGAAAATTATTAAAACTAATTATATAATCTAATTATAAGCAATAGATATATTAATTATTTTAATATTTACAATAAATTAACAATAAATAAATAAATAATTTATATAATATTCTTAATATATCAGATGTTTTCTTGTGAAATGTATTCACAATTTTCATAGATTTATAAGATTTACTCTACAAATATAGTAATTATATTAATAAAATAAATAACAGCTAATATCATATTATATTTATCATAATTTTCTTATTTTATTGCATTTTATGCAATAATTCTTAATACTTTGTGGATATGTTTAATAGTATTAATATTGATTAGTTTAGTAATAGAGTTTAGTAACACATATACCCACTCACACTCACACATACATATACACTCAAACACATCAAATCATATATAAATTTATATATCAAACTTATAAGACAAAAAACTAAAATAAATATACAATAATTTTATTAATATCTCTCTATAATTAACATTGATTGTGAATAATAGACATCTAAGCTAATATTATACATGAATATTCTATATAGTATATACTGTATATATATATGTATGTGACTATTACTACAATTTTTAATTACTTATTATTATTAAACATATTTTAATTAAATAATTTATCATAAAATAAAAGAGAAATGACAGAAATTCAAATAATTGACTAATGAATAAAAATGATTTTATTTAATAAACAGTAAATAATTTGTCATTTGTTGTAATAAAACAAAATTTCGTGCTTTTGTTTAACAAATATTACTCAATACTCAGTAAATATACAGTAAGATGTTATAAACATATATATAATACATATATACAGTATATATACGTATAATGTTTATGTATATGTGGTTTAACAGATAGATTGGATCATAAAGAATAGCTGCAGTAATAATGTTCACACAATATATACATCTATAGATTATATACAGAATATATATCACATACAGTATAATATGATGAGAGTTATATCAAACAGAAAATCAATTACCAGTGCTTTTAGTGAACAAAATAAGACTAAAATAAGAAATGATAAGAATTCAACATATGATGACTTCAGTGACGACAACGACATTGATATCAAACGGTTAAAAGCCATAAGTGATGGCAAATAGCAATTGCAATCTCCAGAAACACAATGTCCTCTAATTTTTACCACCACTTCTCCTTCATTTGATTAATGATTCGCTATTTTATTTGACTATTTTCTCATGCCTTACGATAGACACACACATCACCTCTCTCTCTCTCTCTCTCTCTCTCTCTCTCTCTCTTTCTCTCTTTCTGTTGCAATGGTGAATGAATTGTTTGAAGACTCGCAAAGTAGTAGTCTCTCTTTTTTTGTGTTATATTATTATTGTTTTTTATTTATTTAGTGGAAAGTTAAGTAAAAATAAATATTGAAAACAAGACATAAAGATAGTAAAAATACACAAATATATTACTGTATGTATTGTATATAAAAATAAAGATAGTAATGGTATATACAGTATATAAAAAGATAAATGAATGACAATGAAAGAGATAGTGATTTTTGAGTCGACTTTTGTTGTTGTAGTTGTTGTTATGGTGTGAGACGACTATATAAATAAATATTTTAACAGATAAAACAACATTAAATAATTAAAAATTTAGTTATTTTCTCAATAATAATGATATATGATATAAAATCTGATAAATATTTCAATAGAAACAAAAAAACAAGTTTTTATATATTTTAATATGTGTTTTCATATTTGAATCGCTAGTGAATTATGACTGTAAAATTATTATTGTATTTTAGTATTATTATTATCAATACTTAAAAATTATTTGAGCAAATATAATTTGTAAATTAATATTATCAAAATTAATAAACATCTCAAAATAAAAGATGATAATAATAATTGTTAAATTAAAATATTAATAATAATTGAAAATAATAAATATTTGCTATTCATTCAAGCTTTATTATCAGTAGTCAAACAGTACATATCATTTATACACTACATATAAACACACAGTAGTACATATGATCATATCATTAAAGCTATACATACAATATATTACACATTTATTATACATATAAATTTAATATAAATAATAACTTAATAATTATAAAATTGAAAGTCAAGCATATGTTTCATTTATATTAAATTTTTTTAACATAAATACTATGAAAATGTTACCAAAAATGGCAAAAATATTTTTATAAACCATAATAAAATTTCACAGAAAGATAACATTTTTTTGAAAAAAAAATATTTAAAAGATCTTTTCTCTCTCTCTCTCTCTCTCTCTCTCTCTCTCTCTCTCTCTCACTCACTCACTCACTCATTCACTCACTTTATCAGTCAACCACACAGTCACTCACTCACTAAATCAGTGAACATAAGAGTGAATTTTACAGTATATTTATATAATACAGTTTTTTATGATAAGAATAAATTGGATTTTTACTATTTATTTAATTCAAAGAAAAATCTAATTTTATTTATACTATCACTCGGTATATGTATAATACAATCTATATATTATATGTTATTTTCTAAGGAATTTTATTTCTATTGCCGAGAATTTTATACAGAAAAAGGCAAAATAAGTCACTATTATATACAGTATATATATATATATATATTCACAGAATATTCTTAAATTACAAAATTAGATACAATGCTTAAACATTAAGTGTACTATTTGTATACATAAGAGTTTGTCATTTGACTCTTAATTTATAAATAAGAGATCATTAGTTGTTGTATTGTTTTTTCTCTCTAAACTTGCTATAATTATCTACTGTGGAAAATAGCTCACTAATCAATTCCCATTTATCTATCAATATATATATATATATATATATATATATATAATAATACTGTAATATATTTAACAAACAGTTTTTCATTTCCTATTTATAAA